>NC_091829.1:18775658-19103158 GCF_038994185.2 Dermacentor albipictus
CAGACTAAGTTGGTCGATTCGTGGTGTTTAGCGCCCTGAAGCAACACTGTGGCTACGAATGACATCGCAGTGGAACGATCCGGATTGAATCCAGATTAATTTCCTCCACTTGGGGTTTTTATCGTGCACTTAAAACACATAAGCGTTGTCACTTTTCGCCCCCATCGAAATGCGGCCGTCACGGCCGGAAATTGGACTCGTTAAAGTCCCGGAGTTGGATTTGTAATGTCCGACCGTCCCTTTCCCAACCACCTATACTCCGTTGTACATCCCATGATCATTGGACGAATAGCGTCGTCTGCTAAGTGTTCTGCATAACAGCCGATGCAGTGCGGCGGAGGGACGGTGCGTTGCGGAGGTACTCAGTTAAACTGATCCAAGCTTTAATTTCTTATTAGTTGGCAGGTAAATCGAGATTTAGCAACGCTTCAGCGCTGGAACGGTGCGCACTTTGAGGCAAATATAACAAAGCTTGAACGACAAATCCGTCCAGATTCTTTTTGTTCTCCCCTGAACTTCATTGCGCTATACATAGAGTGAAAAGAGCGATACGGTACGTTATGTCGTCTGCTCAGCGTTGTTCAGGCGCATGCAGACGACGTGACGAGAAGTGCTCGCCGCGGTAGAGCATAGAACCAAAAAACGCACTCCACCGATTTGCTGAGCCCTACTCTGGCACATTCCCAAAAACGAAATGTTTTTAGCGTGACAACGCTTAATCACAAAGGCGTTTCCTTCTCGGTACGTCTTCGAGTTCCTATCGCCACAGCTTCTTCGAGATTGCTTGCATGCGTCTCGTGGAATGGCACTGGCTATGTAGCTGTGCACGAAAAAAAAAAAAGAGCCTCCAGGTAAGGGAGGTGACGTCAGCCCTCTTCTCGGGCCGTTCCGCCTGTTGAACACCGAAGAAGCGTTTCAAGGCTGCTTGCGGCATATTCTCGGGAGTGGCGCCTGGCGACATGCAAAGGCGTGCCCGTTGGCCTAGCCGAGCATTCAATTCATTTTCCGCCGAAAAGTCAGAAACAGATGTAAAAAAGAAAAGAAAAATTGCGTGAAGCACACTGTGTCGGCAGCGTGGACGTTCCCGCCGTGACCGCTAATTACAACGCCTGGGCCACCCGTGCGACAGTACCGAAAGAAGAAAAGAAAAGGGAAAAGGGCGGGGAAAGAACAGGAACCTAGAAAAATACAATTGCTGTCGGCAAAAGTGAGCTCATTTGCGCGATGAACGCAGAAGGCCGAATAATCGATGCCTTCTTCGAAGAGCCGCTGAGTAAGGAGAGCTGCTCTTGCCAGGCGTGTACCTGTAACACGCCCTCTATACACTCGATTAATGGGCTCCCGCGGTCAGCTGTGTTTTACATAGTATACGTATGAGCATGACGGCGACCCAAGGTCGCCTTTAATTTCCGAGCGAAGTGAGCTTTTTCTGAAGGTTTGTAACTCTGCAAAGTATATATAACCGTCCGCAGGAAGTTCGCCCGTTGATTTACGCTTAATAGAGATATTCCACTCTACCCCTTTAATTCCGCTGTCAGGGGAATCCGGTTTACAGCGGAGCATCGGAGTGTACGCCTCGAGCCAAAGGGAGTCGCATGATGTTATGTGATTAAAAGCCGCACATTTAGGGCTGAAGCGTAATACGCACGGAATAGAAGGTCTTTTCAGCCTGCATTAAAAAAATAAAAGAAAGAGAACGAAAAAATGGCTGTGGCTTAGCTAAGGTTAAGCCCAGGATGCGAAGCATACTAGCCTTTATTTTAGTTGTTGAACCACTGTTTAGCCTGGTGAACTGCTGTTGCTTGGCTATATTTGGTTCGGCTAGACGAAGAAAACTCATGCATTACTGCTTCGCCTTCAAGAGTGGAACGCGATAGCGTTCCCGTCGACCCGCCAAGGGGTGTAAGACAATGGGCTACAGGGCAGCGACTACGCGCCCCGCATTGGACGTGGTGAGCGTCGAGCAAAGCAGCGTTCGGCGCGGCAACGAAATGTGCGCCTGAGCAGAGACGCACGCCTTAGAAACAGCTCGTTTCTAAGGCAACACCGCATTCACTAGAGGCGCTTTTGTACCGCTTTGAAGCATCGTACTCGTGGCTCAGTGGTAGCGTCTCCGTCCCACACTCCGGAGACCCTGGTTCGATTCCCACCCAGGCTGCTGTCTTGCAAGAGTTGAGCCAAAGCCACTTCTCCTCTGTCATGACGTCACGGTGTCACGTGGTTTCAAGGCGACACCGCCGCGCCTGAGGTGCTGGGTTGAGCTCTCGTAATATGCTTCGCATAAAAGGTCATTACCTTCCTCGCCAATATATGTATTTATGCAGGCAAAAACGATATTGTTAATCTATGGAATTTTGCGTCGACACTATTACCATCGCAAGGATTCATATGTTCGTCGCGTGTTTCTCACGTTTAAGTGATCTAGAATGAACAACCTCAAATAAAAAAGAAACACAAATTCAATTACATTTAGTATATATATATATATATATATATATATATATATATAGTTTGTTTGCTTTAAATATTGGTTTAGAGATGAAAATGTTCAATTAAAATTTAATTCACGTGCAGTATTCACATTCTGTCGACAGACTTCAGGTCGACTGAATGTTGGTAATTTATAGATTTCTTTTGAGAACAGAATATACAGTTTCCACAAACAAAATCCGTTTACAGATCTTTCCTCGGCTGTCCACAATAAAATCATGTGTCAACTATCCGCAGCGGCGAATACACATAGTAATGCTACAACAGCAAGTATTTGTGCTCTTTCCCAAACCACAAACAATTTATCACAGTATGTAGACAATGTGCCGCGCAGTTCAGGAATTGACGTAAACCCACACTTTGAGGTGCATATTGATGCACGTGCAAGTACATCGTTTCGCTTTTGCCGGTTACTGTCCTAATGCAAAGAGCCTCCCTGGCATTGTCAGACATGTTTATTTCCGGCTATCTAGCTTGACCCAAAACATACGTGCCGATCTTGAAGACAATGCTGTCTCAAAATGTCGGTCGTTTCTCTAGGTATGGGCTCCTTTTCGTTGAACCTATTTGACGCCTTCTTGGGTCCCTGAGTATGATTCCACTGAGCATGCGTGAAATTCGCGGCGGCGCCGCCAGATGGCGCAGCCTGTCCAGAGCGGAGCCCGGCTTCAGTACGCGCCTCACACATGACGTATTTCGGCTCTTTGCATGCTTGGATAGCGCTCATAGAAGGGTTGTACTGAAAAAATTTCGTTTTGCCGGATTCTTTCTTTCTTTCTTTCTTTCTTTCTTTCTTTCTTTCTTTCTTTCTTTCTTTCTTTCTTTCTTTCTTACACGTTATCACTCGGTGCGAGACGCGCTTACATTAGAAGCACCTCGAATGTTGTCGCCAACTCTATTTCGAAAGAACATTGTCTAATCAGATTTCGAGCGCGAAGCCAATAAGATCGTTGATTCTCGAATGTACGCGAACATCAACGATAAGTGCGTAATTAATGTAGTTAAATGTACTTTACTTAAGATCTTTAATTACAATCATCTGTAATCAATTACAATTAGTGGAAAGTTGAGCCTGTAGGCGTGGCGGACGAACGCAGGTGACAAAGTGTGCAATCGCTGCCGAAAGCCGTAACGCTGCAGCAAAGCAAAATGAGCGAAGCAAGGGAGGCGAAATTAGACACGATAACAGCACACGTTTGATGAAAGAAGAAATAACAGTTGAGGAAAGTTGAGTCACTGGGCGTGGTAGACGAAGGCATCTGACAAAGTGTATACGATCACTGCTGGAAAATCGACACGAGGAGCTGTGACGTTGCAATAGAGAAGTATAGAGCGAGTAAGGTAGAAGCTAAGCGAAGAGAAAGCTTTGCTCAACCTTCTTGATTACCTCCTTAATCTCCAACTCTCCCCCACCACCTTGTACTTAATATCACCTTTCTCTATCCCGTCCGTATCTGAGATGACAGGCCTTCCTTCGAAACATCACCCTTCTCTCCCTTCACCTCTCTACTTCCTTATCTATCCCAAGAAAAACAGGGAAATAAAGGGCCTCACGTCGACCAAGCAGCAAAGCCGATATCGATTACTCCCTTCGCAGGCCCACACGAGCGACCAAGTCGCCCTCCCGGGGGCGGCAAATCTCAGAAGGCAAGGGGCAAAACTGCGCGACGCGAGATCGTCGTGACATACACGTGAATAACGGGTCGGGACCAAAAATAAACGTAAAAAAGAAAGGTTTCGAGGAGGAGGAGGAGCAGGGTAGAAGGAAAGGGTGTGGCGATGGGAGTGGATTGACAGAGGTCGAGAAGAGCGGAGGCGACGATGACGACGACACGACCGGATTTATGGCAGCGACCACCGTAAGAACCCGGGCACGCTCGAAGGGGGAGGGGAAGAACAATTGGGAGGGAGAGCGGGGAAGTCTGGCCGCTTTTCCCAAACCCTATGGTTTGCACGGCCCGCCGGCGACGTCCGCTCCGTCCGTCCGTTCCCCTCTACTCTTCCGAACGCCTGTTCCTTCCCCCACCTCCGAAGCGCTTTAACGCGGGCGCTAGCGCCGTTAAAGCCACCGAGCTCCCGGCGGCGGTCGAGGGAAAGGGACGCATAACTCAATTTCATACGTCCCAACGGCGACGACGAGCTGCCCACAGCGTGTCGCAGGAGCTTCTGCCAACGCCGCGTCGACGGGCGACAAGACAACGCTTCCAAAAAGTGGGGACGACCGGGGCGGGGTTTTGGGATGCGGTGCGGGGGCGAGTGGCCGCTCCTTCCGCTCTCCTTGGGCCGCGATCGCAACTAACCGCTGTGGACCCTCCGGTGGCGTCGCGCAAAGAGTTTTTCCCGGACGCCCGAGACCCTCTCCCCGCCGGGGCCTCGGAGATGGATGCCACAATAAATCCAATTATACCCCAGCGCGGACGCGACGCGATGCGACGCGGTCGAAGGAGGAAGGGGGAAGAGCGGGCGGAGACGCGATTGCCGGACGCGCCCAAACGATGCGCCGAGGAAGCGAACAGGGCCACTCGAAAACGGCCGGTCTGGCGAGCGAGCGAGCGAGGACGAGAAAATGGTGAGGGGCGGAGGCGAACGACGTCGCACGAGAAGTTTGGACCCGAGTTGTGCTGGCTCTACACTTAACCGCCGAAGAGCAAAGGACGCCGGACACACTCTTTTCCCGAAAGTCGAACGAATGTTGGGGAGCTCGAGATGCTGGCGCCTTCCGGTTACAAAATGGCTGGACCGGATTTCGAAACTAAGCATAATTTCATTTAGTCCTTCCTTCCTGGCAAACTTTTCAGTAGTGTGTGTGTGGGGGGGGGGGGGGGGGAGGGCGCGAGACCTTCGAAACTTGTCTTCATATACGTGTTACCGGTGAGGAAGCGAATTAGGGTCGCTCACCGACGGAGATACGTTTTATTTATCGACTCTTGAAACGGGACACTAATTCGTTTCGGCAAAGGACTCGGAACGCAGTGGATTCAAGAAGACGGCTACAGATAACACCCACGCAAAGGTTAAAGCACTAACCTGACACATAGTTTCGAAATCGTAGAAGCTCTACCAAGCGCTTGTATGCGCTTAAAATTATGACAATGAGCAAGTACGAGCCAATTTATCATGACGTCACGACAGATATACATCTTCGGTACCGGAACCCATAAGTATTTTCCACAAAAATTTTTAGAGTGAACTTTAACGCAACTATCTACAATTAGCGATCAGTGAAATGATGGTTAGTGCATGAATTTGCCTACAATATTACGGCTTGTGGTTTCAAATGTTCTCATGAGGTTGTTTACTAACGCTTTATCTTTCTAGATTTCCAGGCACTCGTGGTTTTGCAAACACTGCAGGGCGATTTCCTCCTGCGCACATTCGTACTCACTGCAAACTTTGCATATATAACGCAAGCTGCTGCTGAAACTGAAGAATATTGCAAAGTCGCAGAGCCGTCTGAAAGGCAGGAGGACGAATTTTAGGGAAAGTAATTACTTCCATCATTGCTACTACGGCTAAACCACGATATTTGCGACTCCCCGTAGACAGTATATAACGGTAAAGTTCTCTCCAGTCATTTTTGCAAGAAACTCGATGCCGAAAACGGTTCGTAGACGCAAGAGATAAACGGCATGGGAAAGGCAGGGAGGTTAACCGGATAAGGTACTGGTTTGCTGCCCTGACTCAAGAATCATGGTAAATTATTTAGGGCGTGCTGACGCCTTGCAGAAGTTTTTTTTTTTCTGAGGTTTAGAAGGATGTGGCCATCATAAAACGCACAAAAAAGAAAGAAGGCATGTCAAAACTGTCGTGGTCAACAATCTTCTGAGGCGGGAAAACCGATGGCTTCACGACGCACGCATACACCAATAGCTCCATAGCCACGAAGACAGGGAAGTCGCGCATTGATCGCAGACGACACGATATCGACAAAAGACAAGGGGCGAGATATCGTTATTGAAGAACGAAAGTACGAACAAGTAGGTACGAATCGACAGCAATGTTAAAAAAATAATAATAAACGTACACCGTCCCTGCGTATGAGAACAGAACAGAGGTAAGATAATGCAACACGCTGTACTTTGTGAGTATTTTTCTTCTTAAAGAGCGAACGTCATGCATAACGGCAAATTGTCAAGTCTGTAATATCTCATTATTCCCATAGCGCCAAAGAAAGAAAGAAAGAAAGAAAGAAAGAAAGAAAGAAAGAAAGAAAGAAAGAAAGAAAGAAAGAAAGAAAGAAAGAAAGAAAGAAAGAAAGCGCTTTAATAAACGTCACCCGGCCTTTTGGGAGGTATAACGAAGACAGAAACCAGGCGAGTGCTGTTGGCTGTCGTGTTGCTCGCTATAACAGTGGCATGTTTAATCCGCAGACTAAACAGGTAACTAAGTTCGAATAATTAATCGACTCTCTAGCAGCCCTAGGTCCCCGAGATGTTAAATTACAAAGCCTCACAATCAGATATAAACGCTTCTTCGTAATTAATAAGCCGCGTGGTTAACTGGTTGGCGGAGTATAGCCCTACTTGAAAGGCAAGGTGACTGAGAACAAGGCTTTATCGGCAAGAACATCGAGAATTTGATACTTCGTACATAAACTAGTTAAAAGAGAAGCTCGTAACATGCATCACATGGCTGGTGACAAGATTCTATATTGGCTAGAGCTTCGGGAGTTTGCTACTTTTCTTAAACACCTTAGTCGACTTTAGACATTCATTATAAGCCACGAACCAACGTGACGTCTTTCTGCTATTGCTTGACGGATTAATTTATCAAATGATATTGGGAACGTTGGCAAGTTTTGTCGCGAACTCTGTCACATCATTTTACTGCCAAATTAAATTGCCTATGTAATGAGGAAACAAGAAGACGAAAAACATATGCGCACACAAGCACACAATCAATGAAAAGCGCCGGTAGCATCGAAGCTGTGGAGTTGACGCGTAACGTAGTGAGCACGACAAGACACCTTGTACAAAACGTTGGGGCAAAAATGAAAGACAAGCAAATGAAGACGCATGCAGAATAAAAATTATTTGTATGAATCTCTTGAAGATAGGTGTTTGTGCGCGTGCGCGTGTGTTGCCTAAAAGGAGGCTTCGGTAGCAGACGACACAAAATTTAAAACGCAGAAGTGCTCCTTCGGCAGCAAGAACAGACGGCACAACGCGGCCAAAAATACGCAGGCGCCTTTAGGCTAACAAAATCAGACGATAGGAAAACGAAATGAAGAACTTTGGTAAGCGCTCGTTCATGGAACGGAAGTTGAGGAAGTTTCCAGAAAGAAAATCACTTGAAGAACAGAGTATATATATCGCAAACGAGAGCGGCGGGCCGTGGAGAACGCGACAAAGCCGCTGCGCTCATGCGACAGATGGCTACAGGGTAATGTGAAACAGACGCTTTCGAGCGAAATGTAATCACTCATTAGAAGCAAGCAAGTGAGAGTAGAAGAGCAATTCAATAAAATGCCAAAGATAACACGGGCTGGCAAGAGGCACTAGGCGTTATCGTGAGCTCTGGTACTGACACGCGAATTTCGCGTTAACTTACTTCGAGGGTGCAGCGGACAAATGAGCTAATATTGAGCCGGGGGCCAAGACGGTGCGGAGTATAGGGTAAGCTAAATTTAGTTCTGCGAATTGAAAAAAAGAAAAAAAATATTGCTTTATTTCTGTGCAGTGCCGAAAATCGCATTAGAGTTCGTCTAATCGATTTTACCGACATTGCGTACTTTTAAGCGATTCAGTATGAACGGATGTACTTTTTTTTTTTTTTCGTCTGACTGCTTGCTCTCACCTCACACGCCTCTACGGCTAAGTTATGAGATACGGTTCTGGCGAGAACGAGTCACCCGCCCGATTCAGCTGACCTCGGCGAGCAGCAGTGAAAGAAGAAAAAGACAAAATAAAAGCATTTGTGCAGAAATTCCTACACGTGTTGTTGGACTTGAGGCTGTCACCTGTGTGCTGACAACAGTGTGCGACAAGGAGAGATCTAGTGAAGCATGCCCTAGCTTTTACTCTCTACCTCCTCCCTCCCCCTATCAACTCCGATGGTAAATAAACATTATTATTATTATTATTATTATTATTATTATTATTATTATTATTATTATTGTTGTTGTTGTTGTTGTTGTTGTTGTTGTTGTTGTTCCTAACTGCTCCCCTCTTCCCCCACTTAAAGAAAGAATACTTATGCCGAAATGTTTAGAGGACAGATATCCCAACAAGTAAAAGCCCCCTCCCCCAACTTGGTACTCCTTCAACACACATTCTTTTTTCCTTACAATCCTGAGCTTTTGATCCGTTTCCACAGAGGCCTAATGTATTAGTAGAATGGCGATTCACTTTCATTAGCGTAGGTGTTTAACCACAAATGACCAAGTAAGTGCGCCACAAGACAGGCAACCCCTAACGCACCGACATACACACGTCGCGACACACACACACACACACACACACACACACACACACACACACACACACACACACACACGCGCATGCACAAGCCTCTCCACTCAAGAGAAGGTCGTTCAGAGACGGATCGGAGAGCGAAAGCAGTCAAGCTCCACGACGAGGGGCGCGCCGGGAAAAGATGAGAGCACGAACACGATGACACTTACGAAGTGCGCGCGGGGAATGTAAAATCCGATTCGATCGGCCAAGCCCCTTCTCGGATATGGATTGCAGCGTGGGGTCTGGCCCAGCCTGCGCCGTGGCCTAAACGAGTCATGTATGGAGTTGAACTGAACAGACTGCAAGAGAAAGGGACGCAGAAGGCGGATGCCGAGAAATTCGGCCCTCGCCAGAAAAAAAGCGGCCGTCGTCTGCAACCCGTCTGCTCAACGCCGCGATGTTTGCAGTTTGTGTGCGTACGAGAGAGAAGCTGTCACGAGAACAGCTTACACCCGTCGAACAAGTGGAGGCGCTTCGGTGGTGGGCGACGTCGGCGATTAAGAAGGGGCATGCATGCTTTGGGATTTATCCAAGGCGAGGTTGGCGTCGGCGCTGATTCGGCAAAGAAACAGAACAAAAGGCAGCGACGAAGTTAATCTCCCTCAAAGGTCGATTTCAGTTCTTATTGCTTACTTCGCTAAGCAGACGACCCTCTATTTGGAACGAAGAGCGATTTCTTGGTACGTTCACGGTCGATAATTGCAGATGGCGTGGGTGCGCCTCGCGAGGTGTGCTGGGAACGTTCAATATGAAACGCTTCAAGCACACTTATGGGATTGGAAACGCTCGGAGAGGAACGGAATTGCGCATTTTGTTGGTCAGTGGCACCAGGTTCGGCAGCCACATTCCTTAGCAAGGTCATAAAATTATGTATATTGCAAACTCTCTTTTGCTGTTCGTCTTCAACAACTCGTTTTCAAAGCCCACATGCCTTTGGGTCTTTCGTGTTCCATACGGCACAAGCAATTGCCTGAATGCGACTTGAAAAGGTCACAGGCTCTGTCGTGCCTCTTCACAGGCTTTGTTTTTTCCTATGTGGCGTCACTAGTAGTTGTATTTAGGCTTAATTACCGGTGTTTACGAGGGAGCATTTAAAGCCCGATAGGGATGGAAACGGCCGTTACTAGAGAGTCAGAATTTCTACATGGATGACATTAGTGTACTTTAATGCAATACGTCCTCTATGGGCTGCTACATTTTACCCATTCGTCAGTTTTGCAAAAGAGTCACTACTGAAGAGCTAACATTTAGCTTCTTTGCTGGCCTTGACTTTTTCAGCCGTACAAGTTGGCGGATTGCCTTGTTTCAATAACATCATAAATGAAGCAGGAAGATCTATTCGTGAACCGTTGACCCTTATAATCTCAAGAAAGTTAACATCCTCTAGGGCTCATTTTGTCTCGAAGCAATAATCACCCTTTCTACTGCATGCATTTGCTTTCTTTAACGCTGCGCGCTCGTTACTTGCAAGGCATGGCCGCTATGCGTGTTATCAGTGTGACATATCACTTTTAACAGGGATGTAGAGAGCGCACTTCTCAAAATGGAAATGCAACCAAGGCTGATGATTATTATATGAGCACAAGATACGCCCCAAAGGGTGTAAACTGTTGCCTGAGTGTATCTCTTAGGTCTCTGCGTACTTTTGCATTCGAAGACAAATTGAGAGCAGCCTACGAAGGTGCCTATTCCTACTTCCCAATGTGGCGCAGGATGAAGGCGGGGGTGAGGGGGAGGGGTAAGGCTGGAGAGGGAAAATAAAGATGACGTTTGTGTGAAATATATGCGATCTGAGCCTCGTTTTTCACGCTTTCTTTCCTTTTTTTTTTTGTAACCAAGCTCCGGTGATGGTAAAACAGCCTTCGTCCCATTATAAAACGCAATTTATTATTCCTGCTCTACTTTGTATTTGCCTTGAGCGCAAATTTAAGAGCAGAATACAACCGCAGGTCCTAGCGCAACAGAACCACGCCCGCAAAATAGAAGTGGCTGCCCCCTATCAGGCAAAGTTGGCACGACCGATCAGTGGTAGGAAGCGTCGGACGACTGAGCTTGAATTTACATTGCCCGAAAGCGTAGCTGTTCTGCATACCAGCAATACCTGGGGAAGGCCGGGCGATTTTGGATAGAGATGAATAGCGTTTGCACTTCTCAGCCTGTCCGACACGTACGTGCGGTCCGCCACTGCTAAGGAAATACGCCTCATTAGCATTCCAGCACCGATAGCAGCCTTATAGATTTGGCACGAAGGCCAACAAACTCATTTTGCATTAGCAGCGCGTTGATCAAACGCGTCAAATCGGGCGTTTCCCCGGTAAATAACATGGAAATGTTGCTGATAATTCTAAACTGGCTTGTTGTACAGTGCCTTGAAGGGCGAAGACGGTGCAAAAGCTGAACCAGTCTTTTTCTCTCGTCTTCGTCGTCTGCAATATTTGCAACGTCGAAAGCAGAAGTTGCACTGACTTGAATACTTAACGGCGGGCTCCCTCCAGGCCTGACGACCTTGTGTACACACACACACTAAGCACGCACGCACGCATACATACACACACACTACATACATACATACATACATACATACATACATACATACATACATACATACATACATACATACATACATACACACAAACACACACACACACACACACACACACATAGATACATACATGCATGCAGGCCTCGTATCCGGAGCATGTCGAAAGCGATGTATCCAGAAGAAACTATACAACGAGGGCCGCAACAATGATGAAACAACAACAACGACAGAAAGATAACAATGCAGGTCAACGAGCCTCCATCTCTGACACATGTACTTGTGCAAGGACGTCTCTCGTCTCTAAGCTGCGTCTTTCGCGATGACCACGCAGACGCCTGCCGATTGTGTTTGCCTCTCCCGGAGACGCGCCGTACAGCAGGGTGCACACGCGTGAACGGGGCCGCGCTGCAGCACTAATTTGCCGTCGCTCCCGTGCCGAAGAAGACAACAACACAGGTCGTCTGTTCTACCGCATGGACGGCCGCCTGAGTATAGGTAGGCAATCGGGGGGTGGCCGCGTCCGATGCTGAGACGACCGTGGCCGGGGCACCCCGCAGTAGAAACAACCCGAGTAGAAAGACAACGCCGCCTTACGGACGGTGAAGGAAGTACATATAGGAGCGGCGAGACGGAACGCGAGCCGAAGACGCAATCGGCAGGCGGGCAGGCAAACGCATCGGACCCATTCGTCGTGCCCCCCCCCCCCCCCCCCCCCCCAAGCCGATGATGGATTGGCGAGCTTCTTCGGGAGCAAATGGATTCACCGCCAGACGGCTTCGTCTAGATAACGGTCGCCCTTTCGGCCGCGTACCGCGTTCGCGCGCGTATAAGGCCATTCCTTTTGTACTGGCGTCAGTTCGTCTCTGCCATGGACCCACGTATGAAATTCCAAGTTTTACCCGCCCTTACTCGGCGGAAAGAAACATTACTGTGCCGCTTGTGTCTAGGAGTTTCTTTCACAAGGGCCAATTGCGACATATGTGGCGTAGATGAGAGAGAGAGAGAGAGAGAGAGAGAGAGAGAACGCATGGAGAAGAAAGGCAGGGATGTCAACTAGACGAGCGTCCAGTTTGCTACCCTACACTGGGGTAAGGGAAGGGGGATAGAAAGGACAAAACATCTACCGGTTGACTGCCCAACATACGAAGGTGAGAGGATGGCCTTTGGAATAGTTTTAGGGCACTTAGATGACAGGTCTCTCAGAGATGAGATCTTGGGACCATGGCCTCGTGTGTCTGCGATGTACACAGTCGCGAAAGCGCTGTTCGGAATCTAGGAGATGTACCAGCCTCTATGACCACTCGCGATTCGCTCAACATTGAACGCTTGATTGTGTGAGTACAGTGCAAAATGTGAACTTCTCCATTCCTTCCCGCCTTTCAGTCCCCTTCCCCAGTGCAGTGTAACCAGCGGGGATCAGCCTGTGGCCCTATAACGTAAAACTATTCCAATACAGTATTATTCCAATCTCCTGACATCAAATTTGCGTGACCACCGGCGGAAGCATCGGGCGGTGACCCGCATTGTTGTCTAAAGGGACCAGTGAAACGCTCTCCTCGTTTATAGGACGTCACGTTTGTTTTCTTTAAAAACGAATAACTTCCCGTACACTGAGTGGCTCGTCTCATATAATTGGCTGGCAAGAGGCGAGGAGCACGCTCAAGTAAACAGGCATTCGATGGGGCCGAGCCGGTGGATTAAAAATCGATAACCGGATGGAGAGGGCGGTGCCAGCATCTGCGATTGGTTCGCTTTCTCTTACCAAGCTTGCGGTGGGCTAGTCGAAAATCGCGGTGGCATGCAACGGAAGGTTAAGAATGCCGCTGAAACGGATCCTCAGCATAGAGGAGCTGGAAGAGCGAGGTTGTAAACGTACCGAAAGTGCTCGAAAACTTTACACGGCCACGCAAAATGTTTTATTGTAAGCAAATAAAATCACGCTCTCCGGCAGGTGCGAGTAGCCAGTGCCCGAGCGATCGGCGGCAGCCATCTTTTATTCCTTTCGGAACGGGGCAGCCTGCGGCCATTCGCAGAAATATTCAGTTTTGTTCGGCATATTAATGTATCTTTAACGCATACACGTCACTCTGACGCGGTCAGTTCTCGCGGTTTTGTGTCGTCACGTGACAGTCAGGTAAGTGGTTGCAGCCCGAAAGCTTTTGATCAATGGCCGAGGGCTAATGGCGAAAAGGCGTTGAATCAGAAATAACCACTTCTCTTTTGTTCGGTTAGATTGGATTGGAAAAACTTTAATAAAAGTCAGTCATGAATAATCAGTGTGTACACGTTATGTCCGATGGAGAGCTGTCGCGGTTTGCGTGACGTCGAGTGACCAACAGGTGAAGCGGGCGTTGTCCAAAAATGTTTTTGACCAAATAAGCGGAGGGCTGATTGCATAACTGGAATAGAAAAGTTTGGTGTAGTTTTACGTTACAGCGCCCTGGTTAACCTCCCTGCCTTTCCCTTATGATATCTCTCGCTCTCTCATTGCATTGCAGAATGTCTGTAGAAGGCATTCCAGGCGCTGGCGCCAAGATGAGGCATCGAAGCTAAAAATTCATTAATTAGGCATCCTACAGGGCTCTTCCGGTTGGACCCTTCACGCAAAAAAAATAAATAAAAATAATACGCGGTATAGTTATCAACATTGGTCAAACGAGGGATGCGGCAGGAACCAACAGTTCGACAAGGCAATCGTACTTCGTCAGGGCAGCGAGAGCTTTCGTTAGGAGCGCTTACGTATGTGTGAACCCTGAAAGAGCGAGAGCTCGAACAGTATCTGGGCGTTTCTTCACGACGTCGTTATTTATTTCGTACTGTATTGGCGTATAGTGGAAGGGTGGGTCTAAAAAAATAATCTGCAGAAAACTAAAGTAATGTTTAACAGTCTCAGAAGAGAACAGCAGTTTACGATAGGTAGCGAGGCACTGGGAGTGGTAATGGAACACATCTACATAGGGAATTAAGTGACCGCGGATCCGGATCATGCGACTGAAATAATCAGAAGAATAAGAATAGGCTGAGGTGCATTTGGCAGGGATTCTCAGATAATGAACAGTAGGTTGCTATTATCCCTCAAGATAAAAGTGTATAACAGCTGTGTCTTACCAGTACTCACCTCCGGGGCAGAGACCTGGAGGCTTACGAAATGGTGCTACTTAAATTGAGGACGATGCAAAGAGCTATGGAAAGAAGAATGATGGATGCAACGTTAAGAAGATAAGAGAGCAGATTGGGTGACGGAACAAGCGCGAGTTAATGACATCTTAGTTGAAATCAAGAAAAAGAAATGGGCATGGGCAGGGCATGTAATGAGGAGGGAAGATAACCGATGGTCAGTAAGGGTTACGGATTGGATTCCAAGAGAACGGAATCGTAGCAGGAGGCGGCAGAAAGTTACGTGGGCGGATGAGATTAAGAAGTTTGCAAGGACAACATGGTCACAATTAGTACATGACTGGGGTAGTTGGATAAGTATGGGAGAGGCCTGTGCAGCCTGGGTGATGATGATGATGATGATGAAGAAGATGATGATAATGATGCATTGGCGTTCTCTCACCTCATTATTTTACTAAATTTAACGCGACAGCGTTAAGGGTCCTTTGTAGCTGAAAATTTGGTGTCGGTGTCCGCGGCCGACAAAGCTATCCCGAACCGCGCATCCCCAACCACACTGGCCCACCGCCTGGCGAAGAGGCGTTATTGAACTAATTGAATTCCTCAAAGTAAAATGTGCCGGAAAATTCCCCTATAACCCTTTGATCAGCCTCTGTCTAGCGGAAAATAGCAGTTTAGACGTGGACAGAACCTCTATAAACTGTTTCAACATGTTCTTGCATAAGGGTGTTGCATAAGCCATGGACAAGCAAGGAGGAAGGAGTGTGATGAAACTGGAAATCGGGAACCTTTTCTTGGTATACCTGCGGTCACAATGAACCACACGAAAGTCGAGAAGTCGCATATAGTTTGGGCGTGGAATGCCGACAGAAACAGCAACTGACTCCAGTGAATGGAAGCTTAACGGAAAAGTTTTGCAAGGATGCCACTGAGTCGTGGTGACTGGTGCAATTGGCGGATTGCGTTGCTCATAATGTGCAAGGAAAGTTGACGTGGTGTATACTGCAGTAACGCGCTTCAGAGAGAGAGAGAGAGAGAGAAAGAGAGAGTCAGAAGACAGGAAGGCAAGGAGGTTAAGCAGACGCACGTCTGTTTTGCTACCCTGCGTTGGGGGAAGGGGTATGGGGATGAAAGAGAGAGATGGGGAGTAGTTCCTCACTGTTACGTGCTACATTCCGCGGCTATGTCTGGCTGCTGACGCAACTTGCAAGCAGCTGCGACTGTGTGCGCACGTCGTGCAGCTGCGTTAACGCTATAAGGAGCCCTCTAAATAGGCACTGAAAGGCGACACAAGGCAGGTTAAACTGGGAAGGTAATTACTTTAATACTGTGCCGTCATATCACATAAGGCACAGAAATTTCCCATTACCAGTGGAGAGAAATAATTCCAAATTTCCTCCCTTCCCCACGTAAGACCCCTTTTTGCTTTAATTTCGCGCTCAAGCCGCAGTAGAGGATACGACAGTGCGTCGTCACGGATTATACAAAGTATAGTTGCGTGCATTTGGACCAGATATGTGCAGAAAAAAATATCATAAAAACTTGTTAGGTTTGGTCGTCCTTTCGAACGCAATGCGTGCGCTCTTTCTAGCGGCACGATCGGTTAAAGCTGGATTCACACTAGGGACACGATTCCAAGGACGAGAATCGCGCGGCTCCAGGTGCACCCAATCGCGGTTCACACAAGGACCAAGCCGGTGCACCATTGGTAACGTTGACCAGTGGCACCACAATTCGCTGCCGCTCGGCCGCGCAGAGCTCGCAAAGCGGAATCCGGTCCGTCGTGTGAATCCAGCTTTAACTGGCGATGCTGGGAAAGAAAAAAAAACAATTATGACGCCGCATAAAACTAGTGCGCCAACTTCAGCGCGGCTTCGCCACTGTTCTGTAGTTGTGCTGCTCTCTCATCTTGCTTGTGCCAAAATACCGTTGCTCACAGTCGCAGCGACCATCTTTTTTTGTTTTTGTTTTCGTCATTCGATATGTCTGATTTGCCAGTGCATCCGAAGTGATCGTAACTGTTTAATGACCCCTTACGCCCCATTTCGTGCCGCTCGCAGCTTCTAAGAGAAAGTGCGACATCTCTGCTTTCAACGCTGCATACGCATGCGCGATGTTTGAGAGGAAAGCCGAAATACTTTGACGGCTTCGACCGTCACAGAGCGGCGACAAACGCTTGTTAGATTCGAACGAACACGGTATATGCCCAGAGCCACGGGCACCTTGTGACGCACCTACGGAGAGGCTTATCTTCGGACAGGGCGCGCCGTCTGCCTATGCACTCTGCATGCCATACACACATCGCCGGTGTTTCGGGCCTGACACGCGCGTGTCCCCCCCCGTACTTGGCCCGTCAGCCAAATCGAGAAGTGGCGAGGAGCGAACGTCATTTAGAAGCGTCGCGCATGCGCACTGTGACGCTGCGAACGCACGCGTCTCGCTGTTTGTTTGCGAACGAGCGGGAATGTCTGTGCGACTAGCCCCTGCTGATACACAGCTACATGCATTCGGTGTACATAGCTAATGTATACTTTGCAGCGAGAGATTCGGGTCACGTTGTCCGAATATAAGAGAAAAAAAAAAAAAAACCTGAACACACGGACTCTCTCGACTGCGAATCTGTACGCTTCGTTCCACGTTGAGTCATGCCATAATGACTTCTCTCTCTCTCCCTCTCTAAACCTCATGTTCTCGTCTCGGCTGGGAAAAAAGTGAGGATAATCCCTCTATCTTTAGCAGTTAGATATTAACGCACCGTCATGTATTCTTATCTTTATTACCATCTTTACGATTTCCTTTATAATTTCTTTACTGCAGTCTTTTCGCTGCGGAACGCAAGAGACATGCTCTGTAGCGGAGATATAGTATATTACCAGAATCTCTCCACATCAACTCGTGTACGGGAACCGAACAACGAGTACAAAGTGCGAGTGGATATAGCACACACGCAACAGAGACCGGGCCCTTGTCTGGTGACGCGGCGTTTATTGCCGGGATTAGCCGGGGTCGCAGGTGGTTGTCGCTCGCCACAAGAAGCGGGCCGCCAGCCACTTAGCGGTATCGCCTCCTCGCGTCGGCTGTCCGTGGTCGAAGACAAGATACGCCGAAGACTCGGGGAATAGAGAGAACGGACGCGCCGACGGTCGCCGCTTCGTGGAGGTTGTAAATCAGCCGCCAATTTATACATCCTTCCACGCGTGCCATGATGCTTTCTTTCGTGGGTCTACATACACACACACAGCGGTTGTTGTCCCTCTTTCTTTTTTTTCTTTTTAGCGCGCGTATCGAGCTGCCCGCGTGTGACACAGCGAGACGAATGGACGCCGATTTCGCGGCTCACCTTGAACTGCCAAGATAAAGGGCCCTTGCGGTGGGGCCCGGCTCCGTTAAATCAATACTCGTATTCCGATGGTGATGCCCGTCGCTCGTGGAGGACATTTGGGCGTGAGAGGGCGCCGATACAGAAGTGGTTTATGGAGCGACGTCGCTGGGCCGTCGCGGCTGTGTAGGTAATGTTCGAGCCCGCGCGTTGGCCCGGGTATATTTTGGACGAAACGATACATATACATATGTACACGAGTGAAGCGCGGTCATTCATATGCGTTTTCATCTTGTTTCTAGATCTCTCTCTCTCTCTTTCTTTTCCTTTTTTTTTTTCGGACGGCACAAGACCATAACATTGCGAGCCCACGAACGAAACGGGCCATTTTGCCTAGCACTGGGCTCGAATGGCACGAGTGCTGTTGGTGGACAGAAAATGGTCGTGGCCGTCTGTGACGCGTCGTTTGTCACACTGGATTCACGCACACAAAAAGATTAAGTAAAAAAAAAATATGTAGAGGCATGCGAACTCACCAAATCGAAAAATGTGGGTAACGGGTCTTGGCTACGCCCGACGCTCTCGGAACTGCAAGGAAAGAAAAAGTAAAAAAAAGAATGTTTCGCAATTGATTTGCGATAATAGAATGGTTACGCAGGATCTATATGAGCGTAATCTGAGTCATTGCTCCTGCGTAAATATCTGCCTCCAGGTGAATCCTTGCCATAGTCAAGGATCTGGACATTCTGTCCGAACACAAAGACATTCCGCTCAAAGCGAATTGTAGGCGCAATAGTCTCTCTGCAGACACTCTGTAAACTCCTTGCCTTAGGTATATTTAGCATGCATAGACCACCGATGAATAATGGTATAAGCTGTACAATGTGCCGACATATTGCAGACGCATAGTTCAGTTCACAGAGCTGTGGAATAATTTTCATAAACAGACCAAGATACATTGACACTAACAGGTGTAGTAGTTCATACGACATACTTTTCTTCCTAGAATAATCAAAGAGAATAAGGGGTGGGGGACGGGGGGGGGGCGGTAGAGGTGCTAAACTCTTTACTAGTTACAACTTAAATCAATTACACATCCGGCGGGTGATTTTGAAGCTCGGAGGCTAGTTCACGCTTTCAGACAACGAAAGAGCACAGCCTTTGTGCTTTAACATATGTCATCAAATAACACGCCGAGAACACGATTAGTTGCGTCTACGATCATATTTATTAACACGTCGTCGTTATCACGCTTGTATAAACAATCGTGTATTAACGCAATTACTGCGCATTGTATAGCCCTTATCTTGCATGAATGTAAATGCGGTCAAATGCCTCTACAATGGACGTCCCTACAGCGATATCACCTGTATAACGAAGCGATAATTCTGTCCCGGTTCTATTATGACCCGTGCGGTGCGCGACCATTACAACGAACTGACCTGTATAACCAATGACTTCGGAGGCCCCGTGCACTTCGTTATAACGGTGTTCCGCTGTACTGCGAAATATAGATCCGTTATTACAGCTTACAGCTAAGGATCCAAACAGTAATGCATGCGCCTGCTAATGTTTCTGAAACCGAATGAATTTCGATTTGAAAAAGCCGGAGAAGCGGCAGGCTGCCTCAACAGAGGCAGGTGCTGCTTCTCGATTGAGGCAGCCACGACAAACGGTAAACTTTTGGCCACGCCCGGTCTGGAAGCAGACGCGCATACCCTAGACTGGCCGAGCATTTGAGCAACTCTCTCTCTCTCTCTCTCTCTCTCTCTCTCTCTCCTCCCACAGCGCCACCGTGCGGTGTCAGAGCACCTGTCGCTCAATTCCACCGCGGCGAAGATAGACAAAACGTGGGCGGCGTCGCAGCAGAGACAACTAGACATGGTGTTTCAAAAAGCGAGGGGGGGGAGGGGGGGGGCAGGCAGCCGCTCAACGCGCAGGGGAGCCGACAGGCCATATGGGACAGGACGCGCATACGAATAGCCACTGCATCAACGCGACAACGATGTCTCTTTCGAGCAACCTTGCCGTTCCTGTACACCCTGCTTGCGCCGCGAAGGGGCTGACGGGCAAGAAACGGCTGGGCCATTTTACACGGCCAAAAGCGAGAAAAGAAGGTTCGAAGGAAATAAGTAAGTAAATAAATGAAGAAAGAAAGACAGAAAGAAGGAAACAAAGAAAGAAAGGAAGAAAGTCTAGCGGGAAGGCAAAGTTTTTCGGGCGCTCGCGAAAGGGGGCAGCAAGCAGCCACGCCGGAAGCAGCTAGGCGCAACGCGTATAAGTTCCCTGCCACTTTTTGCCCTCAAAGCCCGACGGACGTCAACCAAAACTTTCACACACACGCACGCGCACACAAACCCCACCTTTCGCGTATACATACAAACGGGCAGGTTTTTCTTCTTCTCACTCTTCTTGTATTACAACTATTTTTTTTTTTACAAATCTTTTCCGACCCCTCCCTTTCGGCGCTGTCGTTTGGCAAACACTGACTACGTGACTAGAAAACGCGCGCGCGCGCAAAGCCAACTTTCGAGGTGCCGAGGCGCCGCCGCCTCGTCCGGCGCCACGAAAAGCCTCGAAGAGCCCCGAGGCGCCGTTATGCGTTCCATGCAGCCTCGAAGATCCGCTACGTAGGCGAGCACTCTCTGTAACACGTGGCCCAGCGGGATGTGGTGGTACGGTCCGCTTCCCCTCGCCCTGTCTCAACATGCGCGCAAGAAAACGCGAAAAAAAAATGAAAGAAAAGGTCAGCATACAGGGAAACGAGAACGGCTGATAGTGACGAAGCCGAGCCAAAGACAAACAAAATAATAAGCGCACGCGCACAGGGACCGTCTGCTGGAATGAAGAACGCATCTGACCGAAGGAATAGTATCGCCGGTGCGGACATTTCAAAACATCAAAGGAACGCCTACATGCACTCCTCGAACCATATCCTCGACACACGGCACGTCCACGGAGGAACGGCTCTACAGCCTATCGCAGAAAGTAAAAGACCAGCCGACCGTTGTCGGCAATTGGGAGTTGGTCTTTACGTCATGTATTATTTCCTTTTTGTTTTTGTTGTTTGAGGTGGGGTGCACTCGAGTGGACTACGTGAAACGGAAGTGGCGATACAGACGAACGGTCCCAGACCGAGAAGCCGAACGTGCAAGGGCCTCAGGTATCGAAGTAAGCCGAGAAAAAATTGCGCACTCGACAGAGCTAGCACATACCGGCAGGCAGACGAGGAGAAAGAGGATCGTGGATCGACCCGAAGTCGAGGGTAAAGCGATTCGTCGGGCCGAAATGGAAAATAAAAAATGATGACACACCCGAGGGCAGAGATCACGCGCTATGAAGACCTAATGGTATTTAGCTGACTGATAAAAAAAAAAAAGAAACAGATCAATATAGGAGATTCTTTTTAATGCGAGGGACGGCAACAAATGAGACACGTGAAAGGAAAAAAAAATAAATAAACATAGTTGTACACAGAGAATAATGTACGGGAAGTCTACGGTGATGTTGGAGTACAGCGCGCCAGGTATGCTGTAAACAGCGCACTAACTCACGTGGGCGTGGCTGACACACACACACACGGATATATATATATATATATATATATATATATATATATATATATATATATATATATATATATATATATATATATCCGTGTGTGTGTGTGTGTGTGTGTGTGTGCAAGAACGAGAGAAAGGAGACCGAGGGGCCCGATTTTTATTAGTCACTTCAGAAGCCGACACACCATGACACCAAGGACAGCATACAGGGGAAATTATCTGCAGTTCTTGATTGAATTAAAGGAATGATCGGCTTCCTTTCTTCTCGTTGCTTACACAGCGAGGGTGCCGAATCCGGCAGCCTTGATAACTTCAGGTAGCATTTGTGTATTTATTGACCAGTTACCAACACATGAAAAGGTCACGTAGACGTGACGTCTGCGGCAGCAAGGATGTTCCACATTCGCCGCAGAGGCCAGAAGTGGTGGCACTGGCTAACACTCCCAGGGTTATTAGACGTGAGTTCGTATCCCACCTGTGGCCAGCTGTTTTTTTCTATCCACATTCGTGCCCATTTATTTATAAAGTCTCCAATTCAATTAGGAACTGCACCTAATTGCCCCTATGCTGTACTTTTTACCTTTTTACCATTGTTTGTTTGCCTCTTATATGACAATATACATGTATAGATACACACCGCAAATGTCGCACTACGCTGTTTTAACAAATGCGGATGTCGCAGACGATAATGAAACGAAATGCACAACAAGCACAATCGCTTTTGCGTCAATCACATAACGAATAAACGAACTTGCGGTGGTGGTGGTGGTGGTGATGATGATGAAAAACTTTATTTATTATTTATCCATCTTTAAAGGGAAGGGGGCAGTGGAATAGAGGGGGGGGGGGAGGAACTACTTGAAGTAGGCCTCCTCTATACTTGTGAAGTATTGTCAAGCTTTCCCACCATCTCTCCGAAATCTCAGTTTGGATAAAACAAGGTGAATCGCGCCAGATTGCTCCTAAGCCTCCGACGTCCTTCTCTAAGTACTGGCTAGCTAATCATACGGCCTGTATGCTCAGGTCGAGAAGTAGAAAAATTTGAGAAACCAGAAAGTGTGAGAAAGAAAGAAAATGAAAGGATCGAAGAAATTGGCCTCGGAGAAAGTCAATCTCTGGCTCTCTCTCCACACAGCTCAGGAGACCACTTTGCTCGTTATCTTCCAAGAGGACAGCTACAGCCAGCTATATAGAAAGCTCTCGGTTGAAGTCGTCCACCCCCTCCGTCTCTGTCCCCGGCTGCCTAAGGAGGGCCCTTAGATTACAGAACGTGTTCGCGAATTTTCGAGGTTTCTCCCCCCGTACTCGACGGAAGTGCTCTTTCGTGCCTCCCCGGGCCTCCTTTTCTCTCTCTCTTTATACATATTTTTTGCCGTTCCTTATTCCAAGATGGCCTGAACTGACGGGCATCTATACAGAGACCTCGGCTAAGAACTATACTTCGAGTGAAGCGGCTTCTATATGGGAAATTATCATAGTCAGCGCCACTGGCAACATGAAGGAAAAAAACAAAACGGGATGGAGTGATGAAAGAGGCCCCTGGCGGCAGCTATCGGCATCAGAAACGGGACCTCTCTGACCTACACTGATGCGACAAACGAAGTAAAGAGAAAACAGCAAAACTTATAAAAAAACAACAGTTATCAAGCGAGGCGGGACGGACGAATCTTTCCGCGCTCGGCCTCTGCAGACATAAAAGACGAAAGCCGATAGATGCCCCAAATTGAATCCGAAATGGTTCCATTACATTAAACGCAACGTCCCCTTCCACGCTGGAGGGGGACGTTGCGAGAGAAAGCTTTCGAGGAACTTGCGAGCGGGCGGCTCCTGATTTTCAAAGGCGTATCGTACTTCGCGGGGTCGTATTAAGCGGCAGATAGCGAGGCGGAGCGCGCACGATCCGTGCCCTACGACCAGACCTTAGCTTGGCCTCGGGAAACGAGTAGCCATTTCGAGTTTCGAACTGCAGACGACGAGAGAGTCGTCTGCTTTGCGTCTCTCTGTTCGTCTGCTTACGTGCGTCGTCTGCTTTGTGCCTTTCTGTTCGTCGGTTTTATATACTTATCGCGACTGTGTGAAAACCGAGCCGGCTCGGCCACGCGAAAGCTCTTCGCGATAAGGTAAAGTGTACACCGGTTCTTCAGTGTACAGTAATAAAAAGAATAAGGTAGGCTTAGTTTTTTAGTTTGTGTTGTAGGCCTTGGGGGCCATACAGGCGACGACGTTCGAGATGGCATTTCGTTCGTGAGACGACCGGGCCGAGGCACATTTCGGGTGAAAATGCGCACGGACGTTTTCAGAAGAGTCCTGAAACAACTTGTCAATTGTCGAGATACGGGCATTACGCCGAAAACACTCGATCGACGGCGATATTCTCGTAGTCGCTTTCTGTTTGCCTTAGGTCTATTTTGCGGGCCCATGGTAATAGTATTGCCTCGGGAAAAGAGATTGGCTTTTGAGATGGCTTTTCTTACTCGAGAGGTGTGGCGCAGTTTGAAAATAGGTATGATTGCATTTAGGAAAAGGCGTTGAATATTAGGGATAGCTCCAACATTTGCTCATCGCGGCTGTTACATCAAAGGAAGTGGTTGTCCGAATGAATGACCTTTATCAATTTTTTTATAAATGTTCTTTATAAATATTTAGTGATGCTTTGATAATAAGAAGAGCCTGATGACGTAAGATGGAAAAGAAAATTACTACGTATTATAACAAAGAAATCGGGAACAGCTAAAAAGGATACTTATTTTGAAACTCTTCGTAAATTATCTCCTAGACAACACTGCGTTTGTCTAATTGAACACAGATAGAACATTTCATTTTTTGGAAGTTCAAGGCAAAGAGAGGACTAAAGTAACCCACGCCTGAAAGATGTCCGCGCCCCCACGTGCAGCTTAATTAACGGTTGTTTCTAATTATAATGACCTTCTACGCAAGCAGGCATTGAAAAAAAATCAGCACGATCTTACTCACTGATTTTTGGTCGTATATATTAAGTCATAAGAGATGGACAGTGAACAATAAACTGCGTTACAAATGCTCGCGCTTTGTGCCAGCCTCATTCAATAATGTTAGTAGCCGGTGGTTAAAATTAAAACGGGACTTTCAGTAGTTTTAACAATACCAGTAGAATCAAAACAAAGTGAATGCATCGGGAAAAATTCTAATGTAGGATAGTCACGACTACCAAAACAGGCATCGTTAGTGAATGCAAATAGAGACGTAGCGTTTAAGACACTCGTACATTCCTAAACGAAAACATGGCTGCCTGCGGGCAGCATTTCTTGAATATCTATCCGAGAAACTTGGCAAATTGGTCGCAGCTCTTTACGCTACGGAAACGTTCTCACATGCCGCAATCATAAGCGAACAATCTTTCGACAAGTTCATGGACAGGGCTAAAGAAATAAACTGAAGATATATTAAGGGCAATAAGTGCCCTACAGCTAGTAACCTGAGAAAGCGCGCAACTTGCTGGAATCGGGAAGAGCAGTGTCGGTTTATTTGAACAAACTAACTGCGCGCACGCAACAAAACACGGCACGCACAAACAAACAAACACACGCACACGCACGCACGCACGTGCACAAACGCACACGTCATTTTTACTGGCCTCAGGCGGTTGTCACACAAGGGCCCACACGTGGGACAATGGCTTCTGCTTGCTCTTCTGCCGCGGGAGATTCGATTCGCGAAAGCAGGAAATACCTTTGAGGTAGCCAGGAATAGAGAGAGAGAAAATGATAAATGAAAGGTAGGGAGGTTAACCAGGACTGAGCCCGGTTGGCTACCCTACACTGGGGAAAGGGAAACGGGGACGGAAAGATTAAAGAAAGAAGAGAAAGTCCACCGGGGATATCGTTCAGTCACTCAGTCCGGATTACAGACGCTGACTCAATCCTGTATCTTTCAAATATCGCAGCAGCGCTTTTGTGGCCTTTTGTAGCTGCGATATACGAGGCCATGGTCCCAAGATCTTGTTCAAGGTGAACGGTTTTCTGTCTAACTGGTTGAGAGCTGTGCAGAGATCTTGTCTTTCATTTTCAAATGATGGGCAGTAGCACAGTAGATGGTCTATAGTTTCTTCGACACCGCAGGCATTGCACTCGGCGCTATCAGCCATTCCAATCAAAAACGTATATGCATTCGTGAATGCGACGCCCAAGCGTAAGCGGCACAGCATTGTTTCCTCATTACGCGGAAGCCCTGGTAACTGCCGCAGTTGCATAGATGGATCGAGGGAATGCAATCGATGGTGAGTGAAATCAGGTGTGTGCCACTTCTCCAATGTCATAGGGTGCGCTAGCTTGCCTAAGCGTTGCGCTGCGTCAGTACGCTATAAAGGTATAGAAACAAGGGTTGCTCCTTCGTGTGCTTTCTTAGCAGCGTCGTCAGCGAGGTCGTTGCCGGAGATACCGCAATGGCCAGGCAGCCACTGAAACACGACGTCGTGCCCTTTCGCAATCATGTGATGATGAATTTCTCGTATCTCCGATACGAGTTGTTCACAGGACCCGCGACGAAGAGATGACAGAAGACATTGTAAGGCCGCCTTTGAATCACAGAATATTGCCCACCGATTAGCCGGTTGGTTGTTAATATAATCAACGGCACCTCGGAGGGCAACAAGCTCCGAACCGGTCGATGTTGTCAAGTGAGAAATCTTGTATCGGAAGCTTAGTGATCGTGATGGTATAACCACTGCCCCGGTGGAGCTGGTCTGGGTGGAAGAGCCATCCGTATATATGTGGACTCGGTCAAAGTAGGAAGTGTGCAAACAATCCAGAGCTGCTTGCTTCAAGGCCAAGGTAGGTAGGTCGGTCTTCTTTCTTATTCCTGGAACCGTAAGCCGCACTTGAGGTTGTTTTAAACACCACAAAGCTGAGGCTGAACGTGCTGATGGTGTAAACCCCGATGGTAGGGAGGCACGATACTTGCTGACCTCGTTGGAGAAGGATGCCTGTGGTCGTCGTTCTGGCAGACAGGCAAGAAAGCTTGATTGAATCCGTGAAATATGACGAACATGGGCCCTGAGCGAGTCGGTGCTGATGTAAGTCGTGATAGGATGGTCTTGAGCCATTATAATGGTTCCTGCTGTTGAGGCGCTCCGCGGAAGGCCTAGGCAAACACGTAGTGCCTGTGCTTGCACGCTCTGAAGTTCTCGAAGATTTGACTTGCATATTTTAGCAAGCACGGGAGAACTATAGCGTAGAAATCCGATAAAAAGTGCTCGATATAACTGTAGCATGGAGCCTATTGACGATCCCTATGTTTTGCCGGCGATGAACTTGAAGATGTGAACAATAGATGTGAGCCAGGAATAGAAGCCCGATTAAGGCAGCCAGCTATTCGTTCCGGTCATGCATCGACTTTTTTCTCTTCGTTCTTCTTCTAGTGGCTTCAATTTTCTTAACGACACCTGCACCTCGCAAAGCGGCAATGTTGAAATTCGGTATCGACCGTCCTTTCTGTCAGGTCGGCGTGGCGCAACGCCGCGCGTGACTCAAGAAGTAATGTACACGCTTGTGAAGAAGCAAACTCGCTTGCACGCGACCTGTATACCCCTTTAACAAAATCATAGAATTATGGAGTTTTACGTGCCAAAACCACTTTCTGATTATGAGGCACGCCGTAGGGGATTACTCCGAAAATTTCGACCACCTGGGGTTCTTTAACGTGCACCTAAATCTAGGTACACGGGTGTTTTCGCATTTCGCCCCCTCCGAAATGCGGCCGCCGTGGCCGGGATTCGATCCCGCGACCTCGTGCTCAGCAGACCAACCCCTTTGCCGGCACGAGTTCCGTTTGGCGTTGGCTGTCATCACGATGAGCGAGAGTACGATGGTGATCGTTACGAAAGCATCTAACGTCCAAAAGGAAAAAAAGAAAGAGCACACCAGCCATGCGAGGCGCATTAGTGACATGATCCGGAATAATTTTGGCCACCAGGTGTCGCTCAGAGGAGGAGGAGGAAGCGGAGGAGGAAATAAAGAGAATAGGCACGGATGTGAAACGGAAATGCGTGTGGTTGGCTACCCTACTATGGGGGACGGGAAAAAGGAAGATAGAGATAAACGCTAACTATGCTTAAATCGCGAATGTATCCTTTCAGAACAATATCTTCCTTCATTTCGAAATAAGATGTTGATCATTAAAGGAGAAAACGCAGGCCGAGGTTCATCGCGCCGAAGTTCCGCTTGGGCACGTAATCTCAGTAACTTAAGTCCGTATAAGTTTGAACCCCAGTTTACAGTGGGAAACCCATGCTTCAAACATACAAAGGTATGTTTGTTTCTTCATTAGTTGCCGCTTTCAATCAATTTCTACCGACGAAAAAGACCCCGCTCGCTGGAACCTTGAACTATGTTCCGTTAGTTGAACGATGTAAACCAAGCTCACAGAAATCGGGGACACCCGTAAACGCGTGGCCGTTACGAAAGCAGCACGCGTGGACTGCGTCAATAAATGCCCCGAGCGCCAGCAGTTCGCGGTACAAGCATCCGTATACATCGACCTAGGCTAAAATGAGTTGCTCCTATCGGGGCGTCGATTTAATGCCCCGACGCCTATGAAACTCTGAGAAACATCCATTAGCCGAGTACGTACATAATACCCTCCCCGTCACCAAAAAAAATAGAGAAGAAAAAGAAGAAGAATCGGGAAGGAATCGTGCCGACTGTTTTCGCATTTCGTTTCCACGAAATGCGGCCCCCGTGGTTGAGCACCGGGGCGTGTTCAGCACCAGGGCGTGTTCAGCACCAGGGCGCCACAGTCACTGAGCCTCAGAAAGGTGCAGCCCTGACAAGAATGTGTTTGTACGGTCAAATACAAAGTATATAGATATGATGGGATGTCGATAGTCATCCCACAGAGTTTCAGTAAAGTTCTAGCGTAGTATATACAGAAGGCCCGTAGTTCATGTATAGTATTATAGCTTCCCGCATTCGTGCTTTCTATAGGAAGTATACAGACGGAAGGAGACATCTACGTAATATTGGGTGCATCTCGTAGACATTCACACTGTCTAAAAGGTACGTGGGTGAGACGGGATGTCCATAGACACGCAGCATCATCGAGGATGTTCTGTCGCCGCCGGATATGCCCTCTTACAAGGTTCAGAGAGTGACTTCACGAAGGTGCAATAGCGGAGCATTCACATTCAGTGGATATATATATATTTCTATATAGTTTAACGTTACGAGGCGTTGCCGGCGCTACATCAAGCAGCTAACGCTCTAAACCTTCATATTTAAATCTTAGCTGCGACGAATAAGAAGCGTTAACTAAGCCTTGCGTACGTGAAGTAACGAATGGTTACAGGATCTCGCTTGCTATTTTGCCTTTCACCTGTGTTTGTGGAAAGGCAACGCTGACCAGCAGCTCTGACAGAGCTGGTGGTCAGTTTCGCAGGTCGAAACTGACCTGCGAACTTCCTCCTAACCTCCTACACTGCGAACTCCCTTCTAACCTCAGCGACACGGCAGAGATTAGCAAGAGGCTGAAAAAAGAAATGCGAGATTAAAAAGAGGTACTACAGTATTTTGCTAACTGATTCCTTCAAAATCTCCCCCACCCCTCCCTATCCCTCTGTTCCCCCTATCCTATTCACCACCACCCACACATTCACTCTTGAGTTATTCAAGACCACACAATGCGTTATCGCCCAACCACTGAGCAAAGGCACCGGCGTTAATATACGAGGGGCCGGGTTGGGATACGAAGCGCCGTATATATAAGACTCGACAATAACGCCGAGATCTGTACGCCGTGGGCCATTAGCGCACTAATCGGTCTCTCCTTTTTGACGCGTCGCAAAATACAGCGACCCCCCTCAACGAAGCGAAGCGCGCCCGCGACGCGACGCGGGAGGAAATTAACCAAGAAGACACAGAAAACAAGAAGTGCAGAAACTAAACAAAAGGCCAGCAGAAGGTGATACAGCGTCGTCGCTCTCATCGGCGCGTCTGCGGGACGGCGGGCGCGCGAGCAGACGGCTCTGCAGCGGCCCCCATTTAGCCGAAAGTGGGGGAAGCGCGTCGTCTGCTCTAACCCTCCTCAACTTCTTCCTCTCGCGGCCCGCTGAAGCTTCCTCGAAAGTCCTAATGAGTACGAAGATGGATTCGCGCGTCGACGTCCCTGGCACGCCGCGTGATTATCAGCCCCGCCACCACCGTCACCGCTCCAGAAGCAAAGGAGACACCGGATATCATCCTGCGTTGGCCTGGAACAGGCACTAGCAGGTTCTTTCTCATTCCAGGCGACGAACAGACGAACAGCAGACGACACAAAGGCCGAAGACGCCGAATAGAACAAACACGAACGTGTTTTCTATGAAAGAGGCTACAAAAACGAGGGGGGGGGGGGGGGGGGGTGATGGCGCGAGTGTATGCATCGCAGTGAGATGCTGCGAGCGTATTATAATGCTCGTCAAACCTCGTAGCGAGGCCTTTTTGTTTCGTGACCACTGTTGGGGAAAAAGAGAAAGAGCGAGGCGCGCGGCATTGCTGAAGATGTTCGTTGGCTGGCCCCTAGCTCATTATCATATAGATTTCGGGACGCCAAAGAGCGTGTCCCATCGGGCCACGGCGTACGGGTCACTCCGCAGGAGCGGATCATTAGCGTCAGATGCCTGTTTTCCTATGCCTTTTCGTTTCCCTTTCTCTAGTTGCTATCTATGTATACATGCTGCATACGGGTGGTGCGACCGGATCCGCTGCATTTTAAGCGGTCGAGAAAAAAGAAAAAACAAGAAAAAGAAAGACGGCTGCTATCCATTACGAGGCTGCGAAGAGACCGAATACGAGGAGAAATAATTCGAACTTGACTGCTTCGAGCTTTAACTACGCCCTCTTCCTAACTGGTCGCGAGGCGAGCTGCAGGCATTTGGGGAAAATAGCAAATTAATTTGTTTTCTGCGCCGTTACGTCTTCGGCGTGTATGTGTTCGGGCTTAGTAATTGCCGTCCGGAAGGAGGAGCGATGCGTTTTAGCGAACGAGAAGAGGAAAAAATACAAAAGGGAAATGACAGCAGAGCTATGAATACATTCTAGTTTCGGAACCACGACGATGCACTGGCGCCATCTAAGAGCAGAAATCTTAGAGCACGGAATGTCTACAACTGTTTTTCTTTTTCTTGCTTTCCTCTTCTCTTGTAATGCCATGTCAAGAACTGCATGCCACTAATTACGGCTAGATACACTGTCTCGTGAACAGGAAGTGTACATTGCCCCACTCTCCCACGGTCCTTTTCTCACGCGTTACTTTATGCTATTGTGCATTCACGCATCGCCTAAATTCCTAGTAACTATACAGAACTAGCGAAAGCACTAGTATATTCAATCGACTGCGAATAAATGCTGCTGACCGCGTGAACTAAAACGACCGCATGTCTCAATGTTTCGAAATGCGTAGCAACTTGACCCACTCGTAGGCTTTTTTTTTCTTAATTGTGGTAGCAATTATACGGACGCTTGGGACGACTTCGCGCCGTCGCCGTCGTCGTGATGTCCCGGTATTGCCGGCGCATTCGCGGTCTGAACGTGGAGGGCTAAAATGTATTAGTATAAAACTTATTTTGTATACAAAGCGCAATGCGTAGACCAGAAAAAAAAAAAAGGACGAAGCCTCGAGTGGATGGATATATGAGCGCTCCTTTTGAAACGGGGTGTTGGGTCGCGCCACCTTGTGGACGCGTCATAGCGCGCCGGTCACAGTGGGCTCTGCCGGAGCCAGGACAGCGTTCTCACTTCCGCTGTCGGCATGGCCATTGCGCGCACACACACTAACGTTCATCCTGAACGGATGCGCGCATATCCCATGGTGGTGGACGCAGTAATCCGAGCGGAATGGAGAGTGTTAGCACCGAGATAGTTTTACAAGATTTCCCTAAATTTGCGAAGATTCCCTAAAATTGGTAGGATTAAGAAAATTTTTAAGCACAAATATTTACAGATCCGCAACTCTGCGCACAAATAACAGATATTGCAGTTCCACATACTGCATCTGTTCGCGTTCTTAAATCAGACAAATTACATATATGAATTGACAGCCTCCGTGAAATTGATATAATGTTTATTTACGAGGGTGTTGCAAAAGCCTTGCTCACAACTTATTAGTGATAAATGCCAGAGCTGCGTATAATATATCGATTTCGACCCCTTTAGGTGCATTATTAAATGCAGTAAGTGTGATATGTCTTTTTTTCTATTGCTTAGTTACAGAGTTTATTGATATGCGAGATTTTTGTTCTTTTTTTTTCAGTTCAGTTTTGAATAACTTTTGTAAAACACCTGATGGAGTATATTAAAAACCCGCTTCCTACAGTCACTAGATTAAAACATTTTTTTTCTTTTAAATCCGACAAATCTAATCAAAATTCGTGCAGTTGTCACCTAGAAAGACTATTCCTCCTTTACCATGTATCTGTATAGAAGCCACTGTCTGTGTGAGTGCAACGGAAGTAATCATCGTTGAAGATTTTGCATACTGGATTTAGAAATCGCTCAAATCATCCAAACCGAATGAACGATATATAGTCACCAGCAGGCGTATACGTGAGGAACAGACGGCATAACTGGGCCGTACACGCTCAACAGACGATCAGCAGACGTAGATGCCAGAACACAGAGGGACAGGCAGACGTACGCTCACTCAAGAGAGGCTTCAGGATCATGTAACGTCGGATTATGTAACGTTGGTTCAACGCGTCTTCGTGGTGCGTGTTGTTTTCTTTTCTTCTGACTGCTGTCATTGCTGCACTCTTTTTTACTTTCTATATATGAGACAGGCTTATCGAGAGGGCCTTTAATTATCCGTCGACCAGCGTGAAACGTCGTATGAGCGTCAGACTCAGCACAGTGGCATCACCAGCGTGTGCCAGCAGATGAAACTGGCAGAAAGTTTAAACGGAAAAGAGCGAAACTAGAAAAAAGTCTCGACACAAGCGTCCCTGCGGTACAAGGAACACCGTGTGTAAAAAAAATAATAATAATAATACAAATTTCAATAAATAAACGGCCCGCTCTGTGTTCTTCGGTGGCGACCTTTGCGAGGAATCCGGACCCAATGCGCACACCGTCAAATACAAAAAGGACCAAAAGAAATCAGAAAAGAAAGGGAAGAAAGCGACTGGCATCAAAAAGCTTGTCTCCGCCTCGATGCGCGCACACAATAGCTCGGGCGACTCCGTCGTCGTCTCCCAAATCAGCGCGGAGCCAATTTCATCGCAGAACGAAAGGAAAGAGTGAAAAGACTGCAAAATTAACTGGCCACAAAAATCGCCAAGGATGGCGGAACGAATCAAAGTAGAAGCAAAACGAAAGCGCATAGAAAAACCTCGGCAGAGATGGAGACATCAATAGCACGACTTCATCGTTTTTGTGTTTTTTTTTTCTTCACTCGCTCGTTCAGTTGAGCTTTCGTGCTTATTCTTTATCGCAGCTTTCTTTTTTTCCGAGGGAGAACGCTATATAGAATCGCATCTCCAAACACGTCTGGGAGAGAGAAAGAAAGAAAGACGTATAAGGCGCAGCGGTGTTGCCTATATTTATCCTGCATGCAGGCGGTCCGCGGTTGCTACTCCAGCGCGACGTCGCGTCTCTGCCGCCGACGGCCGATGCAACGCGACGCGATTCTCTTTTCCAAACTCGGCCCCGGCGTCACCGAAGAGGCCATAAATACGAATCGCGGCAACAATGGACGGAGCTCCGACAGGGCGTCGTTCGGGACGGCGTCGCTGCAGGTATATGGATCCCTTCATGACGTCGCCGAACTCGCGCCTCGGGCTCCGTCTATACTTTGAAACACAAAAGGAAAACAAACATCACGCGCTAAGAATACGCGCACGCACAGACTTGTGGCGTACCCGGTAGGGGAGAGCCTGTTGAGGAAAGCCTGAGCGACGAGGGATGGCTTTACGCTTCGCACGGCTAGTTCGGCGCAGTATTGTGGGGGCTTGCGAAGGCGAACGCAAACTCTGTCGACAACGTTATCTCGGAAGGACTCGCTAGGCAAAGTTGGTCGATGCTCAGAAAGCCCACGAAGGAGGCATATGATATCGACAGGGGCGATTGTGTTCTGTGTACTGTGTTCTTACTTCTGTTTGCCTGAACTGCGCGACCATACCTCACCATATATAGTACCAACAATACGTGTTCATTCGAGCCTGTCGTCTGCCAGTTCTCGCGATGGCACCAGATGGAATCGTTGATTGCGAGGCCAGGTAGCCTGGTGAATGATAAAGCGCCAAGACACGGGACACAACAGAAGAGTGTCACGTGTTTCCGCTGTGTCACGTGTTTTCCCTCCGCTTTCCTTCACCAGTCACAATTCTACTGTCGCCACGTCGCACGGGACCCGAGCGCAAACCCGGGCCCCCTATCCTCCACTGCTTACTACACAAGCTTTAGCGATAAACAGAGGCTGCTCGTTGTCACAGTCACACGCTTGACTCGGTTTTCTCACGTTGCGTAATAACATATCATGAGCCGTTTCGCGATTTCCTCGTCTCTCTGTTTGACACAACAGAAATAAAGTCGGAACTACTTTCTCAGTGTTCCTGCGCCTTGACATGCAAAACGGAGCAAACCTTAAACACCTACCCGATAAAACGGTTAGGTACATCAACGAGTACATTAGGCGCTTGAACAGCCAAGTCTTTGTTCCGAGTAAGTACTAAATGCCTCCCGTGAAACAGGCGCAGAGTACCTCGCAGTATCTGCATATGCTGCGGATAACTTCACAGAGATGGTGTATATATCGGTCCGATCCTTTCTTTCTTTCTTTCTTGCTCGCTTGCGTTCTTTATGTTGTATTGGGCTGCGAAGGCGTACAATAGACACGTTCTTTAGCGCTGAAGAATGCCGAGTGCGAAAGTGCCTCAGGTGAAATTTATACTCGTCGGCCGCCGCGCGAAGCAGACAACGTAAACAACGGAGTTCTTTCGAAGCTTTCCGATATGCCGCCGCCGTTGGGGCGTGGTAACAATGACACGTCGGAATTTCGATTTCTTACTCTCCCTAACTCGTCTTTTCATTTAAATCACTTTTTTTTCTCCCTCTCTCCTTCCGTTTAGCTTTCTCTGGATATCGACAGTCAGCCGCAAGTCGGTAATGGACATCAAGAAAAAAACACGACGCGCGTTCTTAGTTCGACGACCCCTCCGGCGTCGGCGACGAGAGAGAGAGAGAGAAAGAGAGAGAGAGAATGTCATCCGACGCAACGTAACCCATATCTAAACGCAGCATTCTTATTTTAATAACTCTAAAAATGAGTGCACGCAAATGAGCGATGCTTGGAACATCAAAAGCGGTACTGGGCACTGAAACAGTTGTCCGTAATGGTATCTAGAAGAGCTGACTGTTGGGCTAGTTGGTCGCCCATATTTGCAGTAGTAACTTGTCCTTGTCCGCCTTTCTTGTTTCCGTGTTTTTACAGCGCTAAGTTACTGCTGCGAATAAGTCCGCAATGGTAACAGCGCGAACAAAACTACTATGGAGTGAAAGGACACAGGACGTCCTCTGTCCTTTCACTTCGTCGTCGTTTTGTTCGCGCTGTTATCACCGTGAATGTATACCACCTAGCCCAACTTTCTACTGAAATAGTTATCATTTTGTTTGCTCTCACCAACCCGCGAAAGTCAGGCACGAGATCCTCAAGGCACGGGGCGCGAGGGACGTGTTATCAGGAATATCTCGGCTAGAAGTTGATATCTGCGAAACACTACGAAGACTTAGTATGCTGACGAACTGGGATAGTTGAAATTCGTTCGTTTTGCACTGGGCTAAGTGATACTAACCACCGGTAAGTAACACGAATAGACTCGGCAGAAAGGTTAGCGTTCGCACCTGCACACGCTCTCTTGACTACAGCCCACGTAAGGGTAACGTTTCATCGACAATAAACTAGTTGTTAGTTTTGGGCTCTCTCGTCCTGACTAGTCTCTCTAATTGTGTCACTTACCGTGACCAATGTCACCAAGCGCGATTCACAATGAACTACGACGCTTTACATCTCGTGATTCGAGAGAGAGAGAGAGAGAGAGATCATCCGACGCAACGCAATCCAAACCTAAAGCGTCCCACGGATTCCAGTTATAATGGGTACAAGATTGCCTCGCTGTTGCGAAAGAACGGTTTGAATCATGTTTTGTGACTGCTGCTATACAAGGTAAAACATTACGAAACAAATGTAGCGGCGGCTTTCAGCATTACGGATACGGATAAATACCTACGATGCGGTGACTGAGAAAGACTGCAGAGTTTATTGTTTTGTTTTTAACTGTCTGTGGCAAATGACACAATTAGAGCCCTCGAGCTGGTCTACTCGAAAAGGCGGATGTTGCTTACACAAAAAGTTGAAATGCATAATCGAATAATTAGCGAAAATTCACTAATCAGATCTTAACCAATTACCTTATGGCACATATTGTAATGGCAAATTCTAGCCAGTGAGTCTGGATAACCACTTGAAAATAATTGTGTGGATGACACCCTTCACGAGATATGCGCCGTCAAAGTTGCGGTAGAAATGCACTGTCGTTCCAATTACTTTTGTGAAGAAAACGACGTTTTATGAATTGAGGCATGAAAGAAACTGGAACGCCAATACATTTCCGCGCTCAGTTCGAGAGTTAGTATCTCGACACTAGTGTCATCCTTAGGAGGAGAAAGCAGCCTCATTTTGTCAATTTGGTTAAGTGAGGGGTGTCATCGCGATGTGAATCCGCCTTGCGATCTCCTCGGCTGGAATTTGTAAATTGCAACACGTGTCATAAGGTAGTTGGCTAAAACTTAATTAGTAATTTGTGATATTTAGTAAATTGTGCATTTCAATTTTTAGCATGCCAACCTGTTATAGTATAGACCAGCTCATGGACTGGAATAGTGCTACCTTCCACATGAAATAATTTTTTTTTAGTCTTCGCTGAAACACTCGGTATATAGGCGCAACTGCGAACGCTCCGAGCGTTCACTCAGATTTTGAGAGCATTCGAAGCGATATCAAGGTCGTCAGCTGGGACCGGATATCGCATCTGTTTTCATCGTTATAACTCCCCATTTCCTCAAAAAGTGCTGGAAGCCATTGGAGAGCGCCAGACCTTCGCTATGGGCGAAAATTCGACAGATGGAAACTGAGCCATGCTCGAGAACAGCTAAACGCTTGGAGAGCCCACTTGTGTCTAATCTGGGGCCGCAAAACACAGAAAAAAAATCGTGGGTTGAGATGTTTGGGGAGCACAGCGCTTGGGAACGCGCGAGACATCAAAAGTACGGCGTACGGGGACAGGCGTTTGGCTCAGTCGACCCAAGTGTCCCGCGCGACGCAATCCGCGATTGTGTGTACACGGGTTGAAAGCTGCTGCTATATAGCAGTTTGTGTGTTCACAGTTATGGGGTGCCTTTAGGCGCCTAAGCCAGTATCGAAGCGGCGCCCTATTCACAATGATCCCGCATGCACACGCTGTCTGTACGTCTGCACACCAGCACATGCCGGCGGCACAAATAACACGTCGAATCGGCAGAAAGAAACGCGGCTCAGCCTGCCAGCGTGCCGGCCTGCGAACCGCGGACGCGTCGACAAAAGAGGTCTGCCTCCTCGGCGCGTTCTAATCGGATCAGGCATCGACGTCGTTCAATGGCGCGAGCTCTTCATCTAACAGAGAGAGAGCCGGGTGGCTTGTCGGGCCTTCAGTGTCGTCTGCAGCACGCCGTCAGCGCTGGCAGACGGCTCACCCAGGTCCACGAGACAAACAGGGACAGCGGTGGCTGTCTGTCTGCAGTATTATAGTAGAGGTAGCGGCGGCGGCGGCGACAATCTCGCGTCCGCAGAACCACAATCACCCGAGAGCCAAGACAAGCCAAGCCGAGCCTTGAGCTCGGCAGGCGAGATGCCCGAGCGCCGGGGGTCACCCTCGGGGAGTTGCCGACTGCACCCGAGCGGTCGAAAAACGCCGGGCGGGCTGACGGCCGAACATAAGAAGTTTCCCAGACGCGATGACAAGAGGAACGCGAGCTCGCGGAGCGACTCTTCACAATGGCTCATTCACTGCGGATCAGCAGCACCGCCGGGCCACGACGAGCGGAATACGGTGCAGCGTGAGAATGTTCGTGCGCACTTATGCCAAGGAGAGTTACAGCTCATAAAACCACGACGACGTAAAACACATTGGACACACACGGCGCTAATTTCAACAGCCATCTTTTCTACATTTACGTCGCCAGATTGCTGTTTAAAGCATCGTCAAGTGCGCCAAACGTGTATTCTGTTGTCTTCGTGTTCTCTTTATTTGTTCTATAATCGCCTTGAAGCGATGAACCTACAACCACCCATCGCAACCCTGGTCTACTAGGGATTATAGCACTTAAGTCAGAACGGATGGGTCGCTTTCTGAATGTATATGCCAGCATTTCCATATATCGCCGAGCTAAGAAGTGAGCGGGAACTATGCAACCATATACGGTTTGAGACACTATGTATCGTTTCTGGAACAATGGGCGACTCGAAAACACGTACTAAGCACGTACTCGATGCCAGCGCACTGACAGCGTTTAGACTCCATCAGGCTCTACCACTATCTGCAGTGCACAGAACTAACTCACCTCGCGAGCAACGCTAGCTTAGCTGGCGTGCAGCGGGGCCGTGGTCGACACGGGAGAGACAGACGAATCTCGCTATCATTCGCCTGCTACTGTGACTTCTCTTGCGTGCATTGAGACAACAATCACGGAGCCTTCGAACTGCTCGTACAATAGGATACAAGGCTACCGTAACGTATACAAATCTACTGTGACAGTTTCGAACAACGCTCCTGCTAATGGCAGGGGCGCAAACCGCTTTGAGCATGAGGCGTGATGCACGGAACTACGCGAAGTGCGCGGGTAGGTATGGGGGCCGTCACCAACGCTGCTGTGGGATGAGATAACAGTGCCTCTCGTGCACATTTGCTGTGATGAGAAAGAAAGAAAGAAATAAAGAAAGAAAGAAAGAAAGAAAGAAAGAAAGAAAGAAAGAAAGCGTTCTGAATGTCGCACCGCTGAAGACTATCAGAGTCTCTCCATCGCATCGCAAACAAAGGGACCTGTTGGCTTTCAATTGCTCAATTACGTGGTGGTGTCTACCCTCACGAGGAGCACAGCAGTCTGCTCAAAGAAAATAAGGGAACAGAAGTCGCGCAGATTAGACCACCTTGAACTTCACCGATAAACAGACGAACCAGCAGACGGATAAACAGACGGAAATAGCAGCCGGACGGGCGAAGAATTGTGAGAACCGCACAATCGCGGTGAGTACATCCGCCACAGACTAGAGAGCGATAAGAAAATTTAAGAGAGAGAGAGAAAAAAAAAAGAAGTTTTACGTCGCGATATGCGTCAACGAAGGCGTGTTGAGCAGCTTTCCTCCATTGTTGTGCCGAGGCTTTAAACGCAGGACAGGGGAGATTGAAATAGGTTTAGGAGTGGGGCTCTCACGGGACGGAGCGTGTCAATGTCCAGATCTTGCGAAAACAGAAAGGATAAGGTTTACAACGGTGCCTCACCCGCTGGGTCATTTCCCCCCCTTTATTAACGCATGCGAGTATAATGCTGTCCTGATTCGCTATATGATTATGGTGCCTGACGAAAGGCGCGCGTGACCTAACGACTTATGACAAAAGTGAAAGTATATCAGAAAAGTTTCTTCACTAATTACTAAAGTGATGACCATGTTCTATTTAGAAGAGATATGATAAACAGAGACAAAGAAAATAAAAGAAACAAATAGAACCCCTGATTTCAAATGGTCAGAACTGTTGAACACAGACTGTTGAGCATAGGTGTTGAACACAGGGAGCACAGGAACTGTTGAACACTATCTGAAATCGCAGTACAGCAGCTCTGAATATTATAGCAGTCACGGAACAAATGTCACGCAACAAATAAACGTGAGCTGTCATAAGCCTCACATTCGAAAATTGCGGCGAAAAAAGCAAAACAAGCGCAACAGAATTAGGGAGGAATTTAGTTGCAGAATCAGGTTGGGTAACAAGAGCATTTGCGTAAACTCAAACGAACGCGTTGTTTGAACATGTGCCCTGTTGCACCCATACCGAGCTCAACATCCATGTTACACACAAAATGCTAATCGCAGCTTTAACGTGATAGCAGAGGCGTCGAAGCCGTGGGGCTTGGTTGACGCGAACCCGCGCCAGTATTCGCGTAGCCGAGACGATGTCACACGCTGTCAAGCACGAATTCGAGTTAATGCAAGTTAGCTTAGGGCCAGTCACGTACGTTCGTTTCATAACCGCCATTGCATCACACACAGCAACAGCGCTTTAGCAACACGCCTCCAACACTCCCAACACAGTGCCTTTGGAGTTGTAAACTAAGTTACTTCAGCACTGTACAGCGTTAAAGATCTGGTTTACGTGCTGGTACATAAAGCGCGCGCAGCCCTCGTGATTAGAGCCAGGTTGACTAGTACAGCACGAATACGTGCTTAAAAGAGCGGTCTAGAATCCTTACGCAAGAAGAAAGACTTCCCTGGCAAGCGCCAAGGAAGCCAATCGTCTTGATTGAAGCAGAAGCGTCCACCATCCCCACGAAATAATAAAGAAAGAAAGGCGCAGAAAAGCTCGAGGGAGATACGTTTTTACAACGCAGGCGACTTGAACGTGACGAAGACTTACTTTAACATCAAGAAGGCCACGCTATAGTACAGAGAAAAGCAAAAAGCAAAAAAAAAGTGTTCCCTTGCCCTTGATGTAGGAGGAAGAGTAAAGTTTGCTTCGGGGTCCAGGGCCCCGACAGAGTTTGGAATCATATGCGTATAAGCCCTGGCGGGGCAAAATAAAGCATTCGACGCTTTCCATAATGCAAACACGCATGAAAACACCACGCGTAATACACAGAAGAAACACGTATCACGTGGGAGAAAAAAAAATAACAAAGAAAACTGAACAAAGAAAACCGAGGGGTATATGTAATGGTGGGAGTGCGCACACATAGATAGATTAGGAAAACGAAACTTTGAATTTTTTCGTAACGATATCACTTTGGAATAGAAGCGAAGAGAGGAGAGACAGAAAAATACAAGAAAAAGACGAAGTGAAACAGTGTATCGCGGGAAGGCAGCACCAACCCACCTCCTCCATCCATCACCTGGACAAGTAAATCTCCCTAGAGGGCACTAGAAGGCAGAGCCTTTCCCCTAGCAGGGCGGTTTCTCCCGGCATACCCAGACCTCCCGACAAGAAGTGGGAAAGGGCGTAGGGGATCCACTTGGAGAACAAGGAACGCCGCGCTGAGAATAAAGCTCGCAGCTTTCTTTAAAAAGCGTAATAATAAAATAAGAAACGAGTCGTAAAAAAATAGTTCTTTTTCCGAGCTCTGCAAACCGAAAAAAAAAAATCAAAGCCCGAAACAAAAGGGAGATGTGCTGCGAATCGATGGAGAACGCGGGAAAGATAGTAATGCGTCGGCATGAGAACAATATTGAGAACCAAAATGCACATATTGAACGCGGGGAAGGGGGCGCGACAGCAGCTGTAAAAGAGCCCGAAAGGATAAAAACGCAAATAAACAAATAAAAGAAGAAGACGAAGACGAAGAAGAAGAAAGAAAGCAGTTCGAGAGGATGAGGCGAATGCGGTGAAAACGGCGGGACCCCGAGGATTATCGGGATCATCCCGAAACACACACGCGGCGTGGCTATGCACCCTATAGCAAGAACGCATACGGCATATGCGGCGCGATACAGTATAGAGGGCCAACCAGACGACGAACAGACGGACGAACGGATGTTGGATTTGAGGGGGAGGGGGGGGGGGGGCGAGATGCACGGGGTGATGGGGAAAGGAGGAGGGGTTGTATTAAATATGTCGCTTTCTAACCCCCCTCCCCCCCCCTCCTCCACCACTTCCATTTCGCTCGTTTCATGAGCTCCCCCCACGGAGCGTTCTACCCTCGGTCCTCAGGCCGGATAAAACACAGCACGATCCGGCCGGCAGGCCATCCCGCGTGTCACTGCCAACGCTAGCCGGGACCACCGCTTATACTTTGTTTTATTGCGCCGATGTGGCAGTATACGCGCCGTTCTAGGCCCGAAGCGAGGAGAGTGTGGCTGCTATTGGCCTCGAGCTCCACCACTGGAAAAGCTGGCGCCACCGTCGGCGTGACGTGCTAGGAGGGATCACGTGGACATAGCGGCCGCGTCGGCTGCTTCGGGCGCGCCGAAGCGAGCTGAAAACGAGCTTAAATTCCCTCGTACGCTGCGGTTTTCATTTAGTGGCGAAATTTTCACGGTTCGAGTGTCTCCTTTACAACGCTTGAAAGCACTACAATAGGTAGTGGCTGCCTTTGAAGGCGCGCAACATGGTAGGCTACTGCTCGGTGCCGCAGGGCCGGACGCACGTAACGGAGGCCGGTGTCAGCCTTTTCGCACGTAGCCGCAGGACAAGAAGCTGTGTGAAGCTTGGCTCGCGAAACATAAAACCGGCAAACAGTCATCGGCTATAACTCGGGTATGCAGCAAGCACAGACGCAAGGAAGATTTCTGCTACGGCGCCCGGTCTGCGATGTTCTGGAAACGCGCACTGAGACGCTCGCCCGAGTCCGCTGCCCGACTAATGTCATGACGGTTTAGTCTATGAACTTGTCGATACTATAGATACTGGCAAGTTCAGTGGAGTGGAAAGGCAGCGGTAAGAAGCACATTTAAAGAAAGCATGGCATATGGTCATGTTTGTGTTATGAATGAATGCACTGGATTACAAAAAAGGAGCAGCGGGAAATTGCACGCTGAAAACGCCGATAAACATACAGTGCGACGCAACTCGAGAAATAGTATTGAAAGGTCAAAGAATTTAGAAGAAAAAAAGATTGAATCGTCGCGACGGCACATCACAGTCCCCGTGGAAGTCTCTACAATGAAATTATTTTTGAACAGCTCTGATAGCGCCCACGCAACAATGGTTGCTTGTATGCTGCCAATGCTCATATTCTGCGGCCTAAAGCTCATGGCACGGTGCGAAAACGCGCGCGCGCAGAAAGCGAAACAGTGCGCGGACAAGCATGCAGACGCGCAGTCGGTCGCTGTGAATCTGCGCGATCGCTGCATTGAGGCTTCAGTCTATTACACTCCATTTAGTTATACAAACACTATAAGAACATATTTCACATAGTTTGCTCTCAGCGTTTAGCTACCTTTCACGCAAGAAGCCGGTTCGGGAGACTCCATCGCGGCGATCGCGCGCAGTGGCGTTCACTGTACGTATTCGGTAAAGAGATAGCGGCTGTAAACGATTGTGTGCTTTCAGTTTGCCCAAGATTATTATTTAGACAGTAAGAAACTTCTCTCGTTTCGAAAGTACTTACAGAAATGTCCGGGAGAGCTCGCGCGTGGTGTTTTCAGTGAGCGCTGACAGCAAAACCTATGAGGAGCGCGCCACGTGATCCCTCATACTACGCCAGTGAGGCGCTTCCGATAGAGGGCGACTCCGTAACTCCTCGCCGCCAATACAAGGACCGTCTCGCAGATTAGCCTAATCCTCAATCCTCCTCGCACTCTCTCTCACTCTCCCCCATCGCTTGAGCCGTCCTCTTCCTTCGCGTATCCAACGCCGGAACCCGGACGGATTCCCTCTCTGCATCTCCTGCAGAACGGGTCCCAAGTATATGGGTCTCCTCCCGGGTCGTATATATGTATATGGCGGCGACATTATATCGACAAACGCCGCAGAAGGAGGCGGGATTGAGGCCGTAAAAAGACCTAAGGGGATACGAGCCCTTAACCTTCTCCTCCAGTGGCTGGCCCCTTGTATATATAGACGTGGTTCGTAGTTCTTTCGTATCCCTCAGAGATAAGAGCTATGGGATTTCCCACTCTTTTTTTTTTTCCATCGTCGCTTCTGCAATGACGCGAGCTTTTTTTTCACCTCACCGAGCTTCTAGACGGGAAGCTTATTGGATGCCATATAACCTTCCGCAATAAAATATCGCTGGGGTTCAATTTGTTTGTTCGTCAATTTAAACGAATCTACTCGAACCATTTGCCTCACAGTAATGCAGGTTCACCAATGGTAGTCGCCTTTTGTGTTACCGCTTGTAACTGATTATTGCGAAATTTCCAAGTTCATGTAAACCCACAGTTTATTGCAGACTGTACAAATCACTCCATTTTTGTCAGTGTTTCTAACTCTTTGCAAGCGTGCAGCTTCTCTGGTACAGTAGTGATCATTTTTTTTAAATGCAATGAAGAGAGACGTACACAAAAAAAGCAAAAGGGACACAGCTGTTGAGTAGCGAATCTGTCTCCTGTCTTAGGAGTGTGTGTTTCCACGCCGCCTTTCTTTAAATATGGTCAGCCCTCATATTTCCTGATTCATCCGGTTAGCCAAGAATGATCCACCGATTGGTCCCCAGTGGTAATTCAACACTCCAAAGACACGCTGGAGCTATGAGAGACGGCGTAGTGAAGTGCTCGGGTGGTTAGCTTTGACTAAATGAGAGTCGTTATCTAGAAATACAAAAGGAGACTAGAAATTGCCTGCGAGTCTCTGCCTCCTTATTGATTAAGGTCGAGGCAAGCGTCGCTACAAGTCCGTCGCCTGCTTCACAACGTCAATATACTTGTGCAAACGAAAGGGTGACGAGATCTATATGCAGGCGAAGTGAATACATACGGCTGTTAAGCAGTTCGCTACCACACACACAAGAAGCGCTATTGTTGTTTCCCTATACAGGTAGCATGGCTCGGCGTTTACCTCGCCGATGCATCCGGCCAACCACGCCGGCTTCGGCAGCGCCTTTGTGCCTGTATTCCTCAAGCGCGGCGTCAAAGATGCTTCCTGCAAGCACTTTGCTTCGTCGCACTTTGCTACGATAGTTTCGCTGTCGAAGCGCTTTTGTCGTCGCGTAACGAACAAACAGCTGTGGATGCGCTCCGTTTTCTCATGCCGCAGCAAGCGCGGAAGATTTCTCGCTTGCCGCAGCGGAGGCGGATTGCTTATGCATGCGTGTACACACACACACACACACACACACACACACACACACACACACACACACACACACACACACACACACACACACACACACACACACACACACACACACACACTGCGCACGCCTCTCCACGTTTTTTCCACGGCAGCAAGTCAAAGCGCGCGCTAAGGTTGAACTTTGTAAAAACAAAAACAATCAAACGCCCTGCGACGTTCGGTTGCTAGCTCAAGTCGTGTGTATAGGGAGCTAACACGACGTCAGCGAGCGCGCTGCGTCATCGCCAAAGTCTTCAACGGGAAACTGTGATTTGGGAAAAAGGGTTTCCAAGGACGTTCGGGAGCCTGCACGGGGGGGGGGGATTCCTTTCCCGAAAGCCCGCTGCGTTTTCGTCTGATGTCGCGGCCCGTGCTGCTTCTTTCACTGTCGCTAGCAAGCGCCGTCTCTCGATCACACCTGTAAGATTTTCCTTTTTTTTTTTTGTAGAGCAAGCAACACGTATACGTGGTGCACGCTGGTGGGGGCGATCTCACGGCGCCTCTGTGGGAAGGCAGAGGCAAAACAGGAAAGTGCGCGCATGTCGTCTTGCACTCTAGCCTGAAGAAGAAGATAAAAAAAAGAAACGAAGAAAGAAAGAAAGAAAGAAAGAAAGAAAGAAAGAAAGAAAGAAAGAAAGAAAGAAAGAAAGAAAGAAGGAAAGGCAAGCGATAGGACAAGTGAAGATCACTCCTGTGAGCTTCGCTTTCAGTGTGGGGATTATGGGAAACGCGAGGTCCGTCGTGTGTGCCGGCGAAGGACGGATCACGGCGACGGGTCACGTTCGAGTGTCGCCAGAAGGTACGGCGACGGTAGAAGAAAAGAAAGAAGGAATGCGCAAGGGCGAGAGCAGGCAAATGCAATAAAGAGAGAAGAAGCAAGGAGCAAGAAAGAACGCAGGAAAGAAAAGGAAAGAATAAAGCGAGCATGTGAGGAAAATTGCACGAACAAGAAAAGACCCAGCAGGTTAGAAAGGAACTAAAGCAACGAAATAATTAGGACATGTAAGACAAACAAAGAGCGGAAGCAAGCAAGCAAAGAAAGAATCAGAACGGAAAGCGTGGAAAGTCGTCGTCGTCCCCTTTCGATATATCCATCCTGGCGCCTCTTGGAACGGCCCCGGCACAAACGAAAAATCCCGGCCGTCGCTAGGCCTCGCGCGTGACTAAAGCGCGGCGCGCCACGCTTTGGCACGTCCCCTCTCGCTCCATCTCGCCGGGCGCGCGAAGAATCGAGATGACGCCGAAAAGGATTTCTCGTCGGCGCTGCAGCGGTATATACTCGGATCAACTGGCGCCGAGTGTCAACCGTGGGAAGAAGAACTCTTCATGTTGAGGGAAACGCGAGCGGTGGGGAAGGTAAGCATTGACGAGAGACAGAAGTTAAAGAGCAGACGACAAAGCAGACGCGCGTGAGAAATGGACTGGTAGCTCCATCTACTACATTTATTTTCGCGCGACCAAAAGCCGTCGACAAAGACGACGACGTTTCGCATGTACGCCTCGACGATAAACTAATAGACGAACGACGCGGGCCTTTCACAGACAGCGGCAAAGAGAGCGTGCATAGTCGTGTCACTCCAAATTGGAAAGCTCTCTCAGACAGACTGGAGCGCCGCCTATGCATTAGAGACGAAGCGGAGGAAATCTGGAGATCAAAGAGAGAGCAATTTTTTTGAGCGAGAGAAATAACTCTCAGCGTTTTTCTTTCCTCCCTTCTTATTTTTTTTTTAATGTGCGATTTTCGCGTCGCGGTGAGAGCTGCCTAAAAGTGAGAGTTGAGAGGTCGTCGCATGTTGACGCTCTTGAGATCCTTTCAAAGGATCGAGAGAATCGGTTCGCACATTTTTCGTTTCCTTCATTCACTCTCGCCGCGGAAGGGCTTCTATTCACATCCGGAGCTCGAAAACGACTCACACTGACGAGTGCCCTTTAGGGAATTCGAGATGCAGAGCTCGGGTGGGCGCACTTTTGAGTTCAAACGACAGAAGTGGTAGCAGGGTAGGGAAAAAAAAAAGAAGACATGGCAGGATTAACTGGCAATAAAGGTTTCGGAGGAGCGAAGTTGTCTAGTCGAGTGTCGAGTATGTCGAGGCGGAAATCGGCGCACCCGGTTAATTCAAACTTGAGAGGGTGTGCAGTGAAGAAACGGAACGCACTTTAGTTCGTGAAACGACCCGGATGGTGCTAAACGTTGATTGAGAACAAAATGCGAATAAGCGACTTTGTCATGAATTGTTTGAACAGTTCGCTTAAAATAGGGTGCGAACATATATGGCCACTCTCTCGTGTCGTCATGAACTCCAAGGCCGACTTGACAGTGCATGATCATGATCACAGCAATTACATTTTGCATGGCAACGAAAGAACGATAAGCGTGACGATAGGAGAAACGTTAAGCATTATAATAAACGCAACGATAAGCGAAATCAGGCTCGGGAAGATGATAATCTAGCTGAGGTTGAGCGGGAAAAATGGAGCCGGGCAGATAATGAAGCGACATGCTTTCTTTTTTTCGCTTTGCTTTTTACGCGCTAGATAAATGGAGACACTGAAGAGACATATTGCACGAGTTACCGCTGCGGCCACGGCTCACGTCATGTCACTGTTATATAGTGTTCTACATTCACGGTCAGCAACGAACAAACTGACAGACAGAAATACACCACCAACGGCGACAAAGAGTCAGGTGTAGTACATACCGCTTCCTGCAATACCATTCGTACCTAGTTATCGCAATGAACCGTTTACGTGAGATATAAATATTCCATTTCTTTAGAGTACGTAAGAACCGAACAAACGTATAAAATCCCTGGTACACTGGCACTGTATTCCTTGTGAGCTATAAATAATAGAAGAAACCTGGCGGAATGATCAAGAGAAAGAGAGATTTTAAAACCACTTTGCTGTTGGGTGGTGCGACTCTTTGCTTAAGGAAACTACTTCGCGCGAGATAACGGTCGAACACTTCCCGACAAACCACCCACGAAACATTTTGTTTCGTGCTGTTTATGAAGGAAGGTGCACGAGGTTTAAAAATACAAGTCGGCGATCTTGCAAAACGGAGACAAGCTAGGCAGCGACCCTGCGCACTGAGGGAGGAAAGCCTTACGCAAACAAACAAAACACCGGACGGCCACTGTAGTTCGTGAAAAAAACCTCGCCCTCCAGCAGATACAAGCAGGCGCCTATACGTGCGTGCAAGAGAGTCGGGGCGAAGAAAGCTCCCCCTGGTGGAGGAACCGCGCGGCGCGGTAGAGGTCGCTAAGCAATGCCACTTTTTCAGATCACGTGAGAAAACGAAGGGAAAGAAGAAGCGATGGGGGCCAAAGATAAACAAAGTGTTCCCCAGCCGGGATGGAGAAATCGGTCCTACAGCGAAGACTACTGCGTCGGCGTCAGGCTTCCCTGCCACGCACGCCTCGCAAGATTTCCCTGGAGGCGTCGGCGGTGGCAGAGGCCGCCATGCCAAGCGAGTCGCGTCAACTGCTCCAAAGTGTGCGCCTAGCCTATGTCTGCGCATGTACGTGTTTGTATATGTGCCGGCCAACGTTCAGCGTGTGTGTCTTCGCGTGTGCAGCAGTGTGCGGCGAGAGAGCCCGTTGCAGGCCGCTTATATCCGGCACCTGTAGTACCGTATGTATATATTACTCTTCCTCTCTCTCCCTCTTCCAGCAAGCTACACTGTATGGAGAAAACTACACGGTGTCCGAGCTATGCGAACTACGAAGCCAGACCGGCGAATTAGGTACTGAGCTGTGTTGTCGCAAGTCTCGACCAAGTGTGCCTTTGATGGGCGCTCACAGTCGACAAGACGCGGCCGGCAGTGGAGTGCGCGATCCTCAAGAAAAAAAAAAATCGAAATTGTGTGATTTGTTACTGATCAAATGGTCGTTTGTTGTCTTCCATGTGTTATGTCCTATAGGGGTCTTAAGATAAATAAATAAATAAATAAATAAATAAATAAATAAATAAATTAAAAAAAATAAATAAATACTTCTAAGTTCATAATGACTCATTCGTTCTGATGTCGTTAAGCGACTTTAGAATGCGACTGCAAGCGAAGTACAACTGACAAAACGTTTGGGTGGTCGGTATGCTATATAGTGATGGAAACTGCTAATCGGCACTCGTAACGCATGATTTCTAACGGAAAACCTTCAAGCTGCATTCACGTTTCTTTCCTAAGACATGTGATAAGGTTGTAGTGGTTTATATCGAATGTTAAATGGATAGTTTGCTTTTTACATTGCTGCGATGATAATTATACGCAAATATTAATAAAAGACAGCTTTCAAATAAATAGAATTCAAGCAATGGTTCTGTGAACGTAATTTAATAAAAGCTCACTCAATGCAAACTCATTGCAGTACCAAACTCAGTTCAGTGTCAACGTATAGTCTCAGCAGCGTGCGCGAAGATTTGCCTTGAATAAAGCTTCAAGAAAAAAAGAAAAGCAATGGTGCGACAGAGATCCGTCATCCTGTCGGCCTGCATATACTGGAGTTTCGATTCCTCTTAGATCCACGGCCAACACGAGTGTCAAGCAAAAACTGGAAACGGCGATGTGACATAACAGAGCAAGCGCGAAGTTGACACCGCAAATACCGATATCGAAAACATCCCGTCACGCTATATATCCACTCTCGAAGTGAGCAAACAGGGTCGCTCTCATTAACGGAGTCGCCAAGAACGTTCGCTTGTTTGCTCCTTCCCGGAGTAATGTAGTCAGGACCCGGGCTGGGCTTATTGCATCTCCCCGGACCGCGGTGCCGATTCCTAACAGGGCTTCCCAAAGCACGCTGTCGCCGTGATGACATCGCAGTCGGAAGAAGGAGGAGGACGAGGACAAGAGTTCGGCGACAAAGGCCGACGTATAGGCTGCACACGTTGCGTCCGCGCATCAACGATGAGACAAACAAATAGGGAAGCGGCATCCCCTAAGCTCAGCCGTGGTCGCGCGCCGCATCGGTGACGTGCATCTTGCATGAGCTTGGCTGGCGTTAGGCTATGTACTAAAGCACAGCGTGACAAGTTTCCGCGAAGCTCGCCTGTCGTTAGCTCCTCCTGATCGGGGTCTCTGACCGCGAGCGACTCACTCGATGGCGCCGACCGCCGTCACACGGCGTCGGGCGATAGATTTTATTCCCCGTAATAAACCACTTCGTAGTAAACGGCCCCGGCCCAGACAACCGCCCTTGACGAAGCAAGGCGATGATTTTGTTCGTAGCTATTCTAAATATTTGACATTGATAAGACAAAAACCCTGGATGACTCAAATACGCCTCACAGTGGTCTGCAGATTATATAAATCGACATTTTAAAGGGCTAGTCAGCTTTTTATCGACTTTATGTTGCCTCCTCTGGAACTTCTCTTGCGACGATTGGATAACAAGCACGATTTTTATATGAGACGGACGGACGGACGGACGGACGGACGGACGGACGGACGGACAGACAGACAGACAGACAGACAGACAGACGGACAGACAGACAGACAGATGGACGGACGGACAGACAGACAGACAGATGGACGGACGGACAGACAGACAGACAGACAGACGGACGGACGGACGGACGGACGGACGGACGGACGGACGGACGGACGGACGGACGGGCAGACAGACAGACAGACAGACAGACAGACAGACAGACAGACAGACAGACAGACAGACAGACAGACAGATAGATAGATAGATAGATAGATAGATAGATAGATAGATAGATAGATAGATAGATAGTTATGAAGCGTTCAACAAAATCAAAGCTGCAGCACCCAGCAGCATACCAGCAGCCACGGTCAGGAAAATGCGGGCCCAGACATGGAGATGCCACTGCGGGCCACACGACGCGAAAGCGGCCATCTCCACGTGTGTGCACTGCAACGACGCGTCGCCATGGAGAAATACCTCAGCTCCGACCGCGTTGCGGCGGCGACGACAAAAACAAATGGCCGCACACAAGGCGCGCTCCCGTGCTTGAGCTATACAGCCGAGAGGCGCACGAGTCCCAGTGACGGCTCAGTGCGCGGCTTTAGCTGCTTGAGAGGAGAAGCGCGAATGACGCGGGCGGGTGCTTGGCGCCGCGAGACGCAGGCCAACTGTCGCGTAGGTTCTGCATTATTGAGCGACGCTGTCAGCTACGACTCTGCCACACACAGGCACACACACACAGACCACAGCAACAGCGGTCGCATGCCGACCTAGCGCTCGCGGTGTACAACGAACGAACGACCTCGAAGGGGGCTTATAGCTATAGCCGGCCGGAACGGTGCTGGCTCGCAAAGCAAGTAGCAAGCAAGGCAGTGCGATTGTGCTTTCAGTTACGCACGACATTCAGTAGCATGACGGCTGCACGCCACCGAAGCAGTGAAACGCAGTGACTACAAGGTGCCTTGCTTGGATGGGCACCACCAGCCTATTTGCGAACGAACAAGGCCTTTAAAAAGGCGTTCGACACTGCACTGCGCATTCTGCTGAGTTCTTATTGGTTTCAGCAGACAATCCATCCCTTGCAGAAGACGATTTTCCACAGCCTAAGGATTGTCTCTAGCACACTCGCAGGAGATTGATTTTCCTTGGCGTATAGTTGTGCTTATGCCTTATTTGAAATGTAAAAATTGTAGGCAAAAGAAATAGTCGGTAACAAATCCAAAAGCAATACCCTTACGAAGAATACAAAAAAGAAAAAAAACAAGCGGTCTATAGATAAACATCCAGAGACATCTTATGGACTTAAGCGCTCAACTGTTCTGATGATGCACAGTATACCGACGCTCACTAGACAACACTTGATTGAAAGTTCGGAGACATATTTGCGTAACAAGCATGGGTATATACAAATTTGGCGCGACGTACATTTTTTTGGTCAGGGACCGTGTCTCGTTGCAGTATTCACTTAAGGACCACTGAAAACAGCGTTTTAAGCTTTACATATGTACGTGCGCACACATTGTATTGTTTACAGATATATTGCAGATCGTTATAAGCTTGTTTTTAGGAAAACACGGAAACAGGTGCCAATCCCATCTAAACTCCGTGAACAGAGCAAGAAGCGCACTCAATAAACTGAATAGCTTACACGGAAACTTCTCCCACACTCACGTACATTTCTCACGAACCGTGTTGCCGATTCGACGACACTTGCTTCGTAGCAACAGGTCCAATCAAGCGACTACTGCAGTACATGCCCTGTTTTAGCTACACTGTTAGCAATAATGATCCGAGATGGGAGTAAATGACTTGTCCTCCAGCGCATTCCCTGATGGGAGGTAAATTTACACCGGGTAGGCGGAGTAAACGATTTACTCCGCTGCTGAGCGGAGGTTGTGGAGGTACTTATGGGAGTATATGTTTACTTCCATCGCGGAGCTTCTGCGGGGAACTATGGGAATATATGTTTACCTCCATCGCGGAGCTTTTGCAGGGAAATATGGGAGTAAATGTTTACCTCCATCGAAGAGCTTTTGCAGGGAACTATGGGAGCACGTGTTTACCTCCATCGCGGAGCTTTTGTAGGGAACTATGGGAGTAAATGTTTACCTCCACCGAAGAGCTTTTGCAGGGAACTATGGGAGCACGTGTTTACCTCCATCGCGGAGCTTTTGTAGGGAACTATGGGAGTAAATGTTTACCTCCACCGAAGAGCTTTTGCAGGGAACTATGGGAGCACGTGTTTACCTCCATCGCGGAGCTTTTGTAGAGAACTATGGGAGTAAATGTTTACCTCCATCGAAGAGCTTTTGCAGGGAACTATGGGAGCACGTGTTTACCTCCATCGCGGAGCTTTTGTAGAGAACTATGGGAGTATATGTTTACCTCCATCAAGGAGCTTATGCAGGGAATTATGGGAGCATGTGTTTACATCCATCACGGAGCTTTTGCAGGAAGCTATGGGAATACTTTTTTACATTGATCATGGAGGTTTTACAGCAACATATGGGAGTATCTGTTCACATGACTCGGCTAGTATGCCAATTTAAGAATTTTCAATATTGATTTTCCACACTGAGAAATACACAATATATTGGTTTGCAAGCTAGAAGATCCAAACAAAAGTAAGCAAAGTAGTGCTTTGTAGAAAATAAATTTATTGCATAAGCAGAGGCAAGGAAGAAATGGACGACGCAAGCACAATCTCTCAACCGGTTTTTGGTTATTTCTTGCCCATGTGTTATCAGCACAAACCAAACAGTAAGAATAGAAAGCAACTCATCCAGCTGCAGGTTTAAGCCAAGACCTTATGAAGTACATAAAAAATTCATGGAAATCAGCCACAAGTGCCTAAACAAGGTGCAATACAGTCATTGTAGAAATAACATAGCTATAACAGTGCATTCTCCGACAAATATAGACTGTGGTACTACAAAAGGTAAAGAGGACATCATTTCTCATTGATATTGACATGTGCAAGAGTTAAAGCAGCAAAAAGTTGAGAAGACGCCAAAACACTTATTGCACTTTAAAATTAAATGATTAGGAGAATGAAAGTTCTGGTAGGCACTAACAGAGCCATTTTTACTGTGACAAGCTGGCAGAGTGGACTAAATAAAGCAGAGTTCAGCTTTGCTTTTTTCCCCCATATTACCGAAAGGCAAACAGTGGCTAAGAGAGAGTCGTAAGGGATGGTAAAATGTTCATTGTATTGTACCCCGATTTTAAGAGCGGGTGAAAGTGAATGCCCTTAATAGCAGCACCGCCTCACAATTCCTTGCACAGACTGACTCTAGGAACTTTGAAGCCGGTGGATCAAGTCCTTAGCTCCGAACATACACCATGTTTAAATTTCTTAACACAATACAATAACATTGAAAAAAAAAGCAGTCTGAAGAAAACCAACAAATGTGGCAGAATAATGACAAGTGGGCATCTGATGGCCATCATCCAAGCTTCCTTACTGATATTCCACCTGGACAATGCTGCTGGTGCAAGAAGGCTTACAGAGCCTCAGAACCACCGCCTGGGCTCACTTCTGACGATTAAAGGCAAAAAACAGGCAGTGCTGCAGACCGCATCATAGAAGAACATGTGGACTAATTGAGATGACAACTTTTGGAAGCTTCATTCCACAACATCTTGGGAAGGATAAAAAGTAAAAAAAAAAAATCTTTCGGAGAAGTGCGCCAATCTGAACTTAACGTTACAGCGCAAACACCTAAGACAAACCACAAAAAGACACGATACACACTGGCGCTTCTTGTGGTTCGTCTTAGGTGTTTGCACTGTAACGTCAAGTTCAGAATTATGTACCAACTCGGTCCAAATGAAGTTTTACTGTGCCAATCTGACAACATTGTTATAAGAGATTTCTCACACCCTTTAGAGGAATAAGGGACCTGATTGCTGGCTCACAGCCTTGATTACACACAGCAAGTGCTGCTGCGCTCGAGTATGGTCAAGGCTGGTTGTATTAGTGATAGCCTGCATGCACACTAGCAGCAGCTTGGCATCTGCTTTTACGGCAGCAGCCATACAAGGTCCTTGCTTACTTAACACAAAGCCAGTATAATAAAATGCGAGCAACAAAAATTATGAATTATTAAGAAACCGTGCAAATAAGCTACGTATTCAAACAAGGTATATGCAGGTAACTTTTATAATTGTTGATAATTATGTTTCAAAACAAGTTCAAGGCTCCGAACCAGCATTGCATTTACATTTAATGCAGCTGCATCCACAGTGTAACTTTTCTTAACAGCATCCCATAAGATGTTGGAAGCCTCAATGGCACTGCATATATTGCACATAAATAAAAAAGTATATAGACTGTAACCATTGTGAAACACCTCGTAACTGTGTTGCTGTAAGACAATGACAATGCAGATATTACAGAACTAATAAGTAAATAAAAGGTACATATAAGCAACGAAATAAAAAGTGCACTAGTAGCAGAGAAGGAAGGCATGTTAAATATCACATTAAAATGGCATAAGGCATTTGAACATAATGCTGAGAACACTTGCGGTTTACGAGAATCATCAAGTGAAGCATGCAGAAAAGTGTTAGCCATGTTAGCCAATTCCACGGCCTTCAAGACCTACAATGCCATAAACTAGAGTGTCTCAAGGTGTACACTCTTGGCCATTTGGGCAACTGAAGTCAAGGAGTATGCTTCCATTCAAGCCGGGGTACTATCTCTTTTCCGGTTTGCACTGCACTCTTTTCATATGTTCAATACAAACCACCTTGGCAAGGAACAGTACCAACAGATGAGATAAAACGAAAGACAAACACAGTGCTGACTTACACGTGGATATGTTTGCTGCCATGCTTTCCCTTTTCACACTGTCACGAGTCACCGGCAGAGCGTGTGCGATAATGTGGAGCAGACGACATTGGTCAGTGAAATGGAGAATGGATACATGAGGTGAGGAAGCATGTGAAGTGTCAGAGAAAAATTGAAGGAAAAGGGGAGGAAAACCAAGCAGCGCGCATTTCTGACATGGATGAGAAGCACAGCAGTCGCATCTCTAGCTGTGCTTTGGAGATGGGAAGTAGTAGCTTGGGACCACGGACAGACGAGAGGACATCCAAGAGTTGGCCAACAACAGCTTCCAAGACCTGACTACATCGCCATGACTATGCTCTGCAACCCCGGCCCAACGCTACACTGCCGTAACCGGCCTTGTCCAGTGCCACAATCACCTGACCACGTCAGCCACAGAATGCCCGACTAGTCCAGACTGCGTCCTGTGCAATGCAAGTCTCGTAAGGGGGCTACAACCTCGTCACTCACAATGAAGGTCTATGTCTACGCTGTGTTGCAACTACGCAGACTGACATCTTGTACCACACCATGCGGACGTTCACTGCTACTCTGACAGTCAGAACATTCAATTCTTGGGGACTGTGTCACTTGGCCAGTCAGACTATAAACATTATACAGATAATATCTAATTTGTTTTGATTATATACCTAGTTTTGCAAATATCTCTTTTGTGTACAGGGTTTATTCTGTGCGCATTTACTTTGCTGTTCATTTGTTTTGGGTTATGTTGTCTTGGGAAAAATATTTAACATATTTTCATTGCGTCTCTGTCCATTCCTGGAGCGCTGAAATTCGTGACAGTTGGCAAGCCTGTCAGGATTTGTTCTTCCTGCCGTGCTCTTCCACATGAGCAAGGGTCTCGCTTATGCCACGGATGTACGGTATTGAAGCCCGTTTTTTTGGGGGGTCCAGGGTGGGTGGGTACTGCGTGAGCCAGTTGGCATCCTACTGAGTCAATGAAGTACTCAGGGTATCCCCAAGCCATCAATTCCCACTGCACAAGTGAATTGTCTGCCATGTGGTCTTCTGCTGTTGTGCACACATTTTTCACCCAACGAAGGAGAGAGCAGACAACAGACCTCTTTTGCGAAGCAGGGTGCACCAATGTGTAGTTGAGGTAGCGCCCTGTGTGAGTTGGCTTCCTAAACACCTCGAATAATAGGTTCGGCCCTTCGCGTGGCACAAGGGTGTCCAAAAATGGCAGTTGACCTTCACATTAAACTTCTATGGTGAACCTAATTTTCCTTGCATACTGTTTAAGTGAGCCGTGAAGAGGTCGAGGTTTAACTCAAGGTTAATTCGTTTAATTGACACCTAAGGTCTTCTCCAGATATGTCGACTGTTTCAGAGTTTTGCAACAACAGAATGTTCACCTCTTCACGGCTCACTTAAACAGTAATGCAAGCAGCAATTAAGTTCACCATAGAATTGGAATCTTAAGGCCAACTGTCATTCTTGGACAGCCTCGTGCAACGTAAAGGGCCAAACTTGTTATTCGAGGTGTTTAGGAAGCTAACTCACACGAGGCGCTACCTCAACTACACACTGGTGCACCCTGCTTCGCAAAAGAGGTCTGTTGTCTGCTCTCTCCTTTGTTGGGTGAAAAATGTGTGCACAACAGCAGAAGACCACATGGCAGACAATTCACTTGTGCACTGGGAATTGATGGCTTGTGGATACCCTGAGTTCTCCATTGACACAGTAGGGTGCCAGCTGGCTTGCGCAGTACCCACCCACCCTGGACCCCCGAAAGATGGGCTTCAATTCCATATGTCCCCTGCATAAGCAAGGCCCTTGCATGCGTTGTGGTCATATGATGTGGAGGCTGTGCACATTCCAAAATTTAAACACGAGCTCATGCATGTGAAAGACCGTACGGAAAAAAACAAGTTCCCAGGCGTAGTGTAGGGCCTTTGGTGTGCGAACTGTCAGTATGTCTACATCGAAGAAACCGGTAACTCCAACAAAAGACTTAAACAGCACAGGAATGATGTCCAGAAACGAAACTTTGCATCGAATGCCCTGGCCGAGCACTGCGCAACTACGTCACAATTAGCTAGGAAAAATATTGCTCGATTGTTAAGGAATGAAATCATTTTACGTGTCGTTATCTTGAATCTCTAATCATCCATGTCCATGTATGCCAAGTACCTTAATCGTGTTTTGAGCTGCAGATAAGAACGCTACCAACTCTGCTCCTGGTTTCATTGTGAACAAGGCTCCCGTGGGAAGCCAAAACATAAATATATATTTTAAACCATTTTAGTTGCGTTTGCTTAGTCCTGACATTTCGCATGGCCCCCACGACTTCAAATTAATGAGGTTTACTGCATGTACACATGTTTGCAATTACACGCTTACTTAATTTCTCTCAGCATGTCTGCTAGGCTACGGTCAGGGGCACCACATCTCGAAAGATATGCATCAAGTGCATCTGGAAAATTAACCATTTCACTGTTATACGTGTATTGTTACAAACATTACACAAACAAATTTGAAACAATGTCGATGATACTGTTCACAGCTTCCAATTTATGGAGGCTCAATGCCGGCTTCTCAATGACATTGCGGTCGTTCAGAAGGCACCACCAAAGAGCCCCTGTGATGCTCCTATCCTGAGTGCCAGAACTCCCCACACCAGTTTCGCCAGTTCTTTGCAGAACACGGAGTCCTAGCCATGGCACTAGAGCAGGTACCACTCCTCATCAATGTATACATTTCCTAGTTGTACCTGCAATAAAAGGGCAGAGGCACGTTAAGACTGCTTACGTGTGGGAACGTGAAAGCATCTTTAGTGAACCAGATGGCTGCAATGTGACGTGCACAATATGACACACACAGTAGGCACACCTTAAAGGGACTGATAGCCGATTTATAAGGACCTAGGTTCTTGGCACAACACAAAGCTCACCCTCAGTAGCATTTACATCTGCAACGGTTACTTCCAAAAGCACATGGATATTGTGGCATCACAGAAGTGTCCTTGTTTCACACCCCAGGTTCTATTCCCACCCAGTCTGCCAAACTTTCTCATTAAAGCAGCTAATTTGCTTTGTTTACAGGAACCTGAGAAATCTGACATCAAGCATTTTTTATGCATTTTTATTGTTTGTGCAATCGGCCATTGGTTTTATGTCACTAACTGCTGGCAGCAAGAAGTATGTCCAGTAGCATTAGTGTAGGGGCTCCACACAAAATTATATGGCTTACCTCTGTTTGAAAGCAATCTTTAAAGAGACTACACAAGCAATACATAACCAGTTTCAGTGAGCCCAAGTTGACTTTCAGCTTTGTGAAGCGTAGAAAGTGGTGCAGGTTGTACGGCATGGTGTTGCAGCACAAAGAACTGGAAAAAGAAAGGTTCTAAAGGACAGAAAAAAGGGAAAGACGGCGCCACACTCAACTGTTTATTAGACACGAAACTTGCTACATATATATGCGCACACTCTCGACATCAGGGGAAGAAAAGAGCAAGTGTCAGGTCATCTTGTTTGCGTCAAACCCAACAATTTCTTTTTGCATCATATAACAAAACAGATGTTTGACTAACACACGCTTGACCAGTTATACGAATGTGATATGCCTCTAGCAGTTCCTGTGCAGTTTTATCGCTACTCTTACCTAGGATTCTCACCACAGAAAAACGTGGCTTACAGTACAGCAGCACGGTATACAATACGCAGAAAAAATGGGCGTTCATATGCGCTTTTAAGTTGTTTGCATGTTCCCTCATTCAGTCGTTCACACAGCGGCCAGTCTGCCCGATGTAGGTTTTCCTGTAACTTAGCGGTATCTGGGAAACCACAGCAGTGGAACACTTTTCCACGTAGCACTTTGCATGTTTGAATGTACGTCTGCACTGCACACTCTATGATTCGGGGACATAGGCAAGACAGCTTGTTCGAGGAAGAAAACAACAGGTAGCTCATACCTGTTCACCGCCTTGAGGCTGTGGCTCACCCTGTGGTAATAAGGTGCCACCTGAGCCTTTCTTTTGGAATGGTGCTTACTTCCCTCACTCCCCTTCGGATTATTGTTACATCTGAGTTGCTGCAGCGAGGTTTCTGCCACTAGGTGATGACCGAATGAGGAAATATGGAATTTAAAAGCTGCTGGACATGATGCTTGAAACTAGACAAAAATGCTATGTGGAAAAGCGGTCCAATGCTGTGGTTTACCAGACACCGCTAAGTTATGGGAAAACCAGTGTCGGGCAGATTGGCCATTGTGTGAATGAGGGAACAAAAACAATTTAGAAAAGGGTAAGACCACCCATCTCTCCGCACATTGCAAATCGTGCTCCTGTAAGCCACGTTTTTCTGAGGTGAGAATCCCAGGTAAGAGTAGAGATAAAACCGCGCGGGAACTACTAGAGGCATATCACATTTGGATCAGTGGTCAAGCATGTGTTAGTCAAAGATATGTTTTTATATGATGTGGAAATGAAAATGTTGGGTTTCACACGAACAACATGACCTGTCACTTGCTCTTTTTGCTGCCCCTGATGTCAAGAGTGTGCGCAATATATATGTAGCAAGTTTTGTGCCTAATAAACAGTTGTGAGTGTAGTGCCATCTTTCTTTCCCTTCTTTCTGTCCTTTCGCATCTTTCTTTTTGCAGTTTGTTGCACTACAACAGCATGGCATTTAGCAAAGACCAACTCGCTCAAGAGAAAGTTACTGTGGTGTTGTACGGTTTGTACCAGCCAAGCAGAAGAGCTCTCTTAGTATCCGCCTCTGATCACCCTCTAAGCAATTAGTGATAGCCAAAATACAGCTTGTATCTCTACAACTCTTGGCTTGTGCTGTTAGGCTATCATTACATAAACTATAAATGCAGAAGTACATATTAGCATGCTTTATGAAAAGCCAGAGTAGTACTATACTGACTGGATGCGACATAAATGGTAAGAATGTTCTGGCTGGAAACATTTTGAGTATATCAACACTGACTGACGAGTAACTGAGAAAGTTGGTGCATGTTCATGTTTAACTTTTGCGTACAACACAAGGAACAGAAGAGAGACCACAGGGCACAAAAGCTACCAATTCAATGTTTAAATGTTTATTTTATGGGAAGGAATACAGAAAATATTTACACTGCATGTGCACTTGTACTGCACAAACGTTCTTTTAGAATGAGGACAAATGTTGCATAACAAATAGAATTAGAAAGCACAGAGTGATTGCTATTCTGTGTCATTTAGAGAGTGTTCCTCTTTTTCACGCAATCATAATGAGAGCGGACTGACACGTCCCAGTATTTAAGTGATATTCCTTACTGTTATTGTTGGCCATTCAGTTACCAGAGGTGAACAAAACAGATGAACAATCTAAATCTGATGCATAGCATCAGTCATGTCAATGCATTGTCATGTGGGACATATGGTGCTCTCCTGGGTGCATGTTGAGGCACCAGCCAGTCTGCCCAATGTACATTTGACCAAATATACAGATGATCAAAGGAATAGACTACACTACTGCTAACGAACACAAGACAAATTTGGTGGTATCTTTAACTAAGCAAGCCTCCCTAGCCTGGGTGCCTTTCTCAATTCGCTTGTAGATTGCTTGCTAGGGATACACATTTGTACACACATACATATGTATACACATGTACAACAGTACACAAGTGAATTGAGAAAGGCGAGCAGGCAAACGAGGTTTGCTTGGTTAAAGCAAGTTTGTCAGGTGTGTGCGAGAGGCAGTGTACTGTATTCCTTTCACATGTGGTCAAATGTACACAGGGCAGACTGGCCATAGCCAAATGTGTGCCAAAACAATCACCAGTATGCTCGTCCAACTAGGCCGTGCATTGCCGCGATAGGGCCTCAGGCTAAATTAAGATTGTTCATCTGTTGTCACCCACGGTGAAGAATTGACGAGAGAAATCAGTGAGGCGTACCACATAAATAAAACGTGTGAGCCAGCCCTCATTGTCAATGCAAAAAAAGCGTCCTTTCTAGATGACAAGGAATAGAAATTATTCTGCACATATTTACTTTTCTTTTTATGCAAATACTGTTTATCGTGGTTTAATGCCTTTATATCACAACTTACATCTTCCCTCTGAAAGAACTTGTGCACAATATAAGCACATATCCAGTGATATTGTTATTTTTAATCCTTCCATGAAACTAGAGACAGTTGTTAGCAGCAGTCATGTTGTATGGTCTCCCTTCCCTCCCTGTGCAAATTCTGTCCTGAAAAGTTAAGTGAACTGAACGGCAAACTCATAAGGACACTACAAATTTCAACTAGTGAACACAGCTGGTTTTCAGAAAATGCACGAATACGGTGATAGGTATGTGTTGGCATAGTGTAGCACGCTAACTTCGACACTACTGCAATACTTCAGCTGTCACACGACTACAGTGCTTAAGAGACCACAGAAGTGCAAGTGCACAACAAAAAAAGCAGGTGCATCACCCATAAATTTGACTTCAGCAAACACAACATAGGCTGTTTCGTGTAGCTAGAACACTAGCTAATATGTAGAAAGTATATGCACAGGTATACTTAGCTACAGATACTCGCCCATCCAACTTAAAAACTTATTATGAGTTGCTGTGCATATGATGCTTGCTCTAGACACTGGTGGTTACAAAAAAGATACGTTTAGAATGAGATAAAATGCTTTCATCTGCCCAGTAATCGAAGTTTTACTGAGAGCATTATAATTTAGACTTGCTGGTTGAAGATATTCTGACCTCAACAGCACCAAGCAGATTGAATAGAAGAATGCCCACTGTGCTGACCAAATACATAGTGCGAAACAGAACACATGAAAAGGGACCCAAAGTATTAGAAATTATTCATGACAGCTGTTGAATTAGGGCTTGTTGGTTGATTATCACTATTAAAATTACAGAAGTGCCAATCAGAATGTTCTATGAGGTGGAGTTGAAATTAAATTCATTTGGTGAGCAACAACGAGCAAATGCTACAGCAAAAGCAACCAGACAATTGAGCACTATGTACGGAATAGTGTTCTTTAATGATTGAGCATCAATACACGGATCTATCAGCTATGTGATCTATACTGTGTTTACTTAAGGTGAAAAATAATGTAACTGGACATAGACTCTTAACTGCTACAATGCCTATTTGCATGAATGGGCATAGCTTGCCAAAATTTTTTTTAATGGGAGAGAAAAAAATCAAGCTTACTAGAAAACACCTCAGTACAGCAGTAACGTCATCAATACTTCCTTTTGGGAGAGTTGGTTCATCTCTGAACATATGGGTAACAGCACAAACAGACCACAAGAAGGCCGACACGTACACACAGTGCTAACAACTGATTTTATTGGCAAGGATAGCACACCTTGCGTGTCTCAGCACACTTTGTAGGGTGTCTCACATAACTTGAGCCACGAATTTTTTAAAAAATGAAAGGCACATTGGAAGCGAACTGAACCGAATGCATACTATTCGCAATAGCCTATAGTAACTCCTACAATCCTTTGTTTTCCCCATAACTCACCAATAAATTAAATTTAATTACCCAACTCCAATTATTGGCTGAGGACCCCAAGTATGGCACACAGATTTGTAGAGCCCGTTCAGAAACCACCGATCGAGTTGTTTGCTTTACAATACGTCTCACATAGTCATTTCTTCTGAGTTGCAAAGAAAGCCCGGGAAATATGAAACAAGGCACGTGACAGAGTGCTTGCGCAGTGGTATTGTGCTCCTCTCAAGCGTGCCTTCGGTGAACAAGGTCGGCTCCCGTCGGATGATGGCGAAAATGCATGCTGCTGGCGGAGCGGTGCCAATGAGATAAAGAATGCCCTGCCACTTTCTCGTCACCAGTCATGATGCAGCCAACCTTGTTCACCGAGCACATGCTTGAGAGCAGCACAATACCACTATGCTCTATCACGTGGCCTTCTTAATATTTCATGGGCTTTCTTTGCAACCCGGAAAAAAGGACTACACGAGACATTTAGTAAAGGAAAGAACTCGATCGGTGGTTTCTGAAGGTGCTCTACAAATCTGCGTACCATACTTGGGGTCCTCAGCCAATAACTAAAAGTTCTGTAATTAAACTTATTTAATTAGCAAGTTATGGGGAAAACAAAAAAATTGTCTGAGTTACTATAGGCTATTGCGAATAATATGGGTTTCGTTCAGTTCCCTTCACACGCGCCTTTCATTTTTAAATTCTTGGCTCACGTTATGCGGGACACCCTGTATATGCCAGGGTGAAGCAAGGGAAATGAAAGGGAAAGTCATGTCGAGGGTGACAGCGTGCCAAGTTCACAAGCGCAATGAAGCCAACCAAACACAACAAAACGCAAACAATTATTTTTCTTTTCCTTTGCAATCTGAAGCCCCGATAGCCGCACCCAGAAGATCAGATTCAGCATCAAAGAGAGCAAGAGAAGGGATGCTAAAGCACCTGCTACCGAAATTTCTAAATGTGCAAGGCTTTTAAACTGATGCGCGCAGTCTTGTCACTGCCCTTTCCTAGAATCGTCTCTTTCAACCAGGCCACCCAATCCGTATACTTGCTAACGTGTGCAACTAAATGTGCATATTTCTCATCTAGTGTTTTTTTTTTTTTCAGTTTTTGCGGGTGTTCCCCTAAACGGTCATTGATACAGCGAGCAATTTCACGGACAGAAAACATCCCACATGACATGGGGATGCAATACACCACTTCAGTGGAACATTTTACTAACGGCTGTTGGTGGTTCTTCTGGCATTGCATATACATTGACACAACTTTCCCAGTTTATTTCGGGCATAGAAACAAATTGGCACACAATGCCTACTTGCCACCTTAAGATTGTGGGAAAGTTTGTGGATGTAAGGGACCGCCTCTGTCTTAGGTGCCTTCAGTTGATCCTCAACCATTGTACTTCCACATCCACACTTGAACTTTTCAAGGAGGACTTTTGAAATGGCAGTCAAGACCGAGATGGGGAACCCTGCAGCTAAAAGACAGCTTACCTGATTATGAAAACTGAGCTTAATCTGATGTGGGCACGATTTTTGGAGAGCCTATTCCTTACGCAACGCCTGTATACTTCTCTTAATTGTCTTGGAGTGTGCCGAGTGAAAGGGCAGCAATTCCTTAGCCCGTGGGTTGGAGGCCCAGCCAACATGTCCATCACTGAACGTGATTTTTAGTTATAAAACCTAAAATTGAAAGGTCCGGGAGTTCAAGGATGAAAGGCAACTCACGTCCATGTTTGCTAAATATAGATAACACTTTGCCTACTGTAGAGGGGTAGGTCAAGGTGGGCCTAAAAAAATTTAAAATTTAAAAATTTTTAAAACTGGCCCCCCATTAAACACTTCTTCCAGTGTGTTGTCCACCTTGACCTGAAAGATGTCACAAAGAATAGGGGCTACGCAAGACCCTATGCAGATGCCATCGCACTGCAAAAACAGCTGCTTGTCAAATACAATAAAAGTCGAGTTCAAATAAAACTGAATAAAGATAGAAAATTATGAACAGCCAAACCAACGGTGTTCTGGAAGGATACGTTGCCGTTATCTTCTATGCACTCTTTGTCACATGCTAGCAGTTGATTCTGTGGAACAGAATAAAACAACTCCTGCACGTCTTCCGAAAAACCGAAACCAACATGATCATTTCCCTCTAAAAACTGTACTACTGCGACTGATTTCTTTAAAAGTAATGGGTCGTTTAAAGCTAGCGCCTTGAGCTTCTTTAGCAAAAACTGGCAAACACACTTCTGCCACGATCCCTGTTCCCTAACAATAGTGCTAAACGGAACTTTGGGCTTATGTGTCTTGGCTCTGAAAATCCCTCTCAAACTGTTCCCTCTGCTGTTAGATATGTCCCTGGCACACTTTCCAAGGTATAATTGCTTACAAAACTCAACGAACTTAATTTTTTCTCACACTTAACTTTTCTCTCCAGGGACACAGTTCTTATTAGCCGCTACCAAAAATTGTTTATTGTAAATTCCCTTGGGTAACGTATGTGATTCCGTCTGGTCCTGGTGCTGACGTTACCCATCTTGGCATCGAATCATGACGTCTTCTTCTATCTTATTATAGTATGATGTGGGAGACAGGAAATGTTCCAGATTCTTGGAAATGCAGTCGCGTTGTAGGCCTGCTTAAACCGGGGAAATATCCTAACGAGCTCTCCTCCTACAGACCGATCGCCTTAGCCAGTTGCGTCTTAGCCAATGTCAGCGTCACGGGGGACGTCCATATACCAGAGAAGATTATGCAACATCTGCAGAAAGGATCCAAATTTGGGGTCCAAGCTGATGTTCCTGTGCATGATATCACTGCAATGAATCGAAAAGTGGCCACTCAGGAAAAGATGATAATTGGGACAGCTGCCTTCTTGAAGGTACTGACTGCCTGCGAAAGTTTGCTCCGAAAACCCCGGACTAGTACCGTACTAGATTGTTGAATGACATCTCTTTCTTTAAGAGTAACAACCTGATCCTTATGCAAGCTGACAAATAGGGCGGGTTCATTGTTTTACCCAAGGGAATTTACAATGAAAAAGGTTTCGTAGCGGCTAATAAGAACTTTGACCCCGGAGAGAAAAGTGAAGTGCAAGTAAAAACCAAGTTCGTTGAGTTTTGTAAGCAATTAGACCTCATAAAGTTTGCCAGGGACATATCTAACAGCAGAGGGAACAGTTTGAGGGGGTTTTTAACAGCCAAGACACATAAGCCCGAAGTTCCGTTTAGCACTATTGTTAGTGAAGTGGGATCGTGGCAGAAGTTTGTTTGCCAGTTTTTGCTAAGAAGCTCAAGACGCTAGCTTTGAACGACCCATTTCTTCTAAAGCAATCAGTCGCAGTAGTAGATTTTAGAGGGAAATGATCATGTTGGTTTCGGTTTTTCAGCAGACGTGCAGGACTTGTTTCATTCTGTTCCGCAGGATCAACTGCTAGCGTGTGTCAAAGACTGCATTGAAAATGGCAACGTATCCTTCCAGAACACTGTCGATTTGTCTGTTCATAACTTTCTATCATTATTGCAGTTTCATTTGAACACTACTTCTATTGTGGTAATAGTTCTGCGGAAACCCGCAAGGTGGAGATAAGTAATTAATAATGGGAAAATTAGAAATTAGACATCCACCCAATCAGTAGGATAGCAGATGTCAATCGTAGCAATTAATTGCTACGATTGACATCTGCTACCCTATTACCTGCTAGCCACCGGGTTAGCTCAGATGGTAGAGTGGCTGCCCTGGAAAGGCAGTAGTCCTGGGTTCGAGTCCCGGACTAGGACGAATTTTTCTTCAACTGCGAGGCTTTTCTTTAAGGAACCCGCATGGGTTTCCTTTGTAGCAATTGCTACGATTTGGTAGATATCTCATTTTCCCTAAATTAACTACATTTATTGTATTTGACGAGTAGTCATTTCTGCAGCGTGATGGCATCTGCATAGGCTCGTGCGTAGCCCCTATTCTTTCTGACATTTTTCTGGCCAAGATGGAAAATGCACTGTAACAGATGTTTAATGGATGCCGGTTTTAAAATTTAGGTATATTGAGAATGTTTTAGTGCTTTTAAAAAAGCAGCCTACCTTCCCCTACCCCTCTACATTAGGCAAAATATTTTCTATTTTTAGCAAACATGGACATTGGTTGCGTTTCACCCATGAACTCCCGTACCTTTCAAGTTTACAGTTTTCAGACCTAGAAATCAGGTTCTGTGATGGACATGTTTGCTGGGGCTACTACCGACGAGCTAAGAAGGAGTTGCTGCCCTTTGACTCGGCACACTCCAAGACAATTAAGAGAGGTATAGCGGTGTTGTGTATGGCATCAGCTCTCCAAAAATTGTGCCCACATGAGATTAAGACCACGTTTAATAATCAGGCAAGCCGCCTTTGGCTGCAGGTTCCCCGTCTTGGTCTTGACTGCCGTTTCTGAAATCCTACTTCCAAAATTCAAGTGAGGATCAGGAAGTACAATGGCTGAGGATCAATGGAAGGCACGTAAGACAGAGGTGGTCCCTTACATCCATAAATTTTCCCACAATCTTAAGAAGGTGGCAAGTAGGCACGGTGTGCCAATTTGTTTCTCTGCCCCAATTAAGCTGGGAAAGTTGTGGCCACATATCTGTAACGCCAGAAAATGTGGATGCCAGAAGAACCACCAACCGCCGTTAGTAAAATGTTCCACTGGAGTGGTGTATTGCATCCCCATGTCATGTGGGATGGTTTACGTCGGCGAAACTGGTCGCTGTGTCAATGACCGTTTAGGGGAACACGCTCAAAAAGTGAAAAAAAGAAACAACTAGATGATAAATATGCACATTTAGTTGAGAATGTTAGCAAGTATACGGATTGGGTGGCCTGGTTGAAAGAGACGATTCTAGGAAAGGGCAGTGACAAGACCGCACGCATCAGTTTAGAAGCCTACCACATTAGAAAATTTGGTAGCAGGTGCTTTAGCACCCCTTCTCTTGCTCTCTTTGATGCTGAATTTGATTTTCTGCATGTGGCTACCGGGGCTTCAGACGGCAAAGAAAAATAATTGTTTGCATATTGTCGCGCTTGGTTGGCTGTATTCTGCTTGCGTGGTTAGCACGCTATCACCCTTGACATATTTTCCCCTTCATTTCCTTTGCTTCACTGGCACATATAAGGTTGCTATCCTTGCCAATAAAACCAGTTGTTTGCCAGCACTGTGTGTATGTGTCCCCCTTCTTGTGATCATGTTTGTGCTGTTACCCATATGTTAGAGCAGTAACTGCAGCACAGTGAATAATGACCTTCATGTATCATTTCAAAAAGTTCAGGCTCATCAAATGTGTATTTGCCAGTGGCAGTTATTCTGGGAACAAGAGGTAAATAATTGCAAATATGAATGTTAAACAATGGTAAGCACGCCATGTGCTTAGACATGCAACATAGTTGGCCCACTACACTTTGAATTCTTATGTGCACAGAAACTGCACAAGCGTGTAGAATAAACAGAAAAGAAGATGGAAATAAAAGCTGCAGCATAGGAAACAGTTTCAAAACAATAAAGCCAAAATAAAAAGTGATAAATACACCGTGTACTAAGCAAAAATAATAACTTTTAGGCTTTTAGTGTACAAAAAGGGACGAGAGACAGAGGTACGACACGGACACAGTGCTAACTTCCAGCAATTGTTTTATTCTACAAAGTGGTACACATATTTATGGGTAACAGACAACAGTATAAGCATGCGCATATGCACTGGTTTCTAATCAAATGAGACAGCAACGAGACGTGTAATGGAAAGTTAAGATGATATCGAAGATGAAAAAGCGACCATGCATAGCCAAAAAAATTCTGTAATTGCAAGATTAAAATGCCATCTCCATCAAGCCACCCTCTGTGACACGTTCAAAAAATCTAATTCTTTTTTTGAAAGATCGAATGAAGGTGCGCTAACACGAGCATTCCCCGAACTAGCGATCTTTGCCACTTCAATAATCTGTGTTAGCACGCCCCTTAAATTGATCTTTCAAAAAAAGAATTAGATTTTTCAAACGTCACAGAGGGTGGCTTGACAGAGATGGCATTTTAATCTTGCAATTACAAAAAATTTTTTGGCTATGCATGGTCGCTTTTTCATCTTCGATATCATCTTAACTTTCCATTACACATGTCTTGTTGCTGTCTCATTTGATTAGAAACCAGTACATATGCGCATGCGTACGCTGTTGTCTGTTACCTATATATATGTGTACCGCTTCGTAGAATAAAACAATTGCTGGAAGTTAGCGCTGTGTCCGCGTCGTACCTCTGTCTCTCACCCCTTTTTGTGCGCCAAAAACCTAAAAGTTATGGAATACCAACATGCCCAAACCTACGCTCTTTCAAAAATAATAAAGGGAAAATCGGACAGAATTTGTCAGCTGTTGACAAATTTGACTTCGCCCTACCATTTGCTAGCCGCCTGGTTAGCTTAGATGGTAGAGCGGCTGCCCCGGAAAGGCAGTGGTCCTAGGTTCAAGTCCCGGACCATGACGGATGTTTCTTGAACTTCGAGGCTTTTCTTTCGAGGAACCCGTACAGGTTTTTTTTTGTAGCAATTGCAACGAATGGGTGGATGTCTGATTTTCCCTTTGTTAATTACTTCTCTCCACCTTGCGAGTTTCCGCACAAACTATTCTGTCAAACAAAAATGAAATTTGAATTGCATCCAAGCAATTGATGCAAGAAAGAATACTTAACATCAGGACATGTTAGATCTAGTTTCATGTAGAAAACAATATGTGCATAATAGCTACGAAAACAAATAAACAGCAAGTTGCAAAAATACTTAGCCTACTTAGTAAGCTGTGTTGAGTAATAATGATACCGAGGTCCTACTCTTTGGAACACATACACATCATACATACCTGAACCAAGCAATCAGATTACACACTGCGCTATGGCAGTCATCCAAGGTTTCCCTGCATTTCTGCTGGCTCCTCCATTATGTGGACACTGGTGTGGGTTACGGCCTCGCCACTACAAAATAAGTTCGGAAAGTTCGCAGTTAATTTATAGCAGTGGCACATTAACACTGTCACAGTGTTAACACATGCAAGGAGCATCTAAAAATAGTCACGAAAATAATGTTTGCAATAATGAAGGGTGGCAACAGAGGGACCCCTTCATCGCCGTAAAATTTTTAACACACACACAGCAGCAAAACATTACAAAGAAATCTTTGTTTACATACCAATTCAATTTTTTCATGACTTAGTTTAAGCAACTGTCTCATGTCATGTTTAGTTACGCATAAGTTATGTCAACACATCTTGTCTTAAAAAATTTTAATAAGCTGTACCAGTTGCAAGCTTTGACTGCTTACGTTTTTTTTTTTTAAACTGCTCGTAAATTCAGAACCGCGTAAGCAGAGATTATTTACAACGTAGAAGCATTTATACGCGAGGAAACGTCATTGCAGTTAGAATCTGTTAAGATGCAGATGAGCGTTGTTATGCAACTTAAGCAGAAAAGCGGGAGCTCATGCACAGGCGCACATGATGAACACGATTATTTCCGAACGTAATATTTCTCAACGGAAGAAAACGCTTATCATTATTTTTAATTTCGCATTAAGACAATAAACTTGCCTAGCTAAATACTGACAACCAGCGCTCAGCAAGCATCAGCACGGGTTCCACTGTTGCCGTGGCAGTTCTATTGGTCGCTCATGCACACACGAGAAGCACGCACAATACACGTGTAGTTAGCAAGCACGATTTCTTACCTTTTGAATGGTACGACGCGGTCGAAAAGCACTCTCCAAGTTGCCGGTGCTGCGTCGACACCCAGCCTACACGCCGTTACGTAGTGGACGAGCTGAGGCACGGTAATAATACGCATCATTTCTTTGCGACGTCCAGCGAACTTCCCACGGTAGTTCTGAACTTAGTGTCACACATTACTTCCCCCCTCTTTTTTGGCTTCTGGATTGGATTGGCGCGGCTCGCTACGTGCTTGCGCGCGCTTTTCCGAGCTCAGATTGGTGTGCGCCTGGTTTCTGCACTAGGCTGTTATGCGATCGCTTTTTCGAGCGCAGATTGATGTGAGCCTGGTTTCTGCACTAGGCTTTTGCACGATCGCCTGCTTTTTGCACTGGGCTTTCAAAAGGCGAAGTGAGCGTCGCTTACTGCAGGCGGCAAGTGATTTGGCTCACGTACTGCGTGAGCAAAAACATAGGCACGTGGCTCATGAAGGAGATGACCGGCGACTTGCTTAATCTGTCAGACTATGTCATCGCCGACTGGAGGAACTACGCTCGTGAGGTCGTGCGGGACGAGCTGCTGGCGCGACCCCCACTCGGTGGCCCCGGGAGGATTGTGCAAATTGATGAATGCCTCCTTCGCGGTAAGCGAAAATACAATCGAGGCCGCCTGATGACGGGCGACAACGTTCCGCCGAGCCGCCAAAATTACGGCGGCATTGCAGATCGTGGACCATGGGTATTCGGCATGATCTGCGTGACCACCGGGGAGCTCCGACTATTCAAGGTCGACCGACGAGACGCGGCGACGCTAGGCCCCATTATTGCAGCCAACGTTGAACCGGGAACCACCATCCACCGTGATGAATGGGCCCCATACAACTGCATCCCGAACTTGGTGGGGGCTAACGGAGCAAGACTGAATTTGCAATGGGAGGCTGTTAACCACAGCATGAACTTTGTAGACCCAATCACGGGCGCTCACACCCAGAAAATCGAAAGCTACTGGCAGAAGGTGAAGCGCTACCTCGACTCCGCCGGCTACAGGGTGACTCTACAGCTTCTCGAGTCGCACCTGATATGGCTATGGTGGGCATCGATTAATGGGCACATGCGCTGCAAGGACTCGTTTCTGCGTTTATTAGAAGCGATCGCACGGCGCTACCCAGTGTGACATAGTAATGGAAAATAAAGCGCGCTTTTCTGACCCTTTGCTTTTGTATGAATGTTTCCCGGCATTGCTGCGCGCTTCCATACACGGTAGGCCCGCGGCGCTGCACTTCCGCAGTAAGCGACGCTCACTTCGCCTTTTGAAAGCCCAGTGCAAAAAGCAGGCGATTGTGCAAAAGCCTAGTGCAGAAACCAGGCTCACATCAATCTGCGCTCGAAAAAGCGATCGCATAACAGCCTAGTGCAGAAACCAGGCGCACACCAATCTGCGCTCGGAAAAGCGCGCGCAAGCACGTAGCGAGCCGCGCCAATCCAATCCAGAAGCCAAAAAAAAGGGGGGAAGTAATGTGTGACACTAAGTTCAGAACTACCCTTCCCACAACCAGACACAAAAGAGAACGCACTCCAGGGCATGAAAATCGTTGGTCCCCATTTGCCTGGCACGCCATGCATATGGCGAGTCTTCAGAGAGACACAAGCTATCTTCTGGCACTTCTGTGTTGGCGAACTAAGTCACATTTCGTTACACCAAACACAAAACCACACGATTAGACAAACACGTCACAACAGCTCGCGCAACCGACCGGCGACCGGCAGTTGCAAAATAGAGAGCAGTGTAGACGAATGAATGCTATGAGCGTCTCCTTTGAAACAGGGTGGTGGGTTGCGCCACCAACCGATCGCATGGGGCGAGCGTCATTTGTAGACCTGTGCGGTCGTGTGGCCCCCGTGATGCCTTAATATTAACCAGTACGCACTCATTGTGTGCCGTATTGCGCCCAACTACGTATAGTTGCGAGACAAAAAAAAACATTAAAGCGTCTATATTGCGCGCTATACTTCATTCACTGTAGAAAAAAAATTTTATGGCGTATTTTCGATTTTGAACAACTTCTGCCGTATGCAGCCGGCAAAAGTATGGCCTCCGAGATCCGCACTGCAAGTCAGCTGTATTGAAGTTTTTTGACGACGTTATGAGTTCCTGCCCGTGCTACGTGCGTTGTCACTTCGTTTTAAATAACTTTCTGCTGTCGTCAACATCAACTGTAGCCTCAGGAATTGTTGACACGCTATCAGATGTACGCTTGTGCAGCGTGCGATGTTTCCGTGTGTGTTCTAACTGTTTCAGTCGGAAAGCGTATTTTTCTTTCTCTATGCGGAAAGCATCAAATCGGGGTTCATCACTCGTGTAGCGCAGGTTACACCGGTGTCGTCCGCATTTGCTTTCGTGCCGGTGTGTTAAATGTGCGCGGGCTGCGCGCCTGTCGCCCGTGCCTTCTGTGTTTATCGTGCAACTCACAACATTCCTCAGAAAAAAACACACATCTCTGCAGCGTACATGTGTCCTACGTAGTGTGTGTGCTAGAAATGTGCGGTGGTGTACGATGTTTTTGCAGCCAAGTGGCTGCAGTGCGTTCCAGCGAATAAACGCGACTACGTACTGTTTCCTCGTTTGTGATTTACCTGCATCTGCGATAGTACCCACGAGGCATTTGCATGACCTTGCATTGTGATTGTGGAATTTTGTGTTTTGTTTGCTTTCTTCAATGAGTGGCCTTTTATAGACGTTCTTGCTTGATAATAAAAAAAAAGAAATATCTGTAATGGGGCTGAAATAATCCGGCTTTTTATTCCTTGAAAATTGGCGTGAGTGGTAATTTTACAAGATAATAGCAATCCAGCTCTGGACATCGAGCTGTAAAGCAAAACATCTAAACTTGTTACAGTATGTGAATCTTGCTATGATGTGTCAATATCTCTAGCATGTTCTCAGTGCTGAGGGCTGTGTACTATGTTAAAGCCAAATGTAATTGTCTACTCATCTGAAGTAGTATATATGATTTCTTCATATCATTTGTTCCAACTACAAAAACTTTACGGGTGCATTGTTCACTTCTAGAGTTAAAAAGACACCATGAGATATTACTCAACAGTATGCGTTACAATCTTTCGACATGAATTCAGGAGTATTATATGTTGTGCCGTGCTTAGTTACTTTGTACGTACAAAGTATTTATATGAATACACAAAATCTGATTCCTCCATTGCCTGTTGTTTGTAAGTCATGAAGCAAATAAATAATTTCAGCTTGCACTTATTGCTTGCAATATACTTCATATTCAAATGTTTTCTAAAAATCTGCGACAAGAATGATCTACCTTAGTTTTGCTTCTACTGCTGACATTGATATAGCAATTTCTGTAGAAAGATGTGCACCATGAGCAAAATACGGATGCAAAATAAATAGCTGATTTTGAATCAGTTTTTCGAAAGCTGCAATACCATTTATACTTTGCACAATAAGTGCAATGTAAAGGCAATGAAGGTAACTGTAGACTTGTGTTTCGTCATTTGACGGGTAGAAACAATTTCTGGTACCCTATCTGAGCTGATGCAGCAACCTAACCCATACTTCACAGAAAAATGGAAAGTTTCTTCACAAGTGACTGATTCACACAGGCTTGGGAATAGGACTAGCATATTTAATGAAATCATTCTGAAACATAATTAATCAGCATTCTAAAGATGAATGGATAGTGGTAACATGGCCAGTGGTTCACAAGTGGTTGTGTTATACTCCTGTCACACTGGAAATTTTATTGTCATTCGAATCGAATGGCATTAGCATTGAATGACATTATTCGGTTGTTACGCAGCAATATTTATTGCCATTAGAATTGAATTACTTCTGCAATCAAATGAATCTGAAAAAAATCAGTCGGCTTTGCACTCGTGGTGAATGACTAAAACGACATTGAGCATTCATAATTTCAGAAGCAGTGATGTAAAGAGGTAATTAATTTTGGGTTATTTAAGGCATCTGCTATTTTTACTAGAAAAAAGCTGTACGGCAGGCTTTCACAAAATGTTTTTTACTCTCCAGCTCAGTGGCGTCTGGCAGCTGTCGCTTTACTAGTCGGTCATACTGCAAGCAGTCGGGCGCCTGTATGGATCTATTTGACAGTCTCGCCTCTTCCTCTGATTGCTTTGTTCACAATGCAAAGCACACATCAACTAACTGCTTCGGCTACTGCAACCGAGCGTCGTCCAGCACTGCCATGTCAGTCGTATTCTTTGTCTTCAATTTATTGGCTATGGCTACTAAGCTGGTCAAGCCTAGTTTTTGCTTGTAGAGGCTAGAAATTCTGGAATTGGAAGTTTTATATGCGTGTTATTCTGGTGAAGTGACACGCCATATTTATGTTAAAATAAATTGACTTTCTACATAGACATTCTACATATACCTTGCTCTTGTTCTCTCACCAACTTTTTTCGCAATGATTGCTATTGATATCATGACTGAATGACATCAATTTTTGTTGTGTACCACCACCACAGGTCGAATGGCATTTATTGCACTGAAGTAATTTGCATCCAATGACATTAAAATGTCCAGTGTGACAGGTATTAGATATGGTATAGTAGCTTACACTTTGAAGGAGTTTCGGTAGGTTAGCATGTTCCATAAGCTAGGGTGAATCGATATGTACTGACCCACCTGTCACATGTGTAAAGCTGATGTTATTAAAGCTTAGCCTTAATTTTCTATGTTTAGTTAGATTAGGGCAGTTTGTCTTGGCGTAAGCTTATAGAGATTTCATTCAGCATAGCACATATAACTTTGGTAACATGAGACACTAGGTTACACTATTCATCATCTCTGGTTACAGTTACGTGATTATGCATGTTCTGCTTAAATATGTTGGCAGTTTATTTATGTCATGGCCAGACAATGTCAGCTGACAGCAATTTTTCTTGGTTCATTGGTTCTGCAACTGTGCTTAAAGACCAGCTCGACCTATATAAGTAGCCAGCTCCAAAGGGCCCGGCGTTTTAAAAGTGGCCAGCCCGTCCCTGAGGCACGACATTAATTAATTTAGTCACAACTCAAGATCCGCGATACAAGTTGACTCGTATATAGGCGGGCAGCACAGCGATCGTGAGTCGCGGTGGTTTGCGTGGCTTGCGTATGTGTTTGCTCATCGCTGCCAACCATGTCAACAAAATTGTAGAGACGTTCTAAGCCTAGTCGCTCCCAGCGATATCAGCGGCTGCAAGGGGAGCCTAAATAGACGGCACTCCGCTGCGGCGACACTCGCGTTGATAGCATCGCGTCGACATAACATCGACACTCGCGTTTAGTAAGATCGTTTTGTGTAAAACGAAGGAGTGCTGAGCATAGACGTTTGTTTGCAGCTTCTTGGCTGCGAAGTATTCTGGTGGTATTTGCAGGGGCTTGTTCCTATATACCACACGAATTGCCGCGGAAACCACTCCGACGCGTTGCAAGGCGGATCGCGCGCAAAGCAGGTGTTTCCCGAACGCGAGGGAGAGCGCCGCCGCTCAAGTCTTGCTTCCAGTGCCTTCCAGTGTGAAGCCAGCACGTTTTTTGACGCTGGATCGCACATGGGGACGCTGGCGCTCGCTGGGGCTGACTGGGACACCAGTGAGAACGCTGGGTCCCACTGGACGAGACGCTGGTTCCACTGCCATGACTCTCGGGCGCACTGGTTTGTGCTGTACAGGCGCTGGTTCGCTCTGGAAACAGCGCTGGGTGTGTTTGTGCCGCGCTGGTTTCAGTGCGCGAGGACGATCGCTGCTGAATATTAAATGCTTTATTCAATTTCATCGCTTAATACTAGTCTCTTGTCCTAAATAACGTTATATCTTGGGGTCATAACACTCTATTTCGTGTCGCAGCTTGGTGCAAAGGTGCGTAAGCTGCCCTGTTTATACATGCACATTTTGCACGGAAGATCACTCTCGTTTTTTGCATTTTCCCTTTTGACTGGGCGGATAGCTAAATTCTTGAACGAAATCACGCAGACGCAGAGGACGCCGCGTTTTTTCGTAGTTTGCGCGTAACATATGACTGGGATTTCTCGCCGTTGTCGCAGTGTTGTGGAGTGGACATGAAATCCAGAAGTTGTTCAGACGCACTCGAACGGACCCCGAGTTCGAAGCCTACCGCTGATTGATATTATCGCACCGACAACGAAGTTGAGGCGATTCGCGCGCTTCCACTTTCCCTATTGTACTAAGAGAAGGTTCTGGGGCTCAAATACACGCATTTTAGCTTTCGCCAGCTACCCGCGCCGAGATCGGTCCCCACCGAAGCTCAGGCGTATCCGCCGAGTCGGTCTGCACGCTATCGGCGCGTCTGGGCTCACGAATCAACAAGTCTAAACAAGGATAAATCACTCCATATTTGAACTTTCGCATCGGTGTTCTTAAATAAACTGTTTTTTTTTTCTTTCGTGTCTCCGGTGCCAGTACAAGAAGCGATGCGCGCCTATGTGACGCGTCATAAACACAAGCATACGTGCTATCGCCGAAGGCTGCCAGCACTAGCCTGCGCTTCTCTAACGAAGATATATGACTAAACGGACGTGTCAATTGAATCGCATCACTGAACTTAGAAAACGTTGCATATCCCATGCCTGAAGAACAAGAAACAGCTATCGAAATCAGTGGTAACAGCCCATACAGCTTCCCGGGTCGGCGGTTAATTTAGGACTTTTTTCGTAGTTAAAGTACCTATCGCAAGTGAAAATCGATGGTTTGACACTTCCAAGCATACTACTCAATAAGAACAGCAACATTATTTCTCTGGTACAGGCGTGAGTTTACTATTTGGCGTGATTACTGTGTACTATCTGTACGGGACCTCCCTCTGCAAAAGTAAAATACAGTAAATTATTACTAAGCTATCACCTGCAGACATGGCGTAGTGGTAAAGCACCGCGCTTGGGATCTCAAGGTCGATCGTTCGATTCCTGATCTGACCTTTTTTTTTTTTTTTTACTAGCACGTTCTTTATTGCTTTCTGTAATATAAAAATATATATACGTTTCCGGGAACCGCGTATTTAACGCGCTAGAGCTCTTTTTCGCACAGTACGCCGTGTCTGACTAGCGCCCCAGCATGCAGCGCGCGACACGGGCCCATAATCCGGCGTTGTATTGGGTACTGGATTTTGCAATAGGATTGTCAGGGAAGCGGCAGCGACGGCTGCAGACGACGCAACGAGGAGGCAGCGTGATACATTTCGTCGTCTGTTTCGATTAGTAATCGTCGCTGTGACGGAGAAGTCGCACTTTCTGCTGCAATTTGCTCAAGTTTGTGAACTGCTACCGACAGTTGTATACCACGAATTGTTTTGCGTTCAATGTACAAACGGCGCGATCTCGTAGATTGAGAGGCTGTACACAGCCAAAACATGCCTTGCACAGGCGCACGACATCTTGTCGCATTGGCGTTTTCTCGGACACCGAAAATATTATCGCGGATTTTCAAGCGTACAATCCAGGGAAGACGTCCAGCGCGTTTGAGCAGCGAGTGCAAATAACCTTGACACGTTCACACAAAACACTAATCGGTCGTTGCAGCTACTCGGTGCACTGATGATACGTTCTCTCGGCAAATGATCACATGAAATAACCAGCGAAGGCACTGGAGCTTCACAAGCTTCGCACGGACGCGCGCTGACACACGCACGCACGTCGCTATTAACTCCGTGGGGAGTTTCCAACCACGTGACCTGAAACTCCGTGCGGAGTATAATCGTGTCATGTCGTTTTTATACTCCGTTCCTAACCTATCGGAGTATAATGAAGACATATGCCGTCTTCACTCCGCTATGACGGAGTAAACGCTTGGGGCATGGGAGGTATTGGGGCTGATGAGCCGATAAAACTCCCATCTCGGCTAATTTTTGCTTACAGTGTATGCGTAGTCAGGCGTCCGCAGTGCCCCCCTACCATGACGCGACAGTTCGGGTTAGGCTTAACTCTTCTAAGCCTAATGCTGCCTACGCCTACCAGACGGCACTCCGTGGCCGGGGGCAGATTTTTCCCACTTAACCAGGAACGCACTACTTTTTCGTGCTAGGGCCGTCATTGCCCCCCTCTCTCCCTTTCTCCCTCTCCTCCCGTCGCTCTCGAGAAAACTCGCCGGGCACGCCGAAGGCCGGCACGTAATTAAGTAAGAGGTTTGGAGAGATGCGCGTCGCCGCCGCCTCTGCGGGCGCGGGAGTCCGCTGGGTGGCGCGGCGCGCGCGCCCACACCAACCGACCGCGAGTTGGCGGATGAATATTTTACGGCAAGCAAATATGCTCGCTGCATATGGCGGTATACAGCTCGCGAGGTCTTTACAAACATGCGGTGCTGCAACTGCCGCGCTAGCAGAGAGCGTAGACAAATAAGGGGAAGCAACCGAAGTTTATTATTTAAGGGAAAGTATATGGCCGAGTGTTGAGGAAGGTTGTAAACAGAGCACTCGGATGCGCATGCTGTATGGCCGAGATTCGGGGACGAGCTTTCCTTGTGGAACGCGAGCTTTGTGCGCGGACGTGTAGCACCGGTGTTTACGACCCCATGCAACGGACGCTTCTATCTATATTTCATAAAGACATATGTTCATATACGGAGACAGGTTCCAGTACGCAGCGTATACAGACACTGCTTCCGTATGAAACATTGAGCTCGCTTGCAGGGGAAAGCTTTGTGTAAACTATGAATACACGCAATATGGAGGATCTACCGAGTATGCAGAGGCTCGCTTGCCTGTACATTATATCAAAGTAGCCGCAGGTCCTCGGTGCCGGAAGTGTTGTCAGAAGCCGCTGGCCAACCACTTAAGCTAATAACGTGGAGTGCCAAGAGAAGTGGGAAGCATAGCTTGTATAGCGATGATTCTTATCATTTCACGGCGAAGTTTCAGAAAGCCTAAGGAGCTGTTAGCTGTAAGTTGATGGTGTCCAAAAGCCAGTAGGCTCCTATACGAAGTTCAAACAACGAAGAAAGAATATCCACTGGAAACCATGAACAACGATTGTCAAAGACAGCGCTACAGCTTCACAGAAATCCGCTGCGATACCGCTGAGCGCCATTTCATATGAGGACAAAGCAAGAAGCATGACAAGCGTTCGAGGAGAGATACGTTACGCATCACGTAACCCCACCACGTTACCCTGACGACAGCGCAGAATCCAATGTCTGCGGACTCGGCCTATATCTTACTCGGCGAGAAACCGAACGTGCACACAGGTCAAACCTCTGAGAGAAAGTCAAGGAAACTTTAATAAACGAGTAATGGGTTTGGAGTCAATTTGTCGCTGTGAGGATATTCAGTATATAGCCTTTGGAGTATCTTTGCGAAAATCTCGTAGAGGACAGAACCGGTCAACGCCATGTTTGGACTCTATGTACAACCACATTCCTTCGCATAACGTTCGCGCTCGGAGACCAATCAACCATGCACTCGTGTATTAAAGTATTGGATCGTCGCGGCGGAACTAACGCAAAATCACCGCTGTTGTCAGGTTCTTCAAGCTGTAGTTGTTTTCTGTTTTTCGAACTGCTGGCCGACCGTGTCCTAGCAGTAAACGACGCCAGACATGTGTTCTCTCGAGCCCTTTGCAAGCCATAAGAAAGCAACTCGCGCAATGATATATTTTGACCGTCGTTGTCCGTTACTTTCAAAGATCCCTATTAGCTCCGTCACTTGACGCTCTGTTATTCATACGCGCGCTCACTGCTAATACCCATACAAATGGAGGTCAGAAATGAACTGGGAGGGAACATTACGTTGCCAGCGGCCATCCCTTCGCTTTTTACCTCGCTATGTCAGCCCAACACGTGACCTTTGATCAAAGAGTCAGCATATCGGCCGGGAAGCTTGGTTCCCAGGAGTTTTATGCGAAGCATATTACTAGGGCTCAACCCAGCTCCTCAGGCGCGGCGGTGTCGCCTTCAATACCACGTGACACCATGACGTCACGACAGAGGAGAAACGGGGCTCCAACTCGCGCCGTCGCTCGCGGCGTCGCGCCGGTATATAAGCAGCTGCGCTTGCCTCTGCTAGACACTCACGAGGTGAGATGCCTCCTGGAGACAGAGCTGCTCGTTGGAATGAGAAGCGAAGGTTTCGGCGTGCTACAGAGACTGTTTCTAGGTGGCTTTGCTACGGCGCAGCGACTACGCGCCCCGCATCGGACGCGGTGAGCGTCGAGCAACGCAGCGTTCGGCGCGACAACGAAATGTGCGCCTGAGCAAGCGCCGCACGCCTGAGCCGACGCCGACGACACCGGCTTTTCTGCGACACGAGCTCCTTAACGCTGTCGCGTTAAAATAAAGGCTAGTATGCTTCGCATCCTGGGCTTAACCTTAGCTAAGTCACAGCCAGTTTTTTTAATCGATGTACCGTAGTTCGTTTGTCCTGCAGTGGCTATGACTGCAGGGCGGGAGCATTAAAACCTACCGCGCACTCTGACGCCTGACTATCACGTGTTGGGCCGACTCGTTTGGCTTCAATCGTGTTGCGCAATGCCAGCTCCAGATTCTTATCTGCCACCATGCCTATACACGCGTCGACGCGTACATTCGCACCTTCCACTTTCCTCGACATGAAAGCCTAAACACCCCACTACACCTACGCGTGGCGGCGCGCGTAAGCTCGCGCCCAAGCGCCTGCGCATGCGCGGATGCTGCCGGACGGATTGTTTCTCTCGGATAGCATCTCCAGACTAATATCGGTGCCGTGCATGGCTGCCTCACAAAAAATACGAAACGACGTCTACCATGGCGAAAACGTGAGCCGCGCGTCTTGCAGGTGTGAATCCGCCCTTCCTCGCGAGGCGCGCGGGTTCGAGCTCTCACGCGCCGGCAACTGTAGTTAGACCTTAACACACAATCGGGCGGGCTCACGCTGCCGTCCGCGTCTACAGCTGCAACAGCTCCTCGCCGATCCGTCCGCAGCACGTCACGGGCGGGTCTCCGCACTGCTGGCGAGGCCGCCTCTGTACACAATATACACGCGTGCACGCACGCAAGCACACACGCGCGCACGCACGCACACACACGCGTGGAGCCGCCACTCGCAGCTCGCGCGCCACACCTTTCCTCGCGCAAACACGCCTCGCTGGAAACGAAGGGGGTCTCGGCTTTCGCCGCTGCGTACGCGCGATGATGGAGTGTCGGCCCGCGACTACCTGTCGTCACAACGGGCGTACGTAGCCGAGAATTGAACCCGGAAAAACAAAAGCGGGCGATACCTGTAAGGCACGCACGCGCACGCCGGCTGCGATTTACATACAAAGCCTTACGTGACTCATCTCCTGAATGACTCAAGTTTGAGAAACAAAAACAAAAGAAACGGAAAGAAACATCGTGCTGTACGCCCTTTATGTGGGGCCGGACGTTGCGCGTGTGGGCATTTTGATGTCCGAACAGTTGGCCGGCACGCCTCGCCGCTTGGTGCCGGATGTGTAATGACTCAGTAAAAGCCCCTTTTCAACTTCGCCGAACCTTCGGCTGTGGTCCTGTGGGTCCACTTGACGTTAGCCTAACACGGTGACGTCATAGAAGTCCACTGCCATCAGCAAGAAGGCAGAGGTCCGTACAGTCTGCCACAAAAGTTTACCAGACATGCACGCACGCCGCTATCGTTTTACATAAAAATCCCTATACGTGACTAACGCGAATGACCTCAGAGGTAAGACCGAGAACAAAGAAGCAAACAAAATGCTACACTTTGTATTCGCCGGACATGGCGCATGTGAGCATTTTGATGTTCTAGCAGCTCGTTAGATCGCCCCTTTCCACGGCGCTTACGGCCCACGTGGCGTTAGCCTCATGCAGTAAACTTACAGACGTTCACAGCGGTTACTAAAAACACAGAAGTTTGCACATGCAAAAAAGGCCCGGTTCCTGAAAAGTCCAGTTCCTGCGTTACGTTCCCGTGAAGCATCAGATCAAGTCCGGAGGCGACATCGTCACCGTCATCGTATCTATGTTTACTGAAGCACGATGCAGATGTACGCGCCATCGTCTATACGTCATCGTATCTATGTTTACTGAAGCACGTGCAGACGTACGCGTCGACGCGTGATATGCATGGTGGCAGATAAGAATCGCCACCATGCCTAAGAATAACACTCCGAGCCATACATTAATTGCGCATAAAATGAAATTTAATACTTCAAAGACTAAAAAGAATCACGAATTAACTTTTAAACTAATTAGTTACCCCACATATTGCAAGTTACGCATTATAGTCGCTGACCTTTAAAGTCATATCCACTTCGAACGAATTCTGAGGATGACAGAATATTCTAGATGTGCGTTCCAGAAACAGCGACGAAATGCTTTGGTGCCCCAGTAACTGTTAAATTTTAGTGCGTAAAGAAAGGAACATATCATTGAATAAATAAGTGGGACAAGAGCGCATTCTCAAAACTGGTGCTAGTTTTAATATACGTTGCAAGTGGATGAACCTTATAAAATCACTGGCGCGTAATGCATTATGTGCGTTAAAATCTTTAGTTGAAAAGTTGATTAATGGGATTTTGTTAATTACTTAATTATGCGTATCGATTTCCGGTCTACGTAATGTGTACCTCTTCGAGTATTCCAGCTCAATAAGATTTGTGTGAAATGCCACCGGGTATATAAAAAAACTGTTAACATGAGGATAAAACCCCCGGTATATATCACCTTGTGACATTTGTATGTATTGTGTAAGTCTATCTTTATGTAACTATAGCATTATATTTGACATTTTATTATCATTTGTAGAACTTTTCTTAAGGTGCATATCACGTGATATGTTTGTTCCTTTTTCTCGTGCACATTTTTTTTTTTCAAGTCATGCTTATAATGGTCTTTTTCTCCTAGGTTGCTGCTTTTCTCCCATGTCTCTACATTTTTTTTATTAACCGAGCATCCCGTTGCAGTCTCTGAGTGTGGGACCCTCGTCTGTATATTATATGCAACGCATTCAATATATATGTCAACCAGTGATAACTGAAACCGAAACTTGTTGGAATCAACATACAGCGAAGCTTGAAACGCTGATCGAAACGTTTCAATGGAACATTATGCAAACAGTTCGTGTTCTAACAGTTCGTTTTCGGCAACGCATTTTGCAGCGTAGCGGAATCGTGCCAGCCCGGTAGGACGGCAGTACGTGAACTACGTGACTGCAGACTACAGCGTCTCCGGGATCGGCCCACTTTTGCTATTACACTGTCTATAAAGAACACGCTAGATATATTATACTGAAAGTCTATATAGGACAGTGTATACACTCATATTTATTATACGGGACGCCTTCCGAGCAAGCGAAAGCTAGCAACGCTAAGTCGAGCACAGCTCAACTCATTCATTGATACTTGACCTCATCGCAGACCAACGAAAGACTAACAAGAGAGGGGATGAGTGTTGGGCGGTTGGGATGAATGGAAGGGAGGGGGCAAATGAGCGACAGAGGAAGGCAGGGGAGTCTAGTAGTGGTCGTCCAATTCCCGCAAGGCCGCACCGGGCTGCAGCGCATCGTCGATGGTTGGCTTGTCGCCGGGTCAGAAACCCCGCCACAGAGGGCGCAGAATACATATATACGGCCGTCCGGTCATTGAGAGGGAGTCGACAGGCCGACAGCAAATCACCGGGGCATCTGCACACGACACTATCGCGGACCCGCAGCAGACTCGGGACAGAAGTGCGTCAGAGAGGATTCGGACGGAAGGACTCGATCGGAACGGATCGAGGATAACGGAATGACAGTCGCCAATGCGCAAGGCAATGTCAATGGTCCTGGAGTCATTAGTGCCGGAGAAGTCGGGACTGGCTTTAGAGGGATAGAATGACTTGGGATAGGCAGGAACTTTCGAGCTGTACGGTGGAAGGTATATGCGCTGAAAGTATACGCGATACGCGGTGAAGCTTCCCACGGCGTCGAATGGTTGTGTGTGAGAGTGGCTTCTTGAAAATGTAAGAGTGAGCGTCATGAGCGTCAAAACGCAATTGCATACGCTCCTGTACTGCTCTACGAAATGTTCATTCTAATTTACTCTCTCTCTCTCTATCTTAAGATTCGTGCACCTCGATCTATATAACGAACCTATGAATGCGATCAGGGATGAAATGTAAAAGTACGTGCTGCAGTACCTCTATACTGCACACCCGCCATTGCTCCATAGTGGCTTTGGCATTGTACTGCTAAGCACAAGCAGAAGTGCCCACCGCGACGGCCGGCATTTCGATGGGGGCTAAATGCAAAAATGCCCGTGAGCCGGCATTGTGCGCACGTTAAAGAATCCCAGCTGGTCATCATTATCCCGCAGCGCCCCCCCTGCCCCCCCCCCCCCCTTCACTACGGTGTGTCACAGAATGAGATCGCGGTTTTGGCACGTAAAACGCAAGAATCTCCAACCTCAACTGCAAAACAACCAAATTCTTCTACGTTTTCTTTTTATAGGTGTCTTACTTAACAAAACCCATAAATCTCAACCAACACATCTCATATTCTGATAATGATAAAACAAATACTGTGCCATATTCTCATTCGGGAATGATGGGATGCATTCTACTAAGTTATTGCGGTACAGTCACATCAAGGATTAGGAGGCAGCGGCTCGGAACAGATTAAGTGGACGTTGACGTTGCGACGGATTAGTGTGCCATAGTCAGGATTGCTTCGGGAGGGATGCGGCCGCCGAAATTGGGGATCGATCCGACGACCTCGTGCTAAGCAGCGTGACGCACATAGCTTCAAGGTACTGACAGCCAATGCCAATTGCGAACCATTGTTTTCTCGTCTATTGCCCCAGAAGATTATTTTTCGGATAGCTCAGATCTTCAGTCGCATTGCCACCCGCAAACGGAGAATCTCAATCACAGGGTAAGCTTTCCCCAATCGTGGCTGGACGGTATACACTGTAAAAAATTTCCGTAATTTTACGGTCAAACATGCCGTAAAAATTACGTAGACCGTTCAGTTTCATGAAAAACGGCGGAATTCTACGTAAAAAAACGGACGTGAGCTCTGTTTTTGAAATACGGAAAACCGTCCGTAATTTCATGTGGAGGGCAACTGAGCATGTTAAGAGCGAAAAATCACCACGCAACGAATATAAAGAAAAGACACGGCCCACATTTACCAGCTGTTACATAACATCACCATAGGTAACGCTGCTTGAACATTATTCATAGGCGAATCGTAAGTACGCCCACACAACGGAAGAGGTTTCAGTGGTGGCGCTGCTTACCACCCTTCATCGCTTCTACACGACGGGTTGCATTTCTCCGCCGCAACAGTACAGAGTGGACAGTGGCTGGAAATGGCGGTGTGTGGTGGTGGTAGACCTGTTGCATTTGGGATTTCACTGAGAGAATAAGAAGGAATCGACGATGGACTGCTACGCAAGTAAGTGATTTAAGTGTCCTTTTTGTTGTTGGTGCACGTCGCGCGTGCGAAATGCACCGCGATGGCCGCTGACGGGCTCAACTGTGTTGTGTGAGCATGCCCTGTCAATGCCCTGTAACGACATTCCCGCTTGGCCGTAAGGATTGATAAAGCATTGCGAGTCTGTGATAAATGGCGTAGCGTTTGTTGTGCTGATTTCATATAAAGTACATTGAGACGCGTAGGCAACATCAGCGACGATGTCGTCTGTAGCAGTTCGTTATCGGCTGTATGTGGCAGCTGGTTTACTGACGTTGGCATTCCAGCTTTGCAATGTGTTGTGATGTGTTCTTGGCATTCCAAAATAAAGTGAAGTTACTGTTCTCCTTAGCAATCTCTCACGGCGCGTTGTAACACTATGTTAGCCGTATTCGGCGACGCATTGCATCACAGCGAAATTCTATTTTTCCTTAAGCTTAGGCGCAGTGTGCTTGGCGTGCATAATCGCTGTGTTCATACCCGTAATTGAAAGACTGCTTCTGGAATTGAAAGTCTGCTTGTGTATGAAGACCTCATGGAGCATGTTGCATGCGATGTCCCTACATCACAGTGAATGGACGGTGTAGCGTGCTTGCTGCCGTAACCTCGTGCGGTCTGCAGTGTTAGGTAACACTGGTGTAACACGGTGCCTTGGAACACAAAGACAGGATCGAGCCCGAGCAATCGTGCGCGATCGCACTTGAAAGTGTCCGCGTGATACCCATTAAGGGTCGCTGGAGAAGAAATTGATTATTTTGCTAGCTGGTAATCGGCATCAGATGTTTCGCGAGTTTTTGTTTTTGTTTTGTTTTTACTTCATACAGCTACCAGGCTGACTATCAACGTTCTGACGCAATGCGTCAGCATTTAACGTAATCTGGGAGTGGATTGCCACGTAAATTTTGCCCATCTGCGGCCGTAATTGTAAAGCAAGTGCATGTGATAAGTAATTTTTAACGTAACCTTGACACAGAATAGCGGTGCCCAAAAGTGTGTAATGGACATCCAAAGTTACAAATGTTCCAAACTGGTATAAAAAAATCAAAAGATGTGTCAACACTGATGTTAAAGGCTGGTTCTAATACTGACTGTCTCTAATTGCGTAGACTAATTTTCAGCATACAGGCATCAATACAATAATTATTCTAAAATACATGTTGTGAGTTATGTAGAGCAAAATGTCTGCTGTTTTGCCGAATAGAAGGTGCTTCATGAAGTCTTTTCTTTAAATGAGTTGAACGATACAATTGAAGACACCAAGCGATACCACAGCAATCGGTAATTCGGTGACAAGCTTATGTACAAGAGTATTTGTATATGAAAATGTTTTTGCTTTACTGTGGACGACCGGTCTGAAAATACCTGATATTATTTGCTTCAATTGCAGCTATTGCACCTGTCAAGGATGTCTGTGTGCCGGTTTGTGCACAATTTCTCAGCCAGCGGGCCTGAGAAAGTGTGCCACAGCAGTCTGTGTAGTGGTGCTCTTTGTTCTGGTAAGCTGTGCCATTCTATTGTATATCTGTCTTGCATATGCAGTCTTATTAGACAGTGATTGCAAATGTTGGTGGAATGATGAGGCCTATGCAAGTAGAGTAATTTTTGCAAGTGCATTCAAAGGATAATTGATGATTTGTTTTCCTGTGGCAACAAATTGGTTCAGTATGAGCACGTCAACTTGAAAGGGATATTGTTTCATACCTGACTTGGTTGCACATATAAGTGGTGTTTAAAAAAACACTTATAGTGCCAGAGTTCAAGACTTGAGGCAACAGATAAAACACGCACCAATAAAATAACTGTTTGTCTAGTGTTGGCTTAATGAGTATGCAACAACACTGCACACTGATCGTTAGCACTGTCATGGCTCCATGGTAACTAAGATTAGCCACGAATAAGCTCACTGTAAGCTAGTGTTGAGCTAACTATAACAGGCGAGTATGCGATGATGTAATTAAGTGCAACATTGGAAGGCAACGTAACAATGTAAAATTATAGCCTGAGCTCGCAGCTACGTTGCGTGGTCAGGCGACCAAAAGATATGAATATTTAAAAGGGAACGAACAGTGCTACTGCCAGTACGAAGTGACAGCGTTGTACACAGCAACGTATTCCCTTTGTCCTGTCTGTAGCCCTGTTCGGTTCCCTTCTAAACATGCACCAACAAGCAGCCCAATTCAGAATGCTCCGGCAGGTTGATCTGAATACTTCAATTTGCCAAGCAGGTTAAGTGATGACACGCTAGCATAGTGGGAGCTATTCTGAAAGTTATGTCTGCTATGAAAATGTGTCATGAAGATACTTCACTGCTAAAAATTTGGTGTACAACTGCACAAAGCGGCATCAATAGCTATGTTGCTCCCCCATGTTGTGTCAAGGGTCTGTGCATGTTTTGTAAGATAATCCTTGAGTTGTCGGCCGGTTTGTCCCACATGATTGCGGCTGCAGGACAGTGGCATATTGTAAATAGCACCAACCGTAGTACCTATGAACTCCAGCACATACTTTTTGATGTAAACTTCACGTGTTGCCCTGGTCCGGTTAGCATTTTGAACGTGCCCAGATTGCTTGGCACTGAAAATAAAAAGGTAGTTTCAACTCTCTGAGTAATTTGCTTGAATTGATGGTTGCCTTTGTGTACAAATTGCATAACAGTCACCGGCCTTGGCTTTCTCGAAGTTGTCTGACCTGAGACGTCAGCTACATTCAACTCCATTAAATGCTTCTTGGCAATGCATGCTAAAAGGCTGTGCGAACGCACTGTTGAAAGCAAACGTATTTGGTTATGGAGGCTCCCCTCCACGTCGGGGTGGTACGAAGTGTTAAATGTGCTCTCCGGTGTTCCTGCAGCAACAACATGCTTCAGTGTTCAGGTGCACCAATAGAAAAGGTAGAAACACCTTTGAGTGCAGGGAATAGCTCCAGCTCTATGCTCACCACAGAAAATCTTCAGGCCCAGATAGTGGAGCTTGCCTTTCAGTAGTAGTTTTGCTTACTTGAACATGCGTGGTACTTTGTAGGAAACATTAAAAAGTTGCTCAACCACTTTAATTGCGACTTTTCACTGCCGAGAACACTGTCAGCTAGTCGTAAAACACTAGCTGCTGTAAGAACCAGCGTAGTAAAAGTATTCTGCTTCATTGGAAACTTTCTACCCTATATGACGTGAAGTAAGCCTACTAAATGGGTTGAGTGATTTGTTTTCTGTCTTCTCTACAGTGCTAGATGAGCTCATGGAAGGAAGAAAACTACATTTCAATGGATGAAGTGCCAACAGAGACAGCACAGTCAGAAAGAACAAAGACAGGACAAGGTGCTACTTGCAACTGTTTATTGAGGTCAAAAGCACTGAATATATAGCCATTGGGAGAGGGGGAAGAAAAAAAAAAAGAAGCACTGATTACGTGAATGCACATGTGCAAAAATATGGAAGAGGCATATGAAGGGAATCATAAGATTAACCAAAATCTAAAACTTATCTAAAAACATGCGTTCATTTCTGTAAATAGTCGGAGACAGGGTGTCGACACAGGCGTCCCCTCTTTTCTTAGTCTGGTTGGCCTCCAAAAGTTCACATGCCACAGTGTCTTTGCTTTTAAACATGATTGTTGTATCAGGAAGCCTTGCTTCACGTGCTTGCTTATTCTCATTCCCAGATGCCTTGCAATGAAGCAGCAAGTTTGAGCCATAACCATTTTTGAGTGAAAGCTTGTGCTCCTGCAGGCGTTCATTAATACATCGGCCAGTTTGTCCGGTTTACTCCTTCCCACACTTCAGCGGTATGCAGTATACGACCCCTTCTCCGTACTTCACAAAAGGTTTTGTGTGTTTATTAGAACACTCTACTTTCTTAGTCATCATATCCAATCAGACGGCACAAAGTAGCAAGTTTTTGGGACTCGGAAGAAACCACAGGAATTTTGTATTTCACGATGACATGTGTAATATTATGCGCTGCTTTGTGAGAATACGATATCACCACTGGTTTAGCTTTCTTTTCCAATGTTTGACCTTCTTCACTGCTTCAGTTTCTTTCTTTATGCACCTTCTTCAACAACGCCTCCAAAACTTTACTCAATACCAAACAAGGAAAGCCAGCTTTCTTCAACTTCAAAATCTGTTCGTCAAAGGTTTTGTGTGCCTTATGACAGCACAATTCTTTAAGGGTAAATTCAAGGCACATAGTGGCAATCGCACGTTTAACAGTCTTGGAGTGCATAGACTTATACTGCAACAATTAATTGCAGGGTCGGTATACCGACCTCGTGCCCACAAAGAATTTCTGCCGTATCCAGTGGCGATACCGTATTCTCACGAAGTGGCGCGTAATCTTAAACACGTCGCCGCAATATATAAAATTCCTGTGGTTTTTGCTGCGCCCCGAAAGCTTGCTACTTTGTGCCGCCTGATTGGATCTCATGACTCTAAAAGTAGAGTGTTCTATTAAACATACAAATCCTTTTGTGAACTGTGAAGAAGCGGTCGTATACCGTGGAAGTGTGGGAAAGAGTATATCGGGCAAACTGGCTGATGTATTAGTGAACACCTGTGGGAGCACAAGCTTTCGCTGAAAAATAGTTATGGCTCAAACTTGCCACTTCATTGCAAGGCCTGCAAGGATGAGAATAAGCAAGTATGTGAAGCAAGGCTTCATGATACAACGATCGTGCTTAAAAGCAAATACACTGTGGCACATGAACTGTTGGAGGCCAACCAGGTTAAGAATAGAGGGGATACCTGTGTCAGCATGCCTGTGTCTGAATATTTACACAAGTGAATGCATGTTTTCAGATAAGTTTTAGATTTTGGCTAATCTTATGATTCCCTTCATCTTCTGTGTTTTCGCACGTGTGCCTTCACACAAGCAATGCTTCTGTTTTTTTCTTCCCCTTCTCCCCATGGCTACATATTCATCAGCTTTTGACTTCAATAAACAGTTACAAGTAGCGCCTTGTCCTGTCTTTGTTCTTTCTTACTGTGTTGTCTCTGTTGGCGCTTCATCTTCTGAAAGCTCTGCACCAAGTAGCCCCACAACGTGTTCTACTGGAAAACTACCACTAGACAGTGATCTTCCATTTCTTGACCTCATTGTTTTCTTTGGTGAGTGTCATGTGCGCTGCATCTATGCTCCATCTTTTAAGGAGGGAATTCTGCCTTTCGCATCAGCGCACTGTTCGGCTGTGAAGCACTGTCACAGAAGCACGAAATAGCATCCTCAACAAGTCGAGGAGAACTTCTATACCCAGGTCTAACATTGGCCTACAGTGGTGTGACCACTGTTAGATCACATTCAGAAGGTCAGCCATAGTCTCAAAAAGACTGTTGGGAGAGCTAGAACATTTATTTGTCACGTCAAGCAATCTGGGTTCAAAAAGGTGAATCAGACCAGGCCTTGACGCAAAGTGTAGCAAGAGGCACATGCAGCAGTTCAAGTGTGTGGTGGTTTACAACATCCCGCTGTCCTGCAGCTGCAACTAGGCAGGACAAATAGGCCTAATATTTATTTGTGTGCGTGTGCGTACGTGCGTGTGCGCGCGCACGCGCGCGCTTTCGTGTGTGTGTGTGTGTGTGTGTGTGTGTGTGTGCAATTAACCAAAAGTCTTAGCCTGCGCTCGTGTTGTTGGCCTTCTCCCGTCTTTTCGTGTTGTCCCCAAGTAATCAGTTGGTGTCACATTCTTATAGAATTTGCAGTTATGAGATTCATGCTTTGGAACATGATCAGAAGCTACCAAATGGATGACATAATCCATCTACATGTGTTGGTGTAGATAAATGTGTTTGTGCAGTAGGAGTAGGGCATCATATGTGCTTGTTTAGCACTTATGCACTTTTGTTTCCAGAGCTTGTGACACAGTGATTCAAACTATGTCTGTAAAAACAGTGCTGCAAGTTGCAAGGAAATGTTACAACACTTGTAGGTGAAGCTCGGTGTTGTGAGAGGTTATAGAAACTTGCTTTCAACTTGCGTTTTGCAAGTTTCTAGAGCATTTTTTAAAGATGCTTATTTAACTCCCGCGTGCATCGTGTTCATGACTCGCTATGAAACTGTCAACAAGTATGTCCTTTATGCCATCCGTTTCTGAAGATTACATGAATATAATTAACCCTTTGAGGGTCGATCTTTTTCACCATATTCGACCGCCCAGGTTCGTTTTTTTTTATTGCAGATTCCAATTAGAGACTTATTTCGAAAAAAATTGACCGTAATTTTTCTAGGGTGTCCGTAAAGCGAGAAAAAAATTATTTTGTGTTGGTACTTATGTACTCTGTATTCATGAATAACAATAATAAAAAAGGAAATAAACCTATAAGAGTAAAAAATTTGATACATTGTTATAGTTCAAAGCTTTGAAAATGTGCACACGAGAATACCTTGCAAGACTCAAATGTTCCTGCTCTTTGTACTGTTATGTACAAATATGTACTGTTATGAGCAATATGAAAAGGAACACAGGAACGCGTAGAAAACACCCTCAGACCCAGCTGTATGGGTGATACGCAGCGCCCACCATCGGAAACAAAGTGGAAAGGGGAACGCTGTTCTAACAGCTGTTCGCACTCCCGCCATGTGTCTGCAAAGTGCGGAATTTCGCATGCGTCACTGGTAACCTTTTGCGTCGAATCGTTACAAAAGATAGCACTGTTCCAGACTTCGATATTGATTTATGGTAAGTCTTCTAAACCGGGAAAATATGGTCTTTAAGGGTGCGTTCCAAGTTAGTTTACTGGCACTTGCCGAATATTAAAAAGATATTGAAGCAAACGAAATAAGGCAATAGCGTTATCGCAGCTTATCCTCGTCCTTTGTTTTGTTCATTGGTGGCCTAATAATGCGTCATGCCACCATCGACTTGCACGATGGCCTCCATTCTTTGAGGCAAAGACGCGTAGAGAGCCTCGATGAATGCGGTATCATGCTGAAGGCGCTTCCACTCATGTTCTATTGCTTCCCATAGTTGGTCGGAGTTCGCCAATTGTAGTGAGCTCTTCGAAAGGTTCACTTTCATACGGCCCCAAACGTGCTCTATAATGTTCATGTCGGCACCCTTCGCACACCTCTGAAGTTGCATTACCCCTCGCTCTTCCAAAAGGCGCGCCACGTCCTTCGATGTGTGAATGGGAGACAAGTCCTGCTGGAAAAAATAACACCCATCTGGGTGCGGCCTGTTCAACACATAAGGGATCATCTGGTGCTCGAGCAGAGTGCAATACGCAGCACTGGTGAACCTCCCATCAATTCTCGCCAGTGGGCCTAGGCCTGCGTGGGAAATCGCCCCCCAGATGTTCACAGACACGCATCCACTGGCGGCCACCTCCTGGATATTCTGCGGACTAAAGCGCGTGTTTGCGGTCCACCACACTCTCTTTCGTTGGTCCCAGCGGCTCGAGAACGTGGACTCATCAGAGAAAACTACATACTTCTACCCACTCTCGCTCCACCTGCGGTGTTCAGTAGCGAACCTCAGGCGAGCCGCTTTGTTGGTTGCGGTGAGCAGAGGTTCCTGTGCGGCGATGTGACTTCGCAGTCCTGCTTCTCTAAGCCTTCATCGTACCATGCTGTCGCTCAAGTTGTTCAAGCCAAGAGCGCCTCGAGCGTCCTTTGCACTTTGAAATGGTTTGTCGCTGACGGCAGCCACGATGCAAAGGTCTTGGTCGTTCGTTGTCGATCGAAATCGTGTGCGGTGCGGCGCATCGTTTATGCGTCCTTCGTCTCGGTAAGCCTGGATAATCCGGTTGACCGTTTTCAATGGGCGGCTTGTCACGAGAGCAATATTGCGCTGTGTATAACCTCTTTTAGACATTTCTATTATGTTTTCCCGTTCTTTAAAAGGCACTCGAGGCATTTTGAGGTTACAAATTCAGAGTTGACTGCTCTGCGTGGGCCACTGCAGTGTGCGATGTGAATTTTTCTGAACGAACTTCGTGCAACAAAGTCGGGCGAGAGGCAGTTTGTCAATGTTCTTTTTAAAAAATTTTTCTGTATTCTATTCCTCTGTCGTCATTGGTTCGAGCGTCGCCGCTGTTCGAGGTGCCACTTACAACTGAGTGCGTCTATTCAAATAAAGAATCGGTTTGAAATACAGGGCAAACTTTTTCTCAGAGTACTATCAAGCGGTTGCACGAAGAAATAAAGAGAATGAAAGAAAAGAAAGTGAATCGGTATAAGTCACTCGCGACGATCTCACCGTCTTATCGGCTGTTGGACGATCCATGACGTAAGCTGCTCCTTTGTAGAAATACCAGTGTGGTGAGAGTGCCAACAGTTAGTGGAAGAGCGCTCTCCTTTCCCCCTTCGTTTTTCACAGCGCCATCCGCGCATCGCTCCGAGTCTGTTTGCCACACGTTCCTGTGTTCCCTTTCATATTGCTTATGATAGTACATCCATAGCATAATCGAACTGTGTAGGTGCACGCACTCAAGAAAACTGTGCGGTTGTGTGCCCATCAAAAAAGCAAAACGTGTACAAACTTCCGCTAATCTTCATCTTATCGCCAGCCAGATGCAATTAGTTTTCGCGAATCTCAAAAAAAAAGAAAAGGAGCAACAGAAGCTCATGCACAGCAGCATCCTTCCTATGCGCACCCCTGCGAGCACTAAATGAGCGAGAAACAAGCAGTAGCCTTTTGAGCGATTAGTAACGAGATAGCCATCAGTTTTGCAAGCGCAAGAAGCCAAAACCGCCCGCGAAAACAAAACCCAAACCGCCACCCGTACGCACGCCAATGCTCAAGCGGTAGTACATAGACGCGCAGGAGCAAACTAGCGCTAAAACAAACCATGCAACGAAAACTGAGAGAGTGAGGCGTGCAAGAGAAATTCCCTGTATTTCCACATAGTGGCAGCACATGACAGAAAAGAAAAGGTTAGGAAATTGTCGTGCTTTTTAAACCTACAGACAGCGCCGTAAATATACGGCATCTACCATTTTTGTACTGCGCGGTGCGGTATATTTACGTCATTGACCCTAGAAGGGTTAAGGAGTCATGCTCCTTGAAACAATTTCCCGTAACAACATTGCAAAATACCAGCTGAGGGTCTCGCATCTCTTACATATGCTGTTTTGCACATCATACTTTAATAAAACTGCATTTAGTAGCTGCACAGCACAGGCCCCATTTTGTTTTATCACACTTCTTTGTCTTTTCTCCCCCTGCCCCAGGTCTTATTTCAACAACTGCTATCTGCAGGCCGTCATAAAATTGCTTCAACATTGTTGACAGATTCCAATATTTTTTTCGAACCATTCTTTCATGTGAACCAAAGAAAATTAACTTGATTAGCCTGACATGAAGATGAATTCGAAATAATTTATTTATTGTACTTGCTTGGTAGCACTGAACTATTTCTTTAATCAATATAATGCTAACAATTCACCTTTGTATTGCTGGGTGCCGGTAGAGATATGGTTAGTTATACACCAGAAAGGATCCCGAATTTTCCACCTTCTTAGTGTAGGTTAGACACTCACTTGTTGCACTTCACAAAGAGCAACTTGTGGTTGCTAGGAAATAAAAGTTTACTGAGAATTTTCATGCATCCAATTTGATTCTGTGTACTAGCATGTTTGTATTAGCATGTATTTCATAGAGTTGAGGCTTCATAAATGTACATTCTGTCATTCAATGTCTGTGACATGGTTAAGCAGGTTGACCATATCTAATTAGAACTTCCTATGTTCTGGGGCACTTGTTTGCAACTTAAATTATGTGGTTTGGTGCTGTCAGTGTAAGCCTAATGTCGTCTTTTGTTCTCCCAGGAAGGACGCAAGCATTGCTGAGGAGCCAGTTGACCTGCCGCCACACTAATATTGTATTTGGTAAGGTCTATTACAGATCTTATTTTGTGTAGTACGTGCTATAATTGTGTACAATGTGTTCAAAACTTCAGTAAGTGGGCTGTTCGACAACAGGTGTTTACAAATTAATAATTATAAAAGATGTTCAAGGTCATTAGTGATACAATTGCTGCTCACTGCTGAATTTTTTTCCAAATTAGATGATGAGCCATCCAGCAAGTGCGGCTCTCCTGGCTAATTATACAAACTTTCAAATATGGTTAATTTTTTATCACAAGTGTACAGCAGTCGGGGACAACTGTTCACAGCGACAATTTCATAATATTTACTTACATGCAAAAGTGAGTCAAATGTCAGGTGTACTTATGAAGTTTTGTGAAACAAGTTCATCATCATATTGCTTACTTCATTGAAAAGTTTGTCGCGGAATTCTCACTTCTATGAACAGATCAACAGTTGTCGAACGATGGTCGTCTCTATAGCCAATGTTTGGGCAAGAGGCTTGTCTTCAGAGCACTAACAAGAGACTTCTTTGCCATGCAGCTTGAGCTGATCAGTATGAAGAGATTACATAGGATAGGAACACAAAGCATTAGTGGGCCTCTTCGATTATCAGTCCTTGACAGTCCTGGACTGCTTAGCAGTGCTGTCCCGCATTCGATTTTCTCAATCAGCTTCGGACGCCCCATCCACCAGTCCGAGAGCACCCAGTATCGCATTCGTTTTACCAGAAGTCAGACTCTGCGGACTCTCAGAGCTGTCAGCAGATATTTGTTCTGACATATGCAAGTAGCTAGCAGACGGCGGCTGTCTTAAAAAGATGCACGCGGGCTTGACGCCATGTTTTAAAAGAGGCTGTGTGTTTATGTGTACTTTGTGCGTTCCAGACAGCAAATATCATGCACTCAGCTATTGCTTCCGTTAAATCGATGCTTCGTGTGCCATAATGCGAGGTTTTCATGAGGGGTCTAATTGCTGCAACCTTAGTCCTTGTGTTTTTTAAGACAAAGCACAGTGATCACGCGCAAATGCTTGCTTTTCTTGATGTGTTTCGTGAAATCTGTCATGCTCATTGCTATATGCATAGTAAACAGGTAGATTTTGCTTTTCAGATGAGTGAAACTGGTGAACGAGGAAACGTATCATATTGCATGTAGATATTTAATGCTGGTAGCTGGCATGGCATACAGGGTGTTTCACGTAACTTGAGCCAAACATTAAAAATATGCAAATGCCACATAACTGGACAGAACCAAAGTAATGTTGTTTGCCCTCGCTTCGAGATACTCATTTTTTTTTTCATTTTGCCAGATTAAATAATTAGTATTCGGTAATTAATCAAATTCTCAAATATTATGATTAATACATGCTACATAAAAGTGTTTTTCCTAGCGTGAAAGAAGCCTGCAAATACACACTAAATTGTTGCGTGACTGTCCATTCGCAGCACCTTGCGTGTATTCGCGAGCTTCTTTCTCGAAAAAACACTTCTACGCAGCATGTCTCGAACAACACAAAGCTGTATGGGGAGCTTTTCATGTTGCTCTACAATTTTCTCATGGACACTTCTAATCTAGTTATAATATTTGAAAAGTTGATTAATTAACGAAGTTGAAATATTTATTTTGGTGGAATGAAAAAATATCCGAGTATCTCCAAGTGACGGCAAACAACATTACCTTGGTTCTGTCGAGCTACGTCACACTTGCATATTTTTATTGTTTGGCTCAAGTTACGTGGGACAACCTGTATAATCAGAGCTTCACCGATTGCTGTTGTCACGTGTGCTGATCCCTTCTGTTACCCAAATTCGAAATTTTGCTTTTGGTTGTGCAGGATTAGTAGACAGTGTAGACGTGCTTTGTCCTAGACACACGTCAGGCCTTTAGTAGACGGTTTCATGAGCTTTGAGGATATCGGCCTGTGCTTTGTGGGTGAACAGTGATCTGGCACAACCGTGTTTTTGCTTATTTTTGTGTGGCAGTGACGCTTAAATTTTACAGGAAATAAATGAGCTGGCTTAAATACAGCGGTTAAAAGGCCCGAAGAGCGAGAGCACGATGTAAACTGAGCTTTGTTAACATGTTCAATGTGCTCAGGCTGCGATTCCATTATGCAAGCTTTATGGTTGTGCCGGCGACATGGCCTCTGAGACTGCATTATTTTGATGACCACGCTACTGAATTTGCTGGGTAGGGCGCAATCTACAAGTAGCTAAAAGCATGAGGTAACGGGATTGAATCCCGTCCACGGTGGCTGCATATCAATGGGGGCAAATTATGAAAACACCCATGTACTTAGATCTAGGTGCACGTTAACGAACCCCAGGTGGTCGAAATTTCCAGAGTCCTCCACTACGGCTTGCCTCGTAATCAGAAAGTGGATTTGGCACGTAAAACCCCATAATTTAAGTAGCTAATAGCGGACAACAGCAGCCAGGAGAGCGACCTCCAATCGCGGTGCTTTCAAACAAAACCTCGGACAGTCCCAGGCAGCGGGATCACATGACTGTGATGCGCCCTTCTGTCAATGCTAGCCAGACCAGAAGCCGCAGGTGGTTTGCGGACAGTCTGGGACTGCGTAATCGAAGGGGCGCAGACATACATACGCTCTCACATACATTATGTCCACTGCGGGATGAAGGCATTTCCTAGTAATCTGTAAATATATATGGCTTGCGCCAACTGACTCCATCCTATGCTTGCATATTTACAAATTTCTTCATGGTGCCTAGTTCTCTACCGTCCTCAACAGCGGCTTTTTTTAATTTATCATGCATATCATTTTTTGTCGTTCCGTTGCTTGTTGAGCAAACCTTCATTCTCAAGCTCCATTTTTATCATGCCAGGTTTCAGTCTCTTAGGTTAGTTTTATCACAATGCAATGATGGTACTTTTAAGACTAATGGTAAGCTATAGACGGTGACTCAGTAATGTGTGACTTAAGTCTTCTAAACAATTTATAGTCTTTAAATTTTCTTCTACTGATCCAGGACTCCTGTGACTAACTGCCTTAAGTAACATACTTCATTGCCTTCTTGCCCTAGAAAATATAACTGGTGCCTTCTTGCAGGCCTTTAAAGTGGCAACATGTGTACTGCAGACAGTAGGGCATGTTCAGATAAATTCAACTGGACATGCCTGGCGATCACTTTTAATTTTGATTTAAAAGTTTATTTTGCTGCCCGAGCCTGGCGACAATGAAATTAACCTTAGTTTTCCAAGAAAAAAAAGGTGTCTCTGCAAAAAACAATATAGAATGAACTGTTTAGTTAGGAGCATTTTTCCTGGATTTTACCGAATCTGCACTTTGGATAGATCCGAAGGAAATAGTGTTGTCGCTGCGGGTTTAAAAATATTTTGTACCAGACTGCAGGCCAATAGCAATAATTTCAACTAATTACCACAGAGTATCCCCACTACGGTATAAAGAAGAAAAATTTCGGAACGAAACATTGCACAAATTGACCAAAGTTTTTTTTCTTTGCATTTACTAACAGCACGGAATTTGGCCATCCTGTTCCCATGAGTCGCAGAAATTTGAGCAAATAGCTCTGTCCTCATTGGCTCTCAAAATCTATGGGAAGCGCTCATGTTTAGGCATGTTAATGAATTACTCTACTTTAAAATTTTTTAGGAGAGGCTTGATTCATTTCAGAAATTTCCCGAATTAAGCGCATTTGCATGAAGCAATGCAATCTAGAAAAATATGTTGCATTATTTGTTTCGTTATGGGATTGCAAGTCAAGAAACGGACAGAATAAACAGTGCTGCCTGCCAGAGCCATGTATGGGGTCCAGGCATAATTGCAGGCTTCTTTACAAAAAGGGCAAATTTTTTGGTGAACACAGTGCAATATTGTAACTTTTTATGAAGATGGGAAGGGTATGTTGATGCATTCGGGACCGTAACTTTCAATTTTCACTGCTTGAGTAAAAAGAATATTACGCATTGATACTTCTTCCGTGACACAACAGACCATATCCAAAAGGGGCTGACAGCTGTTGTGACACAGTTGTGGTGCAAGCATGGTTTTTTTGTATTGTCGCTATTCTACCAGCCTGTCAGCTGGACAATATCTTTGGCTTGCTTGTTCTGCGTCGGAAGTAAACAACATGCATGGTTTGCGCTTGTTTCAAGAGTGCTTAATTGTTTTGGGAAACAGTGAAATCTGCAAGGTTGTTTAATGGAGCAGTGAAAGTTGAAAACTATGGTCTGCAGTATGTGGCCATGGCAGCTCTACCTAAATATGGGAGATGTAATCTCCGAATGTCATAATGTGCACGTGACATATTTGACTGTTCCAAGCAAACCATCAATTGACTTGGGTCCTTTCTATCTGAAGCTTTTTATGCTATAAGGCTACGAATGAATATATACCAACATGGCTGAGTCTGAACCATTTCTTTTGACAAGAGCACTTGTAGTGACAGTTGTGAATACGAAATCATTGTTTATCTGAGTAACAGTAGTGATGATGATGGTAAATAATTGAACAGCCTTAATTGATTGGTGTTTCTTACTTTTCAGTCAAAGCCGAAGGACTCTGCAAGCAGCCAGTCATTCCAAGTCTCAACCAATCCTTCCTCTAGTCAGCCAATTTCTAGTGTCTATGCGGAAAGGACTTGCGCAAAACTGGACACGGGACACTAAAAAGGCGACAAGGACAGGCGTAAACTTCCAACCGGTGTTCATTACAAAAAGGTATGTATATGTACTCTTGCACACTTGATCATAATCTGTTACAATCATGCAAGTCAACATGGTCATCACAAATAAACAAGCGCACCAAGGCCTAAGGCGGCTTCCCGCATACAAACCCCAGATATTCAGATTCTTTAACAGTCAGTGCTATAGGGATGGCTTGTTAACGCTGTTGCATTCTGCAATAGCCGCTGCCTCAATGATGAGTCTAGCGTTTTCTTTCACGCTGCTTGCTATTATTTCTGTTTTTTCAAACAGTCGATGACATTTGCATTGGCAGCAATGGACTCCAAGGAAACCTCCTTTCCCGTTTTGTACTTTCCGATTATGTTCCTGTAGTCTAAAGTTTAGGGAACTTCCCATTTGTCCCACGTAACGCTGCCTGCAGGAAGGAGGTATGCTATACACTATTCCTCTTGAGCATTTGATGAAACCCTTTCTGTGCACAATGTTGCATGATTTTGATTGTCTGCTGACAGGGCTGGTTTTGGCGCATTACTTGGATAGCTTGCGGGGCGCGGAAGAAATGACCAAGACTGCAGTCCTTTGGCCTATTTTCTTTAGTTACACCTATGTGATACTGTTCACAGGAATCTAGCAGTCATCCCATACATTACGCTATCTTGCATAAACTAAAGAAAATAGGCCAAAGGGCGGGAGTTTCGGTTGTTTTTCCCGCACCCATCAAGTTATCTCAGTTATGTGCCAAAACCAGCCCTGTCAGCAGACAATCAATTTCATGCAACATTGCTCACAGAAAAGGTTTTGTCGAAATGCTCAGGGGGAGTAGTGAATAGCACACCTCTTTTCTGTGGGCAGCGTTACGTGGGACAAACGGGAAGGTGCCTAAATATGAGACTACAGGAACGCAATAAGAAAGTTCAAAAAGGAAGATAGGGTTTCCTTGGAATCCACAACTCCCAATGCAAATGTCATGCACTCTGAAAAACCAAATAATAGCAAGCAACGCATAAGAAAGCACTAGGCCCATCATTGAGGGGGCAGATATCGCATAAGGCAACTGCGTTAGCAAACTATCCCTAGCGTTGACATTAAAGAATTTGCATACCTGGGGTCTGTATGTGGAAGGCCGCCTTAGGCCTTGGGGCGGCCTTAGTGCGCTCTTGTAACTGATTATGATCAAGTGCACAAGAGTATATATACATGCCTTTTCGTAATAAACACCAATTGGAAGTTCGCACCTGTTCTTGTCACGTTTTTAGTGTCCTGCGTTCACTCTTGTGATGGTCACTTCAGCATGGAATACCAACTAGCCCGGTCTCATACACTGCTTTTTTCAGTAAAGCAGAATAAACACAGGTTTTTTCAGATTCAAGTGGCTTGTTGTTTCTCGAACACAAATCTGTATGTATGCTGTGTACATGTTGGGTGTAGAACCCAAGTGCAACATGACAACACTGACACGAAGAATAAGCGGTGTAGAAAACAATTACACTAGGAGGAAACATGCAAACACAGCACGTTCTGTCTGGTGTATTTCCTGTGTGCTATGATTTCTGCCCCATTTCCAGCTATATCTTAAATGATGTTGCAAGTTATCCACGTTCTAATGTACGACTTGGGTGGTTCATTGCCCAAAATAACTTATTCCAATGAACGAAACAATTTGGCTCAAGAACACGAGCATTCAAGTCCCCGTTTCTTCATTACCAAAGTACGGTCATGTACTATAATCACAAGTACGGGGCTCAATTTACAGCATTTCCGTTTTACGGAACTCACCGTTTTTCTTATTTGCAAAATACGGTCGATTCTGTTATCACAACTACGGAGCTCACCGTTTTCCATTTAACGGAAATAATTTTACGGCCTGTCCGTTTTACGGAAACACCGTTTTCCATTTAACGGAAATAATTTTACGGCCTGTCCGTTTTACGGAAACACCGTTTTCCATTTAACGGAAATAATTTTTACGGCCTGTCCGTTTTACGGAAACACCGTTTTTCATTTGACGGAAAAGTGTCCGGCAACGTTTTACCTACAGCTTTGACCGTAAACTGAAGAAATTTTTTTTACAGTGTACGCTCTGAAGAAAAGTCGTTTTACAGTATACTGTTTGGTGCCTCAGTCTCGCTAAACGCAAGAAATTTGCAGGACAGTTACGGTACGCGTCCTTTGAGGACATTTAGTATAGCGTACTGAAAAGTAAACGGGAATGTTATTCGTTAAAGCACCACCTGGTGCTTTTTGACAAATCCGCACACCCCAGGACGATGCATTAGCACACGTCTTGCTGTTTCCATCCCGATGCGTCTCGCCAAGAGTATATACACGGACGTTAGAATCGCCCAACGGCATCATAAATTCAGCTGGCTTGTCGCTCATGACTCGAAATTCAGGGAATTGAGAAGGAGCGACAGCTTAAATCCCAATTTCTTGACGATCGATGATATGGAGCGTGCCGCCATCTTTGAAAACGTCATTTCTTAGTGCACGTAAACATTTGATTACGTTGATGTGGCCAAATAACACACGTTTACAAAGCCCCCCCCCCCCCCCCCCCTCCTGCAGAAGCCACGGAAACCCAACGGCGTACGAAGCATGCACAGAGAGGACAGCGCTGTTTGTTTACGTGCGTAAGGAGTTTACGTTTGCTTGCGAACGGTATTCTAAAACTGCCTAATGACGCAGTCAGACAGCTTCACAGCGCCGCCCAATGCAGGAAGTTTCTATCGAACGAACTCCAGGCGACACCATTGCTTTTACTGATTTACGCGCCACACATGCAAGAAAAGAAAGAAAGAAGAAAAGAAAAGAAAAGAAAAGGAAAACGCACGCCTCGCTGAAACCCACGATAGGGAGAAGTGAAAAGGCGCGATGGCACGGAATGGGGTTTGCGGCAGCTTCCCGAATCTCGTCGATCGAGTCGCCTCGGTTCTCATTTCCTTCCTGCCATTGTTTTATCCTCCCTTCGGGGACTCCCTTCGCTTCCATTTGTGTAGGTTGTCTCAATAGATGCGTGCAACGCAGGAGAAGCTCGCGTTCGTATCGGGAAATTAGGACCAGAGACGCGATGCATTCCTCCCTCGATACAGAGGGCGGTGCAGTTGACCTTGTGTGCAGGATATTGTGGGGAAGAACTTGTGTGGGGAAGAACTTGTGTGGAAGAACTTGTGTGGAAGAACTTGTGTGGAAGAACTTGTGTGGAAGAACTTGTCTGGAAGAACTTGTGTGGAAGAGCTTGTGTGGAAGAACTTGTGTGGAAGAACTCGTGTCAGGGACCTTCTGTGGAAGACGCTGTGATGGGACCTCGTGTACGTGACCTTGTGTTCACGAACTTGGGAGGAAATCCCTGGGTAATGGTAATACGCCCAATAAAATGGTGATTTCACCTAGACAGTGCTAATATAAGGCCTAAAGCAATGTGTTGTTTTAAAGTTGACATCACCAGGAGTAACATTCGCAGAAGCCAACGACACAGAACTGCGGCAGGAGGTGTCACGTATATCGAGAATGTTGGAGATTATTTGAGGTTATTGAGTGTATAACGCCTCTTCCAATAGGCCTTATCGGTAAAGAACGGTGCTTACCTATAAGAATAGGCTCTAATTGGCCGAGTTTTCACGTACGATGAACAAGAACACAGACAAAATTGACGCTGCGAAGGATATCCAAAACTGGCCCTTACTTGCTTTTGCGCAACGAACAAACTCAGCACACCTCTCGGAGCACGTTTTCGGTTATGGATCGTACAGACCTGACCATGCTCGTCCTAACGCGGTCGGTTTTTTCTCTTTTGCAGCGTTAACTCTTCGTCGTCCCGTTGCTTCCTTGGATGACCTTCTGTTCAGACCCGTGGCGCTCCCACTTTCGACGGCGAATGCTGGCGGGAGAGCATCCCTCTTCTTGTGCTTGGAAACAGCACTCGGAATGGATGGCAATATCGACAAATGGGGGGAAATGCGCGGACACTGTCAATGTTTGGAGGGAGCGCAGGAGCAGATTACAGGAGAGGGCGAGCGAAGGAAGTGGGGCGTCGATGAGAAAACGCGGTACACAGACAGACGTACAGAGATTGCAGACACGCTATAGACAGACGTACAGACTGCAGAAGCACAGAGAGACAGAGAAACAGACGCAGTGATTGCAGACGTACGAACAGACAGAAAGAGACTGCAAACGCATACAGACTAACAGACTGCAGTAGTACCGAAAAACGAAGAGACGCACACATAGATGTAAGAGCTGCAGACGTACAGACAGAAGTAAGGATTAGGGTTGTGCAAATAGACGTAGAGACAGAAGTAAGGATTGCAAACGTGCAAACAGACGTAGAAAAACGAAAGCATAGGCGTAAAGGTTGCAGACGTACAGACAGACGAGAGAGACGCACGCACAGACAAGGATTGCAGACGTGCAGACAGACACTGCAGAATCAAAGCGAATCGACCGATCCCTTGCACACAAAAATAATAAAGGAATGCATCAAGAAAAATAATAGAAAGAAGAGGAACGCGTATAGTGGGACAAGCCAGAAACAAAAGTGCAAGGCGCCGAACTAAGAAGTAGAAGAACAAGAATACAGCTGCGGCTGCGCGGCATATTTCGTGACAGCAGAGATCCCCTTCCGTGACTGTGAACGTCGGAAACGGATTAGGGACGTAATTCCCGCGCCGCCATGCCGCCTGTTGGTGTCGGAGAGAACTTTGGCTTTGCACTTTTGCGCAGCTCCCCGTGCCTTCCAACATCCGCTACTGCGTGTGCGCCCTTCCTCCCAGGCTTCGCTTCTATTCGCTTTTACATATCCAGTGCCGACGTCCATCTCATACACACACACACAGAAAGCACAAAGCCGCTAGCAATCTCCTGCCGGTCGCTTTAGCGACTCCTATCTCTCTGATGCGTCCAGGAATGCTTTCAACTTGGCGCGCGGTCGTGGGCTGGCGGGAAATGACGTAACAAAAATCGCGTCCCCTCCAACTTCGGTCCCTCCTGTGTTTCTTGTTTCCCAGTTCACTTGTTTGTTTTCATTTCGTTTCTTTCGTCTTTCTGCGTCTCCATAGCAGTGTTTGCCTGAGAATAGATTGAGCGGGTCGGGGACGTTTCGCCAAAGATCGCGGCCCATTTGCGTAATGAAAAAGACGGCCGCGCCCAACAACGCTGACATGAGTGAAAGAGACCGAAAAAAAAAAAGGTTTAAGGGGAGAAGGTGGGCGGCCCATGGTCTGCGTGTAGCGCATCGTCACAGGAAGCAATGGCAAAAAAGAAAAAGGAAAATAAAACAGACACTTTCTCAGACGGGTTAATCTTCGATAATGAATCTAATGCGGGAAGTTCATTAGAATTGTCCTCCACCTTAATGAAATGTCAAAAGAACAAGCTCGGTATTCGCTTGTGTTTTCTTGCGTGTGCGATATATCGGAGGAAGCTCTGACAAGTCCGAAGTCGGTACAAACGAATCGATCTAAATCGACAGCACTATGTGTACACAAAGGTAAGCGATAAGAAAGCTTGCTGCGAGGTTCAGACAGCGATAAATGCCTTTGTGGGTTTCTGCGAAGTCCACGACAAAATGTCGTTACATTAACCTTTTTAGGCACTGTGTGTAATATTGTGCGCGCTAAGGTAACTCATCGATAGCAAATGAATAGTACCTACCAATGAAAATAATGATCTTTCAAACAAGTGGCTTACATCTTGAAACACTATAGTGATTGGACCTCCATTTCAAATCTGAAAAAGAAGATATACGCGTAACGTGGTCTAGCAAAACAAGTTGAAAGTTAAACACCGGGTTGGTTTGCTTGCGGTGCGAGTACGTCGTCATATACAGCAGGTTTACTTCCTTCATTACTATTGGCCTCGAGCTCCACCACTGGAAAAGCTGGCGCCACCGTCGGCGTGACGTGCTAGGAGGGATCACGTGGACATAGCGGCCGCGTCGGCTGCTTCGGGCGCGCCGAAGCGAGCTGAAAACGAGTTTAAATTCCCTCGTACGCTGCGGTTTTCATTTAGTGGCGAAATTTTCCCGCTTCGAGTGTCTCCTTTACAACGCTTGAAAGCACTACAATAGGTAGTGGCTGCCTTTGAAGGCGCGCGACATGGTAGGCTACTGCTCGGTGCCGCAGGGCCGGACGCACGTAACGGAGGCCGGTGTCAGCCTTATTCACACGTAGCCGCAGGACAAGAAGCTGTGTGAAGCTTGGCTCGCGAAACATAAAACCGGCAAACAGTCATCGGCTACAACTCGGGTATGCAGGAAGCACAGACGCGAGGAAGATTTCTGCTACGGCGCCCGGTCTGCGATGTTCTGAAAACGCGCACTGAGACGCACGCCCGAGTCCGCTGCCCGACTAATGTCACAACGGTTTGGTCTATGAACTTGTCGATGCTATAGATACTGGCAAGTTCAGTGGAGTGGAAAGGCAGCGGTAAGCAGCACATTTAAAGAAAGCATGGCATATGGTCATGTTTGTGTTATGAATTAATGCACTGGATTACAAAAAAGGAGCAGCGGGAAATTGCACGCCGAGAACGCCGATAAACATACAGTGCGACGCAACTCGAGAAATAGTATCGAAAGGTCAAAGAATTTTGAAGAAAAAAAAGATTGAATCGTCGCGACGGCACATCACAGTCCCCCCCGTAGGCGTCGAAGTCTCTACAATGAAATGATTTTTGAACAGCTCTGATAGCGCCCACGCAACAATGGTTGCTTGTATACTGTCAAATGCTCATATTCTGCGGCCTAAAGTTCATGGCACGGTGCGAAAACGCGCGCGCGGAGAAAGCGAAACAGTGCGTGGACAAGCATGCAGACGCGCAGTCGGTCGCTGCGAATCTGCGCGATCGCTGCATTGAGGCTTCATTCTATTACGCTCCATTTAGTTATACAAACACTGTAAGAACATATTTCACATAGTTTGCCTTCAGCGTTTACCTACCTTTCACGCAAGAAGCCGGTACGGGAGACTCCATCGCGGCGACCGCGCGCAGTGGCGTTCACTGTACGTATTCGGTAAAGAGATAGCGACTGTAAACGATTGTGTGCTTTCAGTTTGCCCAAGATTATTATTTAGACAATAAGAAACTTCTCTCGTTTCGAAAGTACTTACAGAAATGTCCGGGAAAGCTCGCGCGTGGTGTGTTCAGTGAGCGCTGACAGCAAAACCTATGAGGAGCGCGCCACGTGATCCCTCATACTACGCCAGCGAGGCGCTTCCGATAGAGGGCGACTCCGTAACTCCTCGCCGCCAATAGAGCGCACGTCTTAGGCGCCCCTTCCTGCGTTGAGCGTCGGCGTCCCTCGGCGTAACCGATCGCACGAGCACAGCGAAGGATGAAAGAGGGAACGCGGAGAGCAGCGGGGGAGAGAGAGAGAGAAGGAGATTCTTGATGATGGGAAGGAAAGGTTGGGGTAAAGTGCAGCGCAGTAACTATCTCTCAGAAGAGGACACCTCAACCGCGCTGCACAGGGGGTAGGGAATGAAAGTAGGGGGAGAGAAAGAGCACCAGAGCAGCGGGGGATGAAAGATGGCGACAGCGAAGAGAGTGCGAGGAGAAAAGCGGAGGAGGAGGGTGCAGCGGAACCAAGACGTGGAAAGCGGAGGAGCAGGGCATGGCGAAAGCGTGAGAAGAAAAGCGTAGCGGCTCGCAAGACGGGCTCTGCGCCGACGACCGCTACGTGATGGCGCCAGAGTAGCGCGCCGTCGTCTGTTCCCCGATGACACCATCGATAAAGGATGGGGCGAGCGCGTTGACCGATACCGCATATGGAAACAACACGCTGCATGAGCGGAGGTCTGTCGGTGGCGGCTGCTGTGAATCGGGCCCATGCTTCACCCACGCGCTGCCTCACGCGATCTCCCGGTTAGCGAGGCAGTTGCGCCACACTTCGCTCCGTTTGCAATGTGCCGCACGAGACAGATCGTCCGCGCCAGCCTCGCTACTCTCCCAGCGTTTTCTTCCTAATATAAACCGTGTACCTACATAATCATAACACAAAATACTGACACGCATACTTTTTTCACGATAGAGCTGCGCCCATATTTCGCAATAGGCAGTGTCGTAATCGTCGACGAATTCTGGACATATTTTGCTTAGTAAAACGGAACAATAAACACGCGTTCGCGCTCCATGTCTCTCCCGTACGTCCCTCCTCCTTTCCTTCTACTGCTGCTACTTTTTCATATCCACAAGTATATCCATCGACCTCGCATCGAGACTTTTACTGCGTTTGCGGAAACTTAACCTGGACAAATTCTCCCACGTACGCGGGCGCGCTAAATTTGGCGCCCCATGTCGATGGCCGGGTCCGGCAACACGACGACCGATCGTCGCAATCACGACGCCCCGTGAAATGGCGGGCCTTCAAGCCTCGTGGCAGCAATATTTTTTTAACTCTCTGCAACCACCGCTGCAACGCTCCTACACACCAACAGCTTTCGCGCGCCAAGTTGCCATATAGACGCGTGGCAGGGGGTGGTTTCGGAATCGCGGAGAAGCGACGTTCGGGGAGGCTCAAATCGGCAGTTTCCGCGAGTCCTAAGGAATAGCGGGAGGGGAGGCTGGGACGAGGGGCTCACAGGAGGGTTAGTCGTGGTGCCACTAGCCGGTGCTGGCACTTTCGGCACGGGCCTTTCCTCGACCGTTAATGGCTCCCTCTCGCTAGCCTTGCGAGCGGGCATCAAAACCCCCGCTCGCCGGCCACGTGTTGGGCTTCCCTGCATCGCACCCACGCTACGCGAGAGAAGCAAAGCCCAAGTCACGCAAGGGGACGATCGCTTTCCACGGCCCACTGGGGAGTCGCGACCTTATAGGCTACAGTTGCCTGGTCGTAACGCCGTAACCCCGCGCCGCGGGCGCGGCTACATCGAGGGTGGGATAAGATGGAGACTCTAAGGTGAAGAAGACGAAGAACGAGACGAAGCCAAAGACCAAGAAAGCAAGACACGTTTCACTTCCTCGATGTTCCGGTATATGGCATAGCCATCCCCACCCGGCTGCTGTCATTAATGGCGATAAAAGAAAAATAGGGAAGGGGGAGATGGGTGTCCTTTAGCGCAAAGTCAGCGGCAAGCCGTGTCACGGGACCCGCGTGCGTTATAAGGCGAACCTCTCTTGCGAGTCGTAGACGCGACGCAATGGGCACCGCTCCGCGCGCCTACGCACAGCCCGGGTGGAAATGAAATTAGGCCCACGAACGTTTTAACGCTTGTACGCTCGCTTCCCACGTAGCGCGCCATCTGGTGCGATGCGCCGCGGTACGACACGTTACCTCTGTGTGCTCTTCCTCCATGCGGCTGTAATGTCTTACGTCCTCCGCACATGGTGTATATGCGGGGTGATGCATTCTTAAGTTTTGCGGGCGTTTTTCAAGATGGCCGCTTGCAGATGACATAACTCTAGTCTTTGAGCTGGATTATTCAGAGAATGCGGGGTATATTTGCAGGAGAAATCCAAACATATTCAACTAATTAACAAGAAATCGCTAATTCATTTCTTAAATAATTACTTTGCGGCACATGGCGCAATTTGTGAAATGTAGCCGGCGAGTCTGCAAGGCGTATCGTTGGAATAAATTTACAGAATGGCACCAGTTTGGAGATATGTGCCATCAAACTGGCGTTGGTAGTGGCGGTGGCGGTGGTGGTGGTGGTGGTGGTGGTGGTGGTGGTGCAGCAGACAGGGTTAGCCAGGTGTGCGTAGCCGGCAACTATTCCCCCTGAGCCTCCTGTGAGTCGAGATCAGGGGTGCGGCACCAGGTGTCGAAGAGCCCCGTAAAAATGCGCTGTTATTCCACTTATACTCTCTCATCCGCTTACCTTCTCTTTCTTATATATCTTTTATGCATTGACGCGCGAAATTGAGTGGAACGCCTAGGTATCTTGTTCCCCGTTTTGGGAAATAACACCTCGAAACTGGTGTCATCCTCGAAATTTATCGCAAGTGGAGACGTCTTGATAAGCTCACCGGCTCCAGTTCGTAAATTGCAATGCCTATACGAAGTTAATTACACAATACATAGGAAGTTAATTATCAAATTTCTGTGTTTTAGACGAACGCGTGTTTAGATTTCTCATGCTGGTAATGTCCACCTCTTCGACTATTCGAGCTGAAAGACAAGAATTGTGCAATCTGCCACGGCCCATTTATTAGAAATTCCGTAAAACTTGGAAACGATCACCACGTATCGCACGGGTTGACCGTAGTACATGAGTTCAATGTCAGCACATTTGCGCATCAGGCTATGTGTACCGAACTTTGCGAAAATGACTAGAGAAACCGACAAAACAGGGCGCGTCAAATCACTTTATTCCAACATCACAATCCTAAGAGTATCAGATGTTGGGGGCCGCGAATTAAAAGCCACAAAACGGCTCGACGAATCCCTCGGTCCCTTCAGGGTCAGCACGCTTGCTTCGATAGTAGCGCGGCACGGTTTCGTTACACGTAAAGTTGCGAGCAAACGGTTTCGAAGGCTACAGCTACGCGTTTTCCCGCCCTACGCATGCGCACTGGCGCCGAGGCGGCGCAGCTTACACATGCGCGGTCGAACTCGTGCAATTCGCTGTGGCAATTCCAGAACGGACGCGGTCCAACCTCAGACATTGGACACAATACATTTTTCTTTCTTTCGATGTCCTCTGATGGACGAGCATATGTGTGACAAGCTTTACAGGTACGACGTTACTGTGAATCACAGCGGCGCTCGATACGCACCTGCATATCCCAGCGCACTCAGCGACGCCGCCTGCATATACTTGCGTGCGGATTCTCGTTCGCAAACACGTGAACCGCGACGCGCGGGAACGCATCTCCCAGATTGGCTCGCGAGCGATATCATTCCTCTTCGGTCCATTACGGGGTCTCTCTTTTGAAACCCGCGACAGGAAAGCGAGCCTGTGAGGCGCGCTAACGTTCCCCAGCTCGTCGTCCGTGAAAACTGCCTCGGCAAACAGATGCGCATAGAAAGAAATTATCCAGGACCAGTGATTTACTGCAACGACCGGCGCACAGACGGCAACGCTAATAAACGCGGACGGTACCTTCGGCTCGGTGTAATGCACGGCGTGTGTGTGTATACTAAAGCCGCAGCCACAAAACGACGACCAAACAGCGATAAGATCGACGTGAGAAGCTTCCGCAAATCGATTCCCATTCAAGCGGGCCCGCCGCTCTTGCGCCGACTGCCAGCAATACACCATCGGCGGGCCGGTCATTAGTGCTGAACGGCGGTGCGGCCGAGCTCATTCAGCCGTGCATATTGGCGGTAGCTCGAGCGGCTATACACACGGCTAGACGAGTGGCTCGCGCTGGATCGTTGCTCTCTTCGGCTCTCAACGTTCTTGGGAGCGAGAGCGCAGAATAGCAGAAGACGAAGGGCACACCGGAAACAGACGACAAAAAAAGAGATATTAAAACAAAGACGCCGCCTGCTTCAGCTGCTTCGTCGTCTGTAACGAGCAGAAGGCGTTTTGTTCCTTCAGAACCAGAAGTAAAAAAACTAAACAAAACAAAGATCCCGGTGTGCAGCACGTTAGGAAGGCAGAAGAACCCCACGCAATGATCAGTGAGGACAAGAACCAGAAGAAGATACAGCGAAGGAGACAGTTTGAATTAACGAGGCTGGGGATTCGAGGCGCTGAAGCACTCGTACCTACTGCTCCAGCGCGAGTTTAGACCCACAGACACACGTAGTACGTGTGCCTGCCTGTCTGTTTTTCCGTGCAGGACGGGGGAGTCCATCGACTAGTTCCGCGCCATTAAGCCTCAATTAAAGCGACAAGCCCGTGAGCAGCGTACCTTGCGAAGACGCATTGCTGCCGAGCGCACTCTCCGACCCCGAAACAACGGGGGCACCGGCAGCCGCGCAAAGGCACGAGGAAGAAGAAGGTAAAAAAGGAAAAAAAAAGATGTATGGGAGGAAGTCGAACGAGACTGCGAACTGAGGAGGGAGAAACGGGTCTCGAAAACAAAGGGCAAACCCTAGGCAGTGCTTCATGACAGCCTGCTGAAGCAGTACTGGCCTCCATTAAAATCTGCTTCGACAGTCCACGGAAAGTCTATACGATGTCTATAGACTGGATGTGCAATAATGGCTTTATTATTCCAAAATGAAAATATAGACCACAACGGACATTGCCAAAACACACCATTGCTGTGTATGGGGAGACAATTGGAAGCCAGTAGAAGGTCAACGCTGGCTATTCGAAAGGAAAATTTAGACAGCCCTTGCAAAGTCGATACTATGCCTATGCACGCTATTTGGACTAATGGCTTTGTTCTTAAAAAAAGAAAAGAACATAGAGCTCAACGGACTCCTAAAATACTGCACTGGCATGTTCGCAAAGCCCATTTAACCTCGTTAAATGTTAACGGAGGTTCTTGCAGAGATGTAGACGTAGATGTAGATGTAGAGATGTAGTTTGTAGAAATTGCATAGGCATTAGCGGACAGTTTGGGAGCCTGCGGACTGGAGTGCAACCAATGGACATGTACTTTTAACGACTTCATCAAATTAACATTCTGCATGTTTTACATGGACGAAATAGCCAGTTTGCCGTTTTTATCTGTTGAGCTTTGCACTACTGTGCACAATATACTCGGTACCTTAACACTTCAACTGCAGTTGCCATTGACTATGGTTAGTCTGAGTTAGCGTTAGTTATATTTTTCTGCACATCATGTCATTTCCCTCTCCTCATGACAAATATGGGAAAGCAGGCGACAAAATATGTAAATCGCGTTACCAATCAATCGATCACTCAACCAAGAAGTTAGAACGGTGAAGATGAATGGCGCTGAGGAGCAATGAAAACTGGGCGGGTTATCACGGATTCACGACTTCAGTGACAGCACACGGTAGACCTGGTATAGACTGTCTGTCCACAGCTATAGTAGAGTAAGTCTACATTTAAGCAGAGGAATCCCGCACGCGGAAGCATGCGCTTAATAATGGCTTCAGAGAGAGAGGTAGAGAACGGTAAATGAAAGGAAGGGATTTTAACCAGTACTGAAACCGGGTGACCACCGTACACTGAGGGAAGGGGAGAGGGAAAGATTACGAGAAGAGAATCGAATAAAGAGGAATACGTCATCTGCAGCCCCAAAAGGACTCGTTCCTGGACCTGTCGCTCCGACACCAGAGGGCGTACCGTGAGCGACAAAGAACAAGGAGGTTTTAAAAACTGTCGCCATAGAGTTTCCTAGCAAATTTCCGAGCAAAATCTCACGCTGCCTTCTGCTAGCCCCTGAGCGATTGTTAGTACATAGATTTGCTTAATCTTCGTTCTCGCGGCTTCAGACGCTCTTGTGGCTTTTTTTCACTATATATATTATGTGTTTATTAACACACATTTCAAAGCAATCCTAATTTTCTAAACGCAGAAGGCCGTGAGCCTCTGCGCTTATGCAGGATCACTGCAAATTCTAACCTTCATAACGCGAAGCCCTTTGAAGCCAGGAGCACGACGTTGGGGTTACCCCACACACTAACCGTAATTAAAGCGGCGGCTAAGTCATCGTGTTTGTAGCTCCTGCGGTTCACTAGCACCAGAGTTCCCCTTTGCAGTTTTTGTAGGGAAACTCTTTAAGCTTCGTTCACATGAACTCGACCCGAGTGAGTTCAGTGGGTCGAGTGAGAAGTAGAGCTGAATCAGCTCGACCCTACATGACCGCGTTTGCATGTATCCTGTCTATACATAGCGAGTTGGGCGATCGAGTCAATTACCCACGCACGCTTATGGGTGGGTTGACGGAACTCGTATCGACGCTCGATCGGCGCGACGCGCCAGCGTTCACAGGAACGAGACGACCGGGTCTCGGCTCGACGAGCCGACTCAACTCGACTTTGTCGGGTTCACGTAAACGCAGTTTTTTTATCACGGTCCACACACGGCATGCTCCGAAGCAGACAGCAGTCCGCGTCCTCATTCCCGCTTTCCTTTCGACGCGTGTTGCATTGAACAAACGAAAAACACGCGCGCCCCAACTGCGGCCCGCGAGCAGAAAGAAAGGAATAGCGCACCCATGTGCGAGACCTTAAAGGAAAAACGAGCCGTCGAGGAAAAGAGAGACAATCCATTATTCAAGCATTCACTCACCGTAGGGAGTCACCGCCGCGGAGCCCATCCAAAGAGGGCGAGAAGTAATTTATTACTTAACGATAACAAATGAGGTGCCCCGAACCTTTTCAGCGCTTTTGCCGCGAGCTATTTGCACTGCGTTCCGTTCTTTCACACGTGACAGTCGAAGGGCCGCTGCTCGTCGCTCGCGCCGTTTCTATATGGGTATCCCGTGGCACCGTTGCGATAATAGGGTGCAGTATTCTTGAAACCGCCCTCGCAGGGACATCCACCGAAATTCGGCGTTAGTGCTGAAGCAAACAAAGTCAACTGAATGTCGACAAGAGCCAGTGCACGCTTTTATGCAAGCAAGTTAACACCCTGCTGGTACCGCGGCTGCAGAGAGCTGAACTTAAGAACGTACTCACGGTTAAGAGCGACATCTTATAGTGGTTGTAATGTGGCCGTGACCTGGAAAATGGCAGTATGCAACGAAAAAAGAAAAAGCCAATCACTTGTAAAAAATACCGTTAGCTTATAGATCACGCGGATATGCATTTGTCTTACTTACGCCTCACATACGTCTTCGCTTTCTTGTATCTTTTTTTTTCCTTTTGTTTTACGCATAATCAGTACACATCATCTTCAGAAACAAGTTCTGCGAATATTGTAAGGCTATATTTCGTAGGCGCACTACAAAGCCTAATAACTGCCTCATGCTCACGGAGTATTACCATAAATTTCGCTGGTGTTCGGTATGCATTCCATGGCTTAAGACAGCTTATGAAAATATTCTGTAGTAGGTTTACAGTCCATATATTAAACGGCGGTAAGTTATATTTGTGTAAAACATATCGTGTCCCAGCTAACGGTAGCCAAGCTGTTATAAGAAAGCGGAATGAAAAACAAAAAAGAACCTTAGTGCAACATGGTGCATAGTGAAGCTGGCGATACAGCAGTTGCCAACGGTCAGAATAAACCACTCACACTCATTCCTATGAACACCGAAAGAGTTCGAAGTCTAGTTTATACGAATGGTGTAGACATTCTTTCAAGAGACTTTGAGTAAGAGCGTGAAGCTATAAACACAGCATTGATTTGGAGCCTCTGCGCACAAAATCGGTGGACATGCAGACTACGCAAAAAAAAAAAAGAGAGGAAAGTGCCAAATCATAAAAAGCCAATAATATCGTATGAACGCGTATCTGTTGTAAGTTCACTTATGTGATCATATATCGAATACTATATGCGATGGCCACTCCGTATTCATTGTAAAAACCATAAGCAGTGTATATAGGGAGCGCCTATACACAGCCTACAAACATCATATATCGAAAGTAAGTTCGTACAACTAACATAAACTTATGATATTCGATAGCCACACCACACACATTGTGAGAACCAAAGCACTCTATATAAGTTGGCTACGCGGCGTCTATGAATAATAATAATAATAATAATAATAATAATAATAATAATAATAATAATAATAATAATGTAGTTGAAGAAGTATGGGAGAGGCCCTTGCTCTGCAGTGGGCGTAGCCAGGCTGATGATGAAGGTGATGATGAATAACAAAAAAAAAAACGTGTAGATTTTTTACAGCCATATTTCGGCCAAGGTTGACTGGAACTCCAGTTCGTGCTCCCACAGCGATGCACGGTTTTAGGGCGCTGCGATGAAGAAAAAAAAAGTAACGAAGGAAGACAACAAAAAAGAGAAAGAGGTTAAGAAGTCAATAACGAAAAATACGAGCCACCGAAACAACGCGACGTTCAGGGTCGCACGAGCACTTAGCGCGAGCAGTGCACCTCGCTCCGTTTGCTCTCGGCGATGCGCTGCTCTCTCCGGGCGCAGCAGGCAAACACATACGGTCGCCGCTACAGCTCCTTCCTCGCCGACTTCACTCGCCCGCCCGTCGACTCGGTCTCACCGACGAGGCAGGCAGGCAGGCAGGACAGACAAGGCGCGCCTCGAGGCTAGAGTCGATTTCCCAGAGACCCGCCGAGCGGCCCGAGAGAAGAGAACCCGGGGCCCGCGCCGAATATTTATCACGCACGAGGAAACCTTGAACGACGCTGCCTCGGAGCAGCGTGTGCCGCAACGCGACGGGAGACGTGGAGGAGGAGGAGGAGACCCCGAATACTGACTGCCTCGGCAGCTCTCTCTCCACTTTCTTGCTCGTTCTTGAAGCTCCGTTTCACTCTTTCTTTCTGCTGACTTCTAGTTTGCGATTGAAATGCATCGAGTTGCCGCTAGGGGGCGCGCGCAGCCTAGACATGGGAGAACGTAGACGCGAGCGAAGGCAGGCATGGCAGGAAGGAAGGGATGGAGGAAGGAAGTCGGCCGATTCAGTTAAGGTTCCGGTCATTGTTTTGCTAATGGCTTATGTAGATCGGAGAAAAGGATCTCGCCCGGTCGGAGAGGACTTCTTCGCCGCGCCGGTGTGTGTATATTATATACGGACTCATGCGCGGCCGGATCGAGTTCCTTCGCTGTCGCTCGTTGCGTTTCAATTTTCTTTTCTTTCTTTTTCTTTTTTTTTTGCTTTTTCGCGTGCCTGCGTCATGAATTTTCTTAGACAAATAGGATGGCGCACTGGGAGAAGGGAGCACAGAAATTGCGACATGAACCGGAAAAGGCGAAACAGGATGGAAAGGAGCCGGGAGGCTTTGGAGAAACGTGGAAGCACATCTCGAGACGCCGCGCCACAGAAGGGGTTCGGAATAACGTTAGCTGCGCCGGCAATGGATGAAGAAAAAAAGAGCTTCGATGTACGAGCGGGTGAAGGCCGTATGATTCATGAGCGCAGGTATATCTATATATTGTGCTCTTTCGACCTTTACACGGCAAAACGAGGAACGAAAAGTCGAAGCTAGTTTTTCTTTTTTTTTTCTTCTATTTTCCCCAGAAATGGCGCGCTCTATTTGACGAAGATGGATAAAGGATGTGCTTTATGAATCCTGCGAATGGTGCGTGTGCAGCACCTCACCTCTCCCGCGTGTACTACGCGTCGCCATCGTCCCGTTTTGTCGAGCTGCATAATCATGAAGAGTTCTTAGATAACAGGGGTTCCCAAACTGCGGTTCAAATTCCTGGCAAGCCCTTTGAACCTTTCTCTCTCTCACACACACACACTCTACGCGTGGAAGGGGGAGGGAAGGGTGATATAGTTACTCTACGTGCTATGTATAGGAACTGTATGCCTACGTACAGTCGGCGTCACCCTTGTGTAGAGCACGCGAGCGGCGGCCGCCGGGGCGCTCCGGAGCCAACCAGCGACGTCTAACGGCAATGGCTGGGCCCCGAGATTGGAGATGCGTCGGCCGTGCGTGCCCAGACGCTTTTTATCTCGAGTCCAGGAGCTACCGCTAGACGTCGCTGGCTGTCGCAAGAGCGCCCCTGGCGGCCGCCGCTCCCGCGCTCTACACAAAGGTGACGCCGACCGTACATAGTAACCCTAGGGTGTAATTGCCAGACGTGTGCAGTCGCGTAGCAACAAGGGGGGACGGGGGGCCGTGGGCCCCGGGTGGAAGGGGCCAGTGAGGGGGGGGGGGGTGTCATATACGTCTGAAGACACCCCTCTTTCCGCCGGCTACACCCGGGGAGGGGGGTGACAGAAGACCTATGGGCCCCGGGTGCCAGACGACCTAGCTACTCCACTGGAGGTGTGACCAGTGAGAAACAAAGTGAAACTAGTCCTTATACCTATCGTCTACTAAAATGTGCTCGAAAAGTGTAAACCAACTGAAAGAAAAAGAAAGTACCGATTGCAAAGGCCCTTATATACTTTCAATAAAAGTACGCTTCAAGGTCTCATTTTGCAGTGCTCGAGAAAGAGGCGTTCTATCACACCGGTCGTCGTCCTCAAGCAGTGCGTCAGTCAGCGAACATCTAGTAGTATGGAGTATCTATATGGACACAAGAAGCACCCCCATTGTTATCAGATCAGTGTGTCTAGGCATTAAGGTAAACGGGAGAAGAAGAAACAGAAAGCGAACAGGAAAAAAAGAAGCAGGATAGAACAGGCAACTACGTTCGTTTTTTTTTTTACGTGAAACGCGAGCTGTTTAGAACAGCATTATAGGTTGCCACCCGGGTTGGCAGCCCCGGACTCGCGCTCCGATACGCAGCGCCGGGAAGCACGCAACGCAAGACGCCACGAGCGCACGGATCAGCAAACGCCAAAAAGAAACAACACCGAGGCGCGTGCGGCGGTGACGACAGGCGGGGTCGCGCGGTCGGAACGACAAAGAACGCAAGACGGCACACGCCTCGGCAAAACGACGACGACGCCGCGGCATCATCACGCGCCCCGTACGTGTATACGCAAACACGGTTCAAACACCACCGCCCCTAGCTGTGTAGCTTCTCTCCCTACCCGGCGCGTGTCTCGTCGGACGCGAAAAGACAAAAGGCTTCCCGGGCCGCCACGATCATTCTTCGGCGGTAAGGGAAGACGACGATCAACGCGTCTTCCTGCTCAACCAACCAACCGACGCCTTCCAACCCTCCTTTATTTCCCATCGGGAAAAATAACAGCTCGAGACGCCACGATTCGGCGGTGGCGGCGACGACGACGTGGCACGAAGCACGCAGGGTGCGTAGGGTTTGTTTGTTGGTTGTGGGGACGCGGAAGAGGGAAGTGGGGAAAAGGGGTTAAGCGACGGAGCAGGCACCCCGGGGGCGGAAAAAAAAGATGCGCGTATCCCTTACCTTCCTTCGACGCTCCTCGAACCGTGGCGAATGCAAACAAACAAAAGAAAAGAGGCAACGTTCTTCCACCTCGTTCTCCCACGCACGTGCACTACAGAAGCGTCCCGGCGTTTTCCCGTTTTTCTTCTTTCGGCTTCCCGAATCCCCATTCTCCCTACGCAGCCGTCGGTATATGGGAAAGGCTTTAGCGCCGTTTCTTTTTTTTTCTGTGGTTGCGAGGCAACGAGCTTCTCCCTTTTGTTCTTCTCGAACGTTATGCGTGTCGTACTCGAAACAGCCTTCTTCGAGGACAGCTTAGCGTATACGATCGCCCCCGCACGCCGCAGCACGTGGTATATAGACAAACTGCAACAAGCGCACCGGAAGGATCTGGCGAGCTGCTCTTGCGAGGCACGCCGCACATTTGCCCGCTATACTCCCGCAGGCGTGCGGCGCAAAAAGGGAAAAAAGGAAAGCGTTCTGCGCTTGCTTCCCTGAGGCCCGTTGGCACAAGCAGTATAAACGAAAGCAAGACGCTAAAAGAAGCTAAGATTCAAAGGAAGCAGGGAACAGCGTGTACAGCGTGCCAGTGTGTGTGTGTGTGTTCGATGGACGCGTCGTCGTCGGCTTGAGGAGGACACCTTGTCACCGTAACGACATAACGTCACGTGCTATGCGCGCGCGCCATTCATCGGCTTTTCTCTAGCGGGTCTTTTGTCTTTCGCTGGCGTATGTGTGGGCGTGCAGCACACGCCCGAAGAGCGCGCTGAGCTGCGTGCAGCGCGTGCGAAACGCGCTGCGATCAGGACCCCGAAAGCGAGACATCCGTGCGTATGCGGTAAATGGCCAGAGGCGCAGAATGGTTGTCGTTCTCGTTTTCTTCTTTTCGAAAGCTGTCTCTGTTCTTTCTCCTCCACGACCCCGACAGAAGACGCCTTGTTGCGCGGAGAAGCGTCCAAGCTGTGTCGAATTCAATTCTTTATTTCAGCTGATCTTTCAGCTCCGTTGTAACGGGCCGGCCAGCCCCAGCGTCTTCGAAAAAGGGAAGTTTCTTTTTTTTACCCCGACCTGCTGGCTTGTTAAGAGAGCGCGCCTGTGCGCTTCGCTGCGCGCTAAGGAGCAGGACCCTTGTTATGGACTGCTTGCAATGCGCCCAGATGTTGTTGCACACTGCTGCTGCTGCTGCTGCCCGCTGAGGAAGAAGGAGGAGAAGAAAACGGATGGTTGTTTTCTTTGCAGCCCAAACATGGACTTCGGGAAGAATATTTAACTTTCGAAGACTGGAGAAGCGAGAAGCACGCCGTGACAGGTTGGTCATGGCGTGATCATCTGAAAGCTCCGGTTGGTCCATTTCAAATCGCTCGTTGATTTAGTCTGTGGCGCATACCAGTTGCTTATTATACACTGCGAAATTTCCTGAGTGTTGACGATGACAGGCTGCTTTTTGGCTCAAGGGCTAGAATATGGCGAAGAGAGCGCCAAGCAAGTGGCAACGAGTTGTAAATTTTGCGGTCAGTGATGAAATACATATGTAACATCCCTCCAAGGAGGCCTAAAATATGCGTCGCTGAATAATATATAACGATATTACCATGCCTCACCAGGTGTGCTATGAACATAAAAGTCAAGTTGTGCAGGGATAACAAAATAAGAATGTTGCAATCGTAATAACGTGGGAGTAGCACTGTTGCCTCACCAGGGCCTTTGAACGCAAGGGCCCGTAAGATGCTGTAAATAGTGTGCCGTCGCAACAGCAGCCTTTGATGAGAGGCTCTGCTACGGATTGCTTGCGTGTAAAACCTGAAGTATACTGAGATCGTTCAAAATATAGTATTGCTGACGAAATAAAACGCGAAACTAAATGTTTCGCAAAAAGCGTATCGTGAAACTCGATAACGGTAGTGTGAATGACATCAAGAGAAATGCGGTAACTCGTAGTGCGTGTCGCAATGTATCGTAAAATGTGTTGCACAGTGACCGCAAAATTCTTGGCGATAAAAGGTTTTAGAGAATCAGGGGCCAGAGTTCGCTTTCCTCAACAGAACTTTCGTGCAGTACAAGTCGGATTATAGACGTGCTGGAGTCAGCGTTCAATTGCGAATGCACTGGGTTCGTTCCTTTTGGCAGCAGCTGCACGTATCGTCACTTAATTGTTTATAACATTGTTCAATAACTATGAGCGCAGGACGGAACTTGGTTCAATGTTCATTCTGCGGGTCAAGTAGTTTCGACTGAATGCAGCACTAAGGAACATTTATCTGTGTGGCTTAGAGAGAACCACCCATCCCTACTCAGAAAACCGTGGAAGTTTATAGTGCAGAGAGTGATGAACACATCACTTCAATGCCCCGCATACAGCGAAGAGACATTTTGCCGTGAGCGCCAAACAGACATGATTTGTCATGCTCCGCTAAAGTAACGTTACCTCTTACATCACATATGCCTTTGCCTGTCAACACAGGGGCGGCCCTCGTAATCATTGCTCACATAGGTTTCATAAACTGGCATCCTGTGAAGGCGTTAACCAGCGTTCGCTAGTTGATAATGTTACGTGGTTGAAGACGAAGACGTTTCAATGGCATCTTCGGATGAATATCGACGCCGTCTCACTCGTAAATATGAATAGAAGGTTTACTCGCACAGCTAATATTTTCTTTTTTTATTTTTTCACGTCGGGAATCTTAAGTCCCTTCTTCTTTGCAGAGTAGCACGACGGCGATCATGTGTCAGTCGTTGCCAAAAATATTTGCCTTAAACAAAAAAAAAAAAGCGCCTCTCTCTCTCTCTCTCTCTCTGAATTTGCATCGTTTTCCCACAATGATATAGGGCCATACAATGTTCAATCTATACCCCGCAACAGTTCGTGACTACGTGAATTACACTGACGGCTTGCCGTGCAACACGAACGTTTTATTTCTTCCATCGCTATCTCGCACAAACGCCCATAAAGTAAACACGTCCGCTTGCAGCGTCCGAAGCGCACATTGTAACCGGTGCAGTCAGTATCGCCTCGTGAAAAGTTAAACGGAGAAACGCTCGGTCGACTTAATGAGGTCGCCGTGTCCCATTACGGCAAACAATTCCACACCCGACTGTTAGAGAATGACCGAATCAATATGTATACGCCCAGCAACAAAACGACCACAAAGAAAGAGAGAGAGAGACAACATAAAAAAGCAGAACACAACGGTTGCCGGACCAGAGGTTCGCTTAACGACGTGCCACAGAGATGATACCGAAATTCAGTCTACACGGTTGCGTAGCCCGGCCGTATACGACAGTGGTCACGTATGGCTTGGTTAGGGTGACTATCCACGCAAGCGAGCGTTGTGTGGCGTGCTCGGCGACAGTTATAACCGAGCTCGTCCCATCGGACATCACACGTACGCTGTAAACGCGTTCACTCGCTCGATTGTGATCAGCCTGACGAAACGTGAACCGATCCAAGCCACTCGAAAGGTCAGCAGTCTATTTCTGGAGCACGAAGGGGCGGAGAAAAAGGCGCGACATGCATGACTTGCAAAATAATGCAAGCACGTGCACACTACGCATACGCCCGACGAAGGTGTATGATCAAGATTACATTCTTAGCTTCGAGCCTCACAAAAACTGCTTGTCCCGTTTAACCAAGCAACCATTGCAAGAACCGTGCACGACATAGCAGGAGTGTCGTTAGCTGGGCTGGTTGGTGCAGGCAGGAGGGAATCGAACATTGCAAACGACGAAAGACCCAGCGTTAACTAACAGCATATTTTGTATTGCACATCGACCTGCAGCAATATATATGAAACGTCAATCTGCGCAGAAAACATAACGACACCCATTTCGTCACAGGCCACCGCTGTCCGTAGGTCATCAAACATTCGATGTGTGATAACCCGAGGAACGCCGCAGCGGCCTGTGATCAAAATGGTTGTTGCGTTTTCTGCGCAAATTTAGCTTCCTGCAGGCTATAACACATTTGATAGGTAGGTGATATACAATAAGGAATGGTTGATAGTAAGCGCCGTGTCTGCCACCTCCCCTTAAGTATTGCTGTTTGCGATGTTCGATTCTCTTATGAATGAAATTCAGCTACAATTGAAGTCAATACAAACGTCAAGTCAATATAAACTCAACATATTTTTCAGACTACTTTTGTAATGGAAAGCCCAAGCCCGATTTTACATCAAGTAGAATGTGAAGAACTTGTCCGCTTTTACTTCTGGCTACTGAAAGTAAATTGGTACGCAAGAAGAAATGAAATGTATTTTGCAGGAAACAATTATTCAGTATATTAATTATTTAGTAATTGATGTGCTGAACTAGCCGCGATTGAAATATCGCCCCTAGGGGTATCAAAAAAGCTACCGCGGTCTTTGCTTAAGCTCAACGCACATAAATCACAATTGTGAGTTATCAAAGAGACGTGAAAAAAAAAAAAAACATGTTTAGACGGTTAAACTACTCCAAATTTTATTGAACTGTCTCTATCTCTGTCGAATAAGCAGTAAAACGTTTATGTACAGAATCTAGCGCCACATCCTCTTCTTGTATATCTAAGCGTCTTCGACAAATTCCTTAAGGTAAATAAAAAGTATAAACTCACGGTTCAGGAGCGGTGGCACGCCGAAGCCGGGATCATTCTGAAAGAAAATAGAAGAACGATAGGCCATCAGACAAGCTTGGCATTTGTTCATTCATTAACAGAGAGTATATATTAGGTCACGTGCGAGAGATTACGGAAAGTGCGGAAGATAAGGGCACGAGTGGGGTCCAAAAACACGCGCACAACTGGTATAATAATTAAAGGAAAATCAGACATCCGCCCATTCGTAGCAATTGCTACAAAGGAAACCCATGCGAGTTCCTCGAAAGAAAAGCCTCACAGTTGAAGAAAAATTCGCCCTGGTCCGGGACTCGAATCCGGGACCGCCGCCTTTCCGCGGCAGGCGCTCTACCAACTGAGCTAACCAGGCGGCTAGCAGAAGGCAGGGAGAAGTCGAGTTCATCAACAACTCGAAACAAAGGCAGGAGTTTTGACGTAGTAGTTGGATGCAGTAGTTTGCAATAGTTTGACGTGACGGGTGGATGTCTGATTTTCCATTAATTACTACTCTCCTCCTTGCGGGTTTCCGCAGAACTATTACGTCAGACTGGTAATTTAGTTACTCTAGGCGCAAGGTAAGACATCGGAAATGTAGCTGCGAGGCCACCGTCAATGAAACAGCACCAAACTATTCTCTCCGAAGACCTTAGAAACACGTCCAACAAACTAACTCACGCGCTCGCTTCGCGGGCACGCGGACGATGCACACAACTTCCATAAACCAATCCTCATTACTGACACAAAATTCCTGTTAGCCGATCCTGTTATCCTGTAAAGAAATCCTGTTAGCTGGGGCTCTTGTGTGGAACCCCGTTTTCTACTGCTCTCATTTTGCGAGTAGTTTTGCGTATTTTCGGGAGGCGCCGCTTCCGAGACCTTCGGCGATGGAAGCGGAGTCAGCTAGACGTCCGGAGGAGACCGACGTCACAGCGTCGAGCGCTCCGAGGAAGCGCAATCACCTGATGAGCGACACGGGCAGCGAGGACACCTTGATGTACTACTCTGCTTCAGAAGAAGATCTGTCGGATGACGGCGACTACTTGACCGTTGTGAGGAAAAAAGGAAAGAGGAGAATCGTCACTGCCTCCTCGTCTTCAACAAGGACGACGGCGGCAGCAAAGGCCCATGACGCGGCTCATACCATCCTCTTCTTACCCGAGACGCCGACCGACAACCTGAATCGGCTAAACAGGCAAGCCGTATCTGTAACACTAGAGGCTCTTGTTCCAAATGAGATCACGGATATGAGAATTAACACCCGTAAGAACATTCTCGCGGTTGACGTAAAGAACAGAGCAGCATTGGATATCTTGAATACAGTGAAAATGCTGGGCAAGATAAATGTTCGCACCATAATACCACAGGACAGCAATACTATATCAGGTGTGATTTATGATGTCGACGAGTCAATCGACGACAACGATCTGCCTATTTTGGTCAAGCCCGCCACAGCAGATGTGCCTATTATTGAAATCCGTCGCCTAGGAGCTTCACGCTGTGTGAGGATAACTTTCAAGGGAGGTAGCTTGCCGTCCCACGTGAAAGTTGGATTTTTTCGTCATCCAGTGCGACCGTTCGTTCCAAGACCACTTCAATGTCGCAATTGTTTGAAGATCGGGCATGTCAGCGGCATATGCAAAAATGCGACCGTGTGCGCAAGATGCTCTGAGCAGCACAGCGCAGATGCTTGCCGTGCGACTCACTTCAAATGTGCCAATTGCTCCGGTCCCCATGAAGCGTCGTCGAAAGACTGCCCGAGACACAAGACAGAGCGGAAAGTCCTAAAACAAATGGTGAGAGACAACTCAACTCACAGAGAGGCCGCCGCCAAAGTACGACGGCGTAGTGTCCGCCGTCGCCGTAGACGATCTTCGTCTAGAAATACTGATACCGTCGCAAGACAGACGATACTTCCTGAAGCTGGTGCTCCCAAGGCGCTCACCCACACTAACAACACGGTGTCTGATGACGCAGTGAATACCTCTACTGCAAACGACTGGCCTGCACTTCCGACATTAAGTCCTCCAGCCCAGCAAAGGTCGACGGTGGACTACCGACGAACCAATGAGGGCTCCGATCACGTGCGCAGTCAAGACAAACAAGTTATCGCCTTAATAAAATCTCTAATGAAAGTCATTCGCGTGTTGATAAACGACATGCAGACGCCATCTGCTCGAGGTGCACTACAAGTGCTGGACGGCCTGGATCCTGTTCTTGCGAGCCTCGAGTAGCAAGCACAATGGCTCTACCGCGTCAGCCGTTCTTCAGACAAGTCAAGGAAGCATCTATTATGCAATGGAATGCCCGCGGCCTGAAATCCCGCAGTGAGTTTCGCCATTACGTTTTCACCAATCGATTCCCCATCGTTGTCATCTGTGAACCGAAGCTACAGAAACCCGTCCGGATCTCAGGCTACGAACCTCATGTGTCATCGACTTGTACTGACATTAGCAAAGTGACCATCTACATACGGTGTGAACTGACTTATGTTGTTCATCCAGTGCGGCCACATGACACTAATCAGTATGTGTGTTTGACCGTGAAAAAACAAAAACTTGCGTTTACTTTAGTGGGCGCTTACCTTTCTCCATCAAGTCGTTTCGATAGGCAGAGACTGAGTGACATTATAGATACGACACCTGGTCCATGGATTGTTGTTGGGGACTTCAACGCGCATCATTCACTTTGGGGAAGCAACAAGATCAATTCCAAAGGAAGAAACCTCGTGTCCTTTGCTTGCGACCATGAACTTTGTTGTCTAAATGATGGCAGTCCCACGTTTCTGCGCGGACGGACATACAGTAGTTGTTTAGACTTAGCGTTTGTTTCGCGGTGCCTCACTCGCTGCGTCCATTGGTTCGCAGATATAGAAACCCACGGCAGCGACCACATTCCTACCTACCTGAAGATAAAAGGCCTCACCAAATCCGTTCCATCAAATTTTATACGAACAATAGATTGGCCCGTGTTTAAATCACTTATGGAAGACGCATGCCACGAAGGCATTTCATCCACACTAGAATTTGAGATCGCCAAGGCTATGCAGGATGCTATGCGCTCATATCAGCCATTAGAGAAATACACAGATTTTGATTCGGAAATACAGAGCCTCCGTGCAATCCGCCGGCGAGCGGAGCGACGGTACAGACGGACTAAATCATTATACGACCTTAGAGAGGCCAGACGCATTCAAAAGAAAATTCGGCGTCGCCTTGCTGCACTGCAAAATCATCGCTGGAAATCGTTTTGCGAGTCTCTCGACCCGCGTAAACCTCTGTCGGTTGTCTGGAGAACAATCCGTGGACTTCGAAGTGCTCCTCAACAGCGTCGTCCATTTAAGTCTTTAGCCCTACATCAAGGACGCCGAGAAGTCGAGGTAGCCGAAGATTACTGCGCAAAGATCGCGGGTCCGGCGCTCACGCACTCACCTTGCGCACCTATTCCCATAGTGCCCCCTTGCTCCCGAGATCCTCGTATGGACGCTGCTTTCTCCATCGAAGAACTGGAGGCCGCACTTGCTGGGTGCCGGCGATCTTCGTCACCAGGACACGACGGCATCACATACTCTGCGCTTGCAAACCTTGGTCAGGAGGCCAGAGATGCCCTTCTTGGCCTATACAACGCATCATGGCGTGACGGCCTGGTCCCTACAACGTGGAAATCCAGTCGGCTTGTTCCTCTCCTCAAGGCTGGCAAATCCCCGTTGGAATTGTCATCTTACCGTCCAATAGCACTGGCCAGCTGTGTCGGCAAGGTAATGGAGAGAATGATCCTTACACGGTTAGAATGGTACCTGGAATTTTACAACGTCTATCCAGAGGTAATGGCTGGTTTCCGACGTGGCCGCTCGTCAATAGATAGCGTTATCGACCTGGTAACATACGTACAACACCAGAAACACCTGAAACGCATCACTGCGGCCCTATTCCTTGATGTTAAAGGTGCGTACGACAATGTAGATCATCATGCAATTCTGGACGCCTTAGAAGCTGTAGGGATTGGTGGACGCACCTTTTGCTGGATATGCAACTATTTGAATGGAAGATCTTTCTTTATTTTGACTGAAGATGGACCAACGCCATCTAGCTATACCAGTCGTGGTGTACCGCAAGGCGGAGTACTCAGCCCTACCCTTTTCAACCTGGTGCTCGTTGGTCTCGCTGATTCGTTACCGCGAACCGTACAACTCTCCGTATATGCAGACGACATTTGCATATGGGCTTCAGGCGTGACACGTGTACAAGTTCGCGCACGACTTCAGAAAGCCTCAACAGTTGTGTCAAGATACCTAAGAAGACAAGGCCTGGAGCTATCCGCTGAGAAATGTGCACTGGTTGCTTTTACTCGCAAATCGATGGCCCCGTATGCTTTGCGGATTAATGACCAAACTATACAATATAGACGAACGCACCGATTTCTTGGCGTCATCATTGATAGAGACTTGTCTTGGAGCCCTCACATCTCGTACATGGCAAAGCGTTTGGCCGCCATTGTGGACCTTCTTGCGTTTCTCGGCGGCAAGTCCTGGGGCGCAACAGTACCATCAATGTTGCAACTATATAATGCACTGTTTTTGGGCTTCCTGCGGTACAGTTTACCTGTAATAGGAAATACTTGCACCACGAATATTCGCAAACTACAGAGCGTGCAAGCCCAAGCACTCAGAACTTGTCTCGGTCTTCCCAAAACTACGTCATCGTTTGCGACAGTGGCCATAGCCAGAGACGCTCCTCTGACAGTATACATTGATACGGATGTCCTGAGAGCGCACATCCGACACCTGACTCGGATTCCCTCACACCATCTTGCTTGCTTGCCAGCAAAGAGGCCACTTTCAACCTTTGCTAAAACTATTCAAAGACATCAATCGTACTTGCCATCAGGATTTACGCCCGCTGCACGATTGTCAGATCCATTGTGGTGTCTGCACCGGCCGCAAGTTGAACTGACAATTCCAGGAATCAGAAAGAAAGCTGGAGCGCCATTGCAAGCTTTGAAACAAGCAACTTTGGAGCACATTCACAACGTGCACAGATTCCGCCAACATGTATACACAGACGGTTCAGTAAAACTCAACAGCTCTGCTGCTGCAGTCATATTCCCAGCACAATCTGAGGAAATCAAATTAAGAACTTCATGTGTGACCACATCGACGGGTGCAGAACTCGCGGCGCTCCGTGCTGCACTTGATTTCATTAAGCAGAAGCCACCGCAACAATGGACAGTCTTTAGTGACTCCAAGGCAGCCCTTCAGTGCATACGAAGCCCAATGCGCCACGGACCCAATGAACAACTGGCCTCAGAAATTCGGCACATATATCACCAAAGCTATGACAAGGGACACAACATAATCTGTCAGTGGCTTCCAGGACATTGTAACATCAGCGGGAATGACCACGCCGACGAAGCCGCCCGTTCTGCACATGAAAGTGGTCAACGAGTCTTCATTCCGCTTTCGCGAACAGACGCTGCGGCTCAGCTGCGATTGATGTCCCGTGAGTGTACTTTGCCCCTGTGGGACTCGAATGTTTTCACCATGTGTCGGTTGCGTTCGTTGTCTCCGGACATACGGATGCACCTCCCGCCTGGATTACCCCGACGTGACCAGACTATGCTCTACCGTCTGTGGCTAGGCGTTGCCTTTACAAACGCCTATGCTTTCCTCATAGGAATGGCCAACAGCCCCACGTGCGACACATGTAACATCGACGAGACGCTCGCACACATTATCTGTGTCTGCCCGCGATACAGTGCTGAGAGACAAGTGATGTGCAGAGTGCTGGACCAGTTGGACAATCGTTCACTTTCAGAACTAAAAGCTTTAGGCCAATGCTCCGAAAGAACATCCGCGTTGAAGGCCTTACTCGCGCTAGTAAGGTTCTTGCGGTCCACGGGGCTTCGCGACAGACTCTAAGAATGCCGCCCCCTACCGCTCTGTAGTGTACGCGCTTTGTTCGTGCTTGTCTCCCTTTCTTTCTATCTCCCCCTTCTACTCTGTTTCTCTTTTTATCCCTCTTAACCCTTCCCCCTGCGCAGGGTAGCCAACCGGAACTACCTCTGATTAACCTCCCTGCCTTTCTCTACATTATTTTCTCTCTCTCTCTCTCTGTTAGCTGGAATATGAAGGAAGAAATGAATTAGGAGAGAGCATCGCGAAGCACAACTGAAGCCAAACGGGCTAGCCCAACACGTGATCTTCACCTAAGAGCGCGGTAGGTTTTAGCAATCCCGCTGGAGAAGGCAGCCAAACATGTGCGCACCGGTTAAAAGTTACCGGGAACCAAAAATTCCCGGCCAATACGGCGAGTTCCAGCGGTCACGTGTTAGGCTGATTTTTCTGGCGAAAGATCAAAGAGAACGGCTTTTCACGGGGAGTTGGCTTGACAAGGTTCCCTGCGAGACCCAATGCTCTATCGATCCTACCGTTTATTTCTATGCGCCGTGTTGGCCGGCGTAAAAGTATTCGCCTACATGCTGCTCTGCAAAGGAGGGAAAGAGGGGAGCGAAAGACCCTAGAAGGAGGGCAGAGGAAAGCGAAATGCAAGAGTAACACATCTTGACATGTTAATTTCACTTTTGACGTCTTGAGCGATTCAAATTTTGAGTCCAACTTGTTATCCCGATTTCACTGAGCCCGAATGACAGCTAGCTCGGACAGGCCGCCAATGGAGTAAATGTCATCAAACAATAAAATCGAGTGCTTGACGCTGGGCTGATAGAAAGTGCCAGGTACCTAATATGCGCTTAGGGGTGAAAAGGCCGAGATAGAGTATTTCCGCATTTGTCGCGTGTATCTCTCACCTACGCCATGTATTCGTCATTCCTTTCAGTGCACGCTTGCATGTTGTGCTGTACCGGTTCCACAGCGTCCCCCTTGTCGCAACAGGGACGCGTATAGTTTTCCCAGAGGCGGGTAGAGTAGACGATGCCATAGTGTCTCTACTCGTAATTCGACCCCGACCCGACGGTGGCTTAATCGACGAAACCAAAGCATCCTTCACTGCCGCCTCGCAGTAGAATAGGTGTTGCGGCGGACGTCTCTCTCGAGATGGAGACATCCATCAGCCGCCGTGCACGCGCCAATGGCGCCGAAGAACGGCACGCGACGCGGCCGAGGCCACACCCAGCAAATTTTCCTCTCCCCCCAGGGCCGGTTTTACGTTCTCCCTTCGCGGCAGCAGTCTCGGCGCGTGCTGAACCAGTGCCGAAGGGAGGAGGCAAAGTTCATCCACGTGTCAGGATTCTGGCCTGTGCCGTTCACGGTGCCACTTTCAAGCTAGAGTGCTTTTTTATTAATTTATTTCACAATAACCCTAAAGGCCCTCTAGGGAGGGTATTACATAGGGTAAATCTTACATAGGTGAGGTGAATAGTGCGTAAATGTAATTACAATGGAAAAACAAAACTGGGAATAAATTAATTACAGTGCATCAACGTACAAACACAAAATATAATGATAGTTATCAGTACAGCAATGTGACAGCAATGTACAGCAATGTACAACAATGTACAACAATGTACATTGTACAACAATGTACAGCAATGTGACAGCAAAATGTGACAGTGTCGTGGAAGCTTTGGTTAACGGCGCATTAAAAAAAGAAAAAAAAAAACGTTTACAAACCGAAGAGTCAGACGTGATATATTAAGTATGCATGGTACTGCGTAGAGCGTCTGTAAATTTTGAGGCATTTGTTTCGGTGACAATGTGCGATGGCAGATTATTCCATTCTTTCGCAGTGCGAGGTATAAATGACTGACCAAGTGCGAGGGAATGACACATTATGCATTTTACTTTGCAAGAATGGTTTTTACTTTGCAAGAATGCATTTTACTTTGCAAGCAAGGTTTGCGTACGGGCTAGTTGGTATTCCATGGTATCAATCGTCACTTACAGCTCATACATAGACGGAGGACAAAAAGGACGACGAAGACAGCGCTGATACCATAGAGTGCTTAGACTGCCGAAGCATTCTTTCAACACTCTCTTTTCGTTAATTTTTGCAGTAATAGGCTGTGCATTAGAAGAGGAAATGAAGATCGCCAAATTACGATGTTTCGAGTTCCGCGCCTGTGCACCGGCACTGTTACGTCAGCCCGAAGTCACGAACTTTGAGGTGTTTTCTTTCGCATTTGTGTCGTTGTGGCTCAGCGATAAGCGATTTCTTGCAGCTTCCCAAGTTCAGTCTTTGGTTTTGTTAGAACCCCGCCTAGATGGCGGCCAGAAGACCTTGAGCTCTAGCGGCATCCTCTGCCTCTGGACGGCCAAAAGTTTGTCTTCGGGGGCCAAGCTGAGCAACACGGTCTCCCACTGGTTCCGATCCTTAATTTTTTGGCCCTGTCGGGGCGCCCCAAGGCAGGCCCAGATAACGTGATCCAGGTCCGCCCTTTCTTGACAAAATTTACATTTGGCCGAATATTGGTCTGGGCAATAATGATTATAAGACACCGGATTTGGATACGTATTTTTTTGAAGGAGGCGCCACGCCACCGCCTGCTGCTTATTAAGTGATGGGTGTGCGGCAGGAAAACGCACCCTCCCCAATCTGTAATGGTTACGAAGTTTTTTTTTTCTTTTTTTAAAGTTATCTTGAGTCTCACTTTGGAACGGAAGCGCCGGTATCGTCATTGTGAAACCATGGATTTCAAGATTTCATTTCTCTGTCTCTTTATTCGGACAGTTTCTGAGCGGGAAAGGAAAGTTATCAGAGATTTCACGGTAAAGCCTTTAGTGCCGTAAGAATGCCAACGGAATGCTTCGTTATTCATCATCAGTTAACGAGACACGAGCAGAATCGGTCAAAGCCCCTGACGTCCCCAGCATGAGTGGCCGGCGCCGACTTCAAGCTGTCGATACTCACCCGTCTTCCATCTGTGTATTCATTGGCTGACCAAAAAGGTTCCTTGTCGGGAATTTGACGGTAAAATTTAAAAACGCGACATAGTAAAAGTTAAGGACGCGGCTCGTTAAAAGTTCGCAACGTAACTTAGAGACGTTAGGAACGTGTCACTGAAAAATATTAGAGCGTGGCATTGTAGAAGTTAAAAACTTGACATTGTAAAAATTAAAAACGTGACTCAGCAAGCGCGACAGCAAACCACAGACGACATACAGCCCAATTTCTTCACACCGTGACAGTCTGGGTGAATAAAACTAAAATAAAAAGAAAAAAAACATAGAAGCTTGACGTTTCCTTCTAATTGAATGTAGACAACAATTCGGCCCTTGATTCATCGACGCCGCAGCGAAAGCAGCGTTGCAAAACACTGCGCGATACTGATCAGGGGCAGCTGTTAGACGCGCACACCGCTTCCCTCGTTGTGTAAACTCAACCGACGGCCCAGGCAGAACGGGATCATTTTTTCTCCGCCCGCTTTCCGAGACATCCATTGACCGCGCGCTTTCCGTTCCTAACACCGCCGGCCCAGCAGCGGTGCGGTCCAGCGGTAGCCGCGACGTGAGGTAACGACAAAACGACCAGTGGGGGCTGCAGACCGCAGGTCGGCGGCATTGCAGTTGACGCTGCGGGTCGCCAGTTGTGGCCTCAATACTGCCCGGGGGGGCCCGCCGCTTATGTACCGGACGTGTCCGACTGCCTGCCGCGTTCATTCTTTTGCACCTTTGTTTATAATGTCAGGCCGGTCACGTATTCCAACCCGAAACAGCAGTTTCCGCCAGAGCGGTTTCCAGCCGCCGGGTAGTTTCTGCGCTAAAGCTGTATGCCAGGGAGGAACATGCGTGGAGTCGAAGTGACGTGAGAGCTTCTATTCTTTTTATGTGTGCCTGTGCATTGGTGTATGTGTGTTGAATGTTGTATGTAAGTTTACTGGATGTTTATTGGCGTTTCCTCTACTACAGAAAGAGGGACAAGAGACAGCAGGTCATAAAGCCCTGCAAAGGATCTTGTTTTACCCTGTAATTCAGTCGAAAGCTAACAATGCATTGAACATAACACACTAGGGAGTTTCAGAAATAGGTCCCCAAGCGGTTTCACGTAGCCAAGCACCCAAACTTTCTTGATGGCCGTTAGCGTAATCCTACTGTACTCTCTTTGTTTCCATTTGTACGACTGGTCGATAGCGTCCCCTAACTTTGCGTCTTCTATTCCTAAAACAACCTACTACGGCCTTGAAATCACTGAAGAACAATACAGTAACACTAAACATTAGGTTAGCGAGGTGCTAACAAACGCGGTGCTAAATCAGTATAGATTGCCAAGAAATTCGTCACGTCTTTAGGCATTAGATGGCAGAGACTTCATTATTACAGCAAAATCGAATAACAATTCTCCTTTAGATTCTGCACCGAATCGTCAACCTGGGCAAGTCAGTGTGACATCACTGGTTCCAAAAGCACTTCTTTACTAAACCCTTCTCTCGTTAACTTCTTGTGCGCATCGGCTGGCGTTGCCGGCCCTGTGCCTGCCATATGTGCCACTGAAATGACAATTCTAAATTACTGACCAACAAACTTCAGTCGTCCCTCTCGGTATAGAGCGTTCCTGCCACTGCAGAACTATTTCATAGCACAGCTTTGCCCTGCCTTGCGCAACGTATCACCTACACCACGCCATTTGAATGCCTCAAAACTCTTGATTTAATTTCTTGTCGCGGACGCCAGGCAACAGACAACGGCCGGACACTGAAGGCGAGGGCCCAGCCCGTCTGCTTAACCTGGCACTGCTGAGGCAGAAGGCAGAAGATCTAAGTACCCCGCTCCTCCACCAAACTGTCGGGGATATCTTGATGGTCGCGACTTTTATCTAGACCGCAGAATATGCAGCACACCTCACAATAAGCTCACCAGGCCTCAAGCCCTGACGTTCAGAATGCTTCAAACAAACACGTACCCCACGCAGAACAGACTACATCACTACATGCCTGACCTATGCAAAACATCATATTGCGAAAATTGCCATAGCACACTAGACGTACATCGCTTGCTCTGGCCGTGCGGTCGGACCCACGCAAACAAGGATCAAGACTCCGCCAGGCTACAAGGCGCATTACGCAGCACGGACCTGGCGGAGCAGCTCTGGGCCGTCCAGCGAGCCCACGTGGGAGTAGCCCGCTCTATGGGACTTTGCGCCCCGTAGCTCGCAGGACCTTTCTATAAAGTTACTCCCATCCATCCATCCATCCATCCATCCATCCATCCATCCATCCATCCATCCATCCATCCATCCGTCCGTCCGTCCGTCCGTCCGTCCGTCCGTCCGTCCGTCCGTCCGTCCGTCCATCCGTCCATCCATCCATCCATCCATCCATCCATCCATCCATCCATCCATCCATCCATCCATCCATCCATCCATCCATCCAACAGGCTACCGAGCAGGATTCAGAAAGGCTACCGGAGCCAGACGGAGTCTTGCGCAGTGAAGAGCCGCGGAATTCAGTTTCTTCACTACCACGGGAAGCCCAACGCATACACTATAGCAGATTATTTTTCTGGTGCGCGGTAGCGTCTTCAGCAGTGGATAGTTCAGAAAAAAAAACTACTATTTAATTACTATGCTAATTAGGTTATAACTGAAGTTTCACGGCTTTCTTTGTCTCCATTTCCAGAAATGAAGGCGAACTAGTAGGTCAAACTTTTTCTTCACGTGGAACTGTGTTCGGGGCATTACGTGGATAAGTTCGCAGTCATCGTTCGTGCGCCTTTAATATTAATCTTAACTGCCTCTTAAACGTGTTCCACGGTAGCGGCGGGCAACTCCCCGATCCTTCCGCAATTATGCTCAGCCCAACAAGCGAAAATATGGCCGCGATCACTATCTCCGTATTCTCAACTTACGGCTGCAATCGCGCAGGCTTGTCTTATTCGCAAACGAGTCCAGCCCTGGAAAAGAAAATGTTCAAGGGACTCGAGAAAAAAAAAAAAAAGCGCACGGACCTCTCCTCCTGTCAAACACACATATCGCTTCTTGCTGGAGCACGCTGTTATTTGAAGCGCATCAATTGAGAGATGTGTAGATAGATAGGGAGTATACGAAAGAAGATGTCAGTCGGAGAAGCAGGAGGATGGAATGGGGCAGGGGGGGGGGGGGGGTTACTGCTGCAGACGTGAAGAGAGTTAAACGAAAATACTTAGCACTGTGCGGAAGTGAAGTGGGTGTTGCCGGTGAACTGCTATAACGAAGAAAAGAAAAAGAAAAGAACCATGAAAAATGTGAACTGAACTGTGTGCCTTTTGAGGGCACACAAAGAGAGGTAATTGTTCGCCCCAGGCGAGAGCAGAGATCCAAAAAAGAAGAAGACTGTAGGAAAGAAAGAATCCTCGGGATGATCGCGTTTCTTTGAAGCGCGTAGGAAAGGCAGGGCGGGGCGATGTTTGCTGCACGCAATGCGGTGGGGATGAGTCACAAAGAAGAATGAGCACGTGCGCTAATCACTGTACAGAGCAACGCGCAAGAGAACCGTAGCAGAAGGAAGTTGAGGCTATGGGTTGCGAGTGCAGTCGCAGGAGAATGGCAAGAGGCTGGGAACGCCCTTCGTGCCCGTAATCCTCAACGAACAATTTGCTCAAGGTTGTCCGGTCAGCTATAATAAAGTGCGGAATACGTGATATACACAAAAACCAATCAAATCAAATAAATGCATGCATGGTCGGACAACAACAAATCGAATCAAATGAGGGGTTTACAGTCGCGAAGAAGCACACTGGCTATGAGGGACGCCCCATTGTGTACTCTGGGTTGAATATATGAATACGAATGAGCACCTGTATACCTGTAGCTGCTTCTATCTATCTATCTATCTATCTATCTATCTATCTATCTATCTATCTATCTATCTATCTATCTATCTATCTATCTATCTATCTATCTATCTATCTATCTATCTATCTATCTATCTATCTGGTCTGTCTGTCTGTCTGTCTGTCTGTCTGTCTGTCTGTCTGTCTGTCTGTCTGTCTGTCTGTCTGTCTGTGTCTGTCTGTCTGTATGTGTGTGTACATGGCTTCTGTCTGCCTGTCCGTCTGTCTGTGTGTCTGTACATGGCTCTCTGTCTGTCTGTCTCTCCATCTGTCCATCCGTCCATCCATCCGTCTGTCTGTCTGTCTGTGTCTGCTTATACCCGTGTCCACTGGCGTAGCCCTCCTAAGCCATTTTCAAAGCTGCAGCGAATTTTGATTAAACAAGAGCATACACACACGCGCCGATCTTGCTGAGTAAAGCGCAACTCCGCTACGTTTAGGAATGGGAGGAACGAGGGCGCGCCCCCTTGCCAATACGGAATCCCCGGGATGCCGAAGACGGTAGCGGGGCTGGAAACGGGAGACGACACGAAACGACAACAGAAATGGCGAAGAACAAAGGAGTGGCTTGGCTCTCGGCAAATCAGATAATAGAAGGAGAGATTAAGATCTGCCTCGCACAGGAGATGCCGCATTCCGATCCCGTAGCAGATTAGGAGGGGGCCACGCACGGCCTCCCTTCAGTCGCTAAGAGACACGAGTGCTTTTATGAACTTGCGCAGGTACAGCGAAAGAAGTATCCAGAGGAGGACGGGGTTGGGACGCAGCGACAAGACGTCGACTGCCGGAAATTGAAAGCCGCCGACGCCAGTGCGACAACAAAAGACCTTTAAAGCGATGTTTGTTCAATCTCTCCCGAGATGGCCGAAGTTGGCAGGGGAAAAAATACATATATTCTAGGGTTCTACGAGCCAAAACCACGATATGACTATGAGGCAAGCCGTAGTAACTCCGGATTATTTTTGTCCTGCTGGCGTTCTTTAACGTGCACCCTAGGTACGATACCCGGGCCCTTCTTTTTTTTTTTTTTCATTTAACCCCCTCCCCAACCCTGCTGGAAATACGACCGCCGTGGCCGGGATTCTATTCCGCGACCTCGTGCTTATAGTAGCGAGACGCCAAGGCCACTACGACACCACAGCGGGTCGAGGGTCGCAGGAGGATGGAGACACGAGGTCATCGAAAGTGGTCGAAGTAAAGATGTCTTGTGTTGTTGCCAATGTTTCAATTATAGGATTCCTTAACCCGAGGAAGGCAGTCCCTTTGTCTAACACCCTTCGTTACAAATATCATTTGTTTGACCACTGTTGCTCACTTTCAAGCTGTCGCCGATAGCATCCCGACCTAGTGCCGATTTAGCGGAAACCAGAAAGTAGTTTGAATGTTCGTCTCTCTAATAATGTATACAATGAATGCTTGCTATAAATTGTTGGTATTAAATTCTGGAACTCTATTCCGTTTGTAATAGAAAATGTCACTTCATTCTACTAATGCACTAGAAGAAGAGTATTTAAAACAATTAACAGCTGGGTCTCTGACGTAATCAAAGCTTTAAGATAAATGATTCACTTGCATTTTTGCATGTGCATAATATTTTTTCCTGTCACAATACGTTTGTACATTGCATATTTGAGTCTATATTTGATTTGATTATATTGTTTGATTGTATACTGGATTTTACGTATGGTCAAGATTGTATATTTCATCGTCCGATTTGCCGCTGTAAAATATAATTTATTCCGCACAAGCTGCCCAAGGACTATATGGGTCCACTCAGTCTTCGCAAGCTTTGTGTCAAAAAAAAAGAAAATGTATATCAATCAATCAGTCAGTCAATAACACTAACACGAATGCGAGATTATTATTATTATTATTTGTTTTGAACACATATGCACATATATACAGTTAACAGGAAAGGGAAAGTGAGGAGCAGGCTGGCAACTGCCACCGGAAGGGGCACAACGCCTGCCTACTCTTCTGAAGGGAGGTGACAGCAACACAGATGCGAGATGGTAAGCCAACAACATAAACTCGGGAACACGTTTCGCGTAGTAATTAGTCTAAAAAAAGAATAACAAAAAGCAAAGAACACGGACTGGTACATCTCACACACGACGAAGCACACGACACAAACATCTGCTTTAATACGCCAGCGTATCAGCGTTCGCCGCTCTGTCAAATGGGGCCCGGCGGCAAACGCGAGAAGCGGCCGAGCCTGGAAACAGGAAATTCTACTCGCCAATTCCTTAATTGCTTCGCGATAGAGACGTGGCTGGCTGCAGAGTGAAACCCCCCTCATCTTCTTCGTCACGAAGTTTCTATCCGGGATCAAACACAGCAGGCTTATTTATACCTAGGAGAGGGCGACGCACAAAGCTCGCCAAGCACCGCTCCACGACACGCCATCCGCTTTGATTCGCGATGCCCGCCCCAAATCACTTTCTTAATGAGTACAACATTTACGTGATGGCGATGGCGATTGCGGGCGCCTGCCGCGATTCTCCATCGCCGCCGTAGTCGCCGCCGTCGTCGCAAAGCGCTGTAGGAGAGGCGTCGGCGTCTCCCATGTACATTGGGGCGAAATTTCGCTCAGGTTGACTGCTCAATCAAAAAACTGGACGCCCGGTGCGACACAGGATTCTTTCTCTTTCTTTCTTTCTTTCTTTCTTTCTTTCTTTCTTTCGTTTCGTTCCGTTCGTTACCGCGGGGTGCCTGCCACGCGCCGCTGCGCAATTTCTCTGCTTCCCGGCGGCTTTCGACAGAAGTTCAACACCCTTTGATTGCGCGTTGCGCCGCTTATATATTTTTCGAAGGTTATTGCGTTATGAGACGCGAAACGGTTGATGAATGAGTCGGACGTCCAAAACGGGGAAACGTGAAAGCGAGGACCATTGGGACGTGCATGAACGCACCAGAGAGGAGGAGTACGAGACAGGGGATGACCTGTCGCTGTCGCTGTTGTTGTTGCTTTGATTTGGTTGTTGTCATAACACGATGCAGTCGTGTTCTACGTGAACCGTAACAAGGTGCCGTGGTCGAAGGGGCGCCATGACAGCCCACGGCGGTGCCAGCATACGAAAAAGAAATATATGTATTTAATAAACGCGAGTAATTGGTACGGTGTTAATTCTCAAACTTTTCGTATGTCGGCACACCGCCGTGTATACGGTTTCGGGGTCGCTTTCGATCGCCGACACCCTGTTGCAGCTCGTATCGAACGCGACTGTACGTATTCAACAAAGGTATCGCCCTGCTCAGGAGTAGGCACAGTACCTCGACTACACGAAATGAACAAAACGAATACGTTAAAGTTATTCGGAATAACACCGAGCTTTCAGTTGGCATGCTGATCATTTCGAAGCGGCCTGCAGAGGGGAATAAAACTTGCATTGCGGTGTGTTTTCAGTGGAACATATGTGTGAAGCTTCACACCGTGCACTCGCGAATAAAAGTTTGCAGACCACATACGTCATCAGCAAAAAAAGAATTAAATGTCCTCTAGCACAGCTCCACAACCTAAAATCGCCTCAATACATTGCATCTGTCGAGGACGCCCACGTAGGCTGTATCTTCAGATTTGAGTCTATAGCATTCCTCAGCTGCGTCGAAGAAAAAAAGTTTCTTGGCCCCATTCCTCTTCAAACTGTTGCTCGCGAGACTTACATCGTCTACATCGAGACCAATTACTCGTACTGTACTTAGTGCGCATACGTAGTGTGTTGTGTTAATACTACCACCTGTCTACTGAGTTCCTCCATCACAGGCAACAACTTTTGCTGCGGTCAAGGGTATCGGGGCTTAGCCGTCTATTCTTTTTTTTTTCCTCACGACGCGCTATCATTTACCTGTACCCTCCGTAGATCCTTGGCTATTGCATGCCGCCCGACATGGTATCCACTTACCTAATTATTAATTCATTTACTTCAAGGCCACGTACTCTTACTTTCCTCCATCTCAGCTTCAATTACCGTCGCGTTCTCCACGACATGATTATCATCTGTCGCCAAAAGATTGTCAAACTATGGAAACCTTTCAGTATTGACCGTAATATAAGCGCACAGGATAAAGCGGATTTGAAAAGTGAGAGCCTTGAAGTGCCAGAAACGTAGCCCACGTATACCATGTCAGTAGAAGAATAAAAAAAGCGCCATGAGTTAACGGGGGCGTAAGCAAAAAGAATGCTCACGTCAGCAAGAACCGTCGATGTTTCCAGCAGGAGTAATACGGAGAAAGATGTTTTGATGTATGAAAAACAACATGTATTCAATTAAATTCTGGGGTGTCACGTACCAAAGCCACGATTTTATAATGAGGCCCGCCGTATAGTGGAGGACATCAGATTATTTTTGACCACCTGGAGCTCTTTAACGTGTACCCAATGAACTGCACACGGGCGTAGCTCGAATTTGAGCCCCATCGAAATGCAGCCGCCACGCCCGGGATTCGATCCCGCGACCTCGTGCTTAGTAGCGCAACGCGATAGTCTTTACGCCTCCTCGGCGGATACCTAAAAAAGGAACACTCAAACGTGTTCTACCCTTAAGACAAGCGCTGAATATTTAGGGTACGCGAATTAAGGCGGCTTAAGAATAGCAGTCGACGCGCCGTTACAGAAGGAAGGAAAAGAAAAAGGGGGGGGGGGGGGGAACATAACAAAACAAAACAAGAAAATGAAATTGCTATTAGTGTAGCGTCACCCACTTTCTCCACATAATCGTTCGTCTTGTTCGCCTATAGTTAAGCCTCACTAATTAAAAAGCCCGGACAGTCCTTCTTACTTGTGCTAATGTACCTTGACTTTGCTGCTGAGAGCCAGCAAATTTCTTGTCGTGCGCCGCTTAATACATTTCGCCTGCGTACGAAGAAGCGCGCTAATCTCCAGGGCTTTGAGCTCGTCTCTAGGAAGGCGAGTGCACTCTAACAATTTACGCGACAGTTACAAGAATTTGCAAGACGGCGCTATACCTGCAGCGACGGCCGCTTCGTGTGCAAAAACAGCGGAATAAAAAAACGGTGATAACGAACACGCAACAAACCAGCACTTAATTAAGGTTTATAGTTAGCGATAACAGCGGCGCGAGGACAGCGCACAGCAACACGAACAACGGAAGCAGAAACAATACCGCTCATAGCTACACCAAGAGAGCACGCCGGCAGCATTGAGTTAAGCAACAGCGCGCCACGATATAAAATAACGTTATCAATGTCACCAGGTATATGCGACATAAGCAAGGATACGGCAGCAACTGCAGCAACAGCGATAAGAGTATCAACACGACACAACGCGCGCAGTATCATACAGCAACACTAGAGCGTGCTACGACAGCAACGACAGCACACAGCAACAGCGGCACAGCAGCACGCAACAAAGTGAGCGACCGCAGCAGCGGCAACAGCAGTAACCGCTACACCGACAGCGCAGAAGGCACGTGACAACGACAGTACTACGGCGACAACAGGAAAAGAAGGAAAGAAAGAAGCGAAAAAAAGGACAGCATCGATTAGCCAAACGACCAGTAGCGGCAGAGCATGCAACGAGAACAAAAACAACAGCAACGACACAGCAGCTATACTGGGGAAACGGCAGCAGTAGCACCGATACATTGAGGATGGGCAAGCAACAACGGCAACAGCGGAGGTACAACAACACACGAGCAACAACAACGACAACAACAACAAAAAACGCGAGGCAACGACAACAGCAGGGCCGGCGCGGACAGACAGGAGGAAGCACGCTGCAAAACTAAGCACCAAGACAGCCGAGAAAAACAAGCGTCCGTGGGATCCGACGCCTGAAGAAGACGCAGGGCGACGATCAACGCTATGGAACAGACAGCAAGGAATCTGAGCATAAAAGACAGACAGAGAGAAAGAACCAACAGAAGAGCAGGGGGTGAGGTGCAGTACAAAATAGCCTCAACCGCGGCCAGACGTGCTGGACAAAGGGGAGGACGTGCGGCTCGCGACGTTCGCGAGGCCGACAACGACGCCGCCTAGCGGTTGCGCCGATACAGAAGCAGCGGCAGCAGCAGCGGTATAAGCTGCCTGGGACAACGGCAACAGGAGCAAACGTTTCGCGAGCGCTGCCAAGCAACGAGGTAATTAGCGGCCTTTGCTAGCAGACTAGAGGTGGCTACGTCTGAAGCGCTTAGCGCTTCGCTCTTTTCCTGGGACATTCTCGCTGCGCCTCTTTTGCCATTCTCGCGGGACGGCACCGCTATAACGCGCCCTTTGAGCGTGATCCCGAAGTCTCAGCGCTTAGCTGAAAGCTCGCGGGAACGATGCACTAGGCGCGTACGGGGTACTAATAGAAAGAAAAAAATGCATAGAAGGCTACCGAGTATGTTGAATGTCAGGTTTCAATTGCCTTTCGGGACCGGTCCTGGTGTGATTCTACAAAGGCCATATTATCTCTTATCTATATGGGAAAGTAGGCCTACTTAAACCCACCTATCCAGTAAAGTTTACACAGAAAAAAAAGACAAGAAAATAAACTGCTTCAGTATTCAGGCGAGCACAATATAAGCCGATGCAGCGGACAGTCGGCTGGATACTAAATACTGAGAAAAAAAAAAAAGAACTGTGGCCCCACCCCGCCCAAATGGTCGGACATTTGCAATAAAGTTTTCACTCCCTCACTCACTTTCGGCCAAGTTATCTAGAATTCACAATTTATCCTAAACGCAAGAAAGCACAGCGTCGACAAAATCTTTCAAAACAGCAACAGCCAAAAGTGCCGACTAAAATGCATTGGCAGCAACGCGTAACGGAAATAAAAAGAATGTAGGTTTCACGCACCCGAAAAAAAATTAATAAATACTACAAATACCGAAAGGAACGAAAGTCGAATTCCACGTGAAAGCTTCTGCGTGAATTTTTCTCTCTTCTTTTCTGCAATGATTCTGGTAGTCTTTCCTGTCCCTTTAATCGCAAGTAATGTCACAAATTTGTGAGGGTTTAGTGCGTGCTTACAAAAGCTCGAAGCAAAAATCTTGGTCCCTGTGATAAAGAGACGTCAGACTCGTCAGTGCCACTGACCTTCATTTCGAACGTCTTCGCACGTAGCAAAAGTCGCAGAACATAACTTTATCCCAGATTTTCGAGGCGCCAACGCGTCAGGTTTAATTTTCGTGACAATACGTCTCCCATCCAATTTAACAACTACAGAAGCGCCCAACCACCCCGCATTTATCCTGGCCGTCAGTTGATAGCACATCAAGCAAATCGTGCGACTGACAACTAATGGCACGTCTTAAGGTTACGTCCTTAATTGTACAGTTAATATGAGTGCACTGGGTTTAGAGTTCACAAAGGACCCCAAGTTCACAGAATCACAAGGTCACCGAACCTTTTCGTCCTAGTTTCTACATTCAGTCGCGTCGTCTTCCGAGGTAATACGTAAATACGGGACTTGTAATTTTTTTTCTGTTTTTAGAGAAGAGCGTACTTTTATTCGACCAGGAGTATCCGCTGATCAGACCCACTAGAACAGATTACAAAATTGGAAAAGAGAGAGTGATAGAAAACGTTTTGAGGAAATCTGGAGAGCTGAGCCTCGTGGCAGTCTAGACAGGCTACTCCTGTTGCGATGAGGAATGAAAGAAAAGGGACGAATGAAAAACAAAGAACGAAAACAAAAAGGCATGTACACAATAATACATACATTTGCGCGAAGTGCATTACCAAAGAAGGTAGTTCGAGAATCTGACTGCGGCCTTTTATCCTACGGGAATATTATAAGCTCTTATTAATTGTTCCGAGGAGAATGGATGAATGTCAGTATCTTGGCAGTTTCATTTTATGGATGTACGACTAATTTTTTTTATTAGGATATTAGAGAGAGAGAGCGAGAGCGAGAGAGAGAGAGAGAGAGAGAGAGAGAGAGAGAGAGAGAGAGAGAGAGAGAGAGAGAAAGCAGACCAGCTGGCTACGCTGTGCGGGGGAAAGGGAATGAATTCCACAACGCACATTGCGGAGAGGAACATCAGGATCAGCCACACTATTAACTTTTGGAGCGTACAGCGTCGTTGCAAACTCCTATCGGTTTGGCTGAGTACGCTAGGAAGCGTCTAGCTGTTTATATTACCAGTCAGAGCTTGAATGACGTTAGCAACGATAGGCATCCTTTGCAGCTTGCTGAATCCTCAAAGTCATTTTACAGCAATACCGAGTTAAACCTTTAAAGCGGAATACTGCATTCTAAGGGCCCACTTGAACCATGCTGCCCGCTGCTTTCGTTGCTCAAGTGAGAGTTCAGGCTAGTTGAAATTCAGCGAGTGCCTTCCCCTAGTTACCCTTCGTCAACAAAAGCACCCCCCCCCTTCCCTCCCACCTTTTTCATCAAGTTCGGTTGATTAATTGCTCACTCAAAGTGAATTTCGTTAATCTGTACAAGCCGAGAAAAGCGCAACCCAGCAGCAACAAAAAATTTACTAAAGAACAAAACAGCACAGATCGAAACGGCCTTGGTGAACTGTCATCTCTCTCTCTCTCTCTCTCACACACACACACACACACACACACACACACACACACACACACACACACACACACACACACACTATTCGGAATAAGAGCTGCAGATCTTGTCCGACAAGTTCCAGTATCAGCACGCGTCAGGGCAAATTTATACGCTCCTGAAAGTCCATATCGAAGGACAGGCCCAGACAAGCCCAGCCAAGCCAACAAACCACACTTCAATCCTTCTGAGACCGAATGTGTATGAGACCGCGGCGTATGCGCGCTATTGACAATGCACTGGAACCACTCCGGCAGCTCTGCCCCGTGCCCCGCACGACACAATTATAAACAAGTCATGCTTCAGTCTGGCGATAAGAGCCCCCCGGATGAAATATTTGAGAAAAACAGAAAGAGACGGACCCGGGAGTTACTTGGGCATTAGGCGCGGATATTCAAATGTGAAGCCCCTTTGCGATCGATAAGCTCGGCGAGCTATGAGGTTGCTTCTGCACAGGGAGAAATGAATGCGCAGAGTCAGCCGTGAGAAACGAGTGCGAAACTGCGGCGGCGCGATTAAAGACGCTGTCCCCCGCGGGTATTCGGGTTCACTTCGCTTTCTAATGGGATGCCAATGAAGAAGGTTAGGTTAAACTTGAAATAATAAATCACGTTTCCAAAATGCCGGAGAGGCCACTTTCGGGGTGAGCGCAGATGAGCCGGAGAGTGCGCAATTGATCGGTGGCAGTCGAATGGAGGCGCCGCCTTCCCTTTCCCTCACCAGGACACCGTGACGTTAGCGATTTTGACTGCGTCCCCTCACCTGCCTAGTTTCTCGCTACAGCAGGAATATACAGCGCATTCTTAGGAAATTAACGAGTGGGCGTAGGAAGTTCCGATAGCTTTCATTTTCTTTCGGGGTGCTCAAATATCGGTCCTGATACAAGATACTTCGAAATCCGTGGCAGCACATTTACGTACCGGCGCTGCTTTCCCGGCTCGACACTCCAAAATAATAAGATAAAGAAGAGAGAGAGAGAGAGAGAGAGAGAGAGAGCTTTAATCTTCATTTGCTCTTGTAATAATGAAACCCTCCCCGCGAAATTACCGAAAATGAACTTTTGAGAATACTTGATAAGTGTAAAGTGATTTAGGATGCTTATTTGGTCTTTCTTTAACCTCGTAAGGCTCAAAGACAGCTCCGCATCAAGGAAAACTTGAACATTGAAACCTTTTATTTTTGGGCATAGAGAGTAGAGTGGTGCAAAAGCATAACAGAATGTTACTTAAGCTATAAGCTAATTAATATAGTACTTAATTATCCATTGGTGTGGTAGGCTACCGACAACAGAAAACTTGCTCCAACGTATAGAAACGCTACTTTAGGGTACGCGTTAGGTTCCCCGCGCTTCAAAGTATTATTTGGAGGTACCAAAACTGCGTAGCACGTGTGATACCTTGAGGCATTACGTGGGTTGACGGTCTGAAAATAGCTCGTGTGCGGAGAAGAGAGAGAGCGAGGGAGAGGGAGAAGGTGGAATCGGAAAAGACAAAGTCGGAAGCGAAGGCAACGAAAACACTGACGCTTGCTGTTTCCGGCCTCCCCGCTGCCCGTTTTTGTTTGCACCTAACGAGAGAGAAACCAAAATGCTTTCTTCCGACACGCTCCCGGAAAGGGTGGGAAATCCGCGAGGTCAGCGAAAAAAATGCGGCAGCTCGACACTCTTGCTTTCCGAACGCCCGTGCACAATCGGCAACGCTCCCAGGCATCACGTCCATGGAGCGCAGGGGAAACGGAAGACAAACCCAATAAGCGTGCATAAACAGAATGTTAGCGACAGCCGCTAAAGCGCGCGATCGGCGGCGCTTAGAGAGAGGCATGCATGCGCCCGGTATGAAGCACACAGTTCGCTAGCAAAGAGCGTAAAAGGAAAGACAAGAAGATGGCACGAAGAAAGGAAAAGAACCGAAGCGAGCAAACACACAAGCAAGCAAGCAAGTCAGAAGGAAAGAAAGAAAGATCGTCGAGAAAGCGAGCGATGCGACGACGGTGAAAGGGAAAAAAGAAAAGCCGGGAGAGTCGCGATGCCACGCAGTGGCACGCACGAGACGGGCTGCATCCATCGATTGCCGTAAAAGAGGCTCGATAAATGCAAATACGGATGCAAATGAGGCAGCCCCCCTTTTTTTTCTTTTGCTATTTCGTTTCCTTTGTTTTGCTCTCTCTCTCTCTCTCTCTCTCTCTCTCTCTCTCTCTCTCTCTCTATGGGCGCTGTGCCGTTCTCATCGTGACGACAACGGCGGTACCGACGAGGACGACCCGATCCGAGCGCATTTTGGGAGGCCCGCCGCCACCCGCGTGCTGCTGCCGCATGCTGCTGAGCAGGGGCATTCCGCGCGGTGCGCCCGATGCGCTTCGTATATAGTTTACGCGGCGGGACGCCCCCAAAGGGAGGTTGGGACGACCGCCGGTGTTTCTCCTTTCTTTTTTTTTTCCCCCTTCCAAGATCCGCTGCGCTTAAAAGGGTGCAGCACCGCGTGCGAGCTCACCTAATTTTGTTTTGCAATATCAGCCAAGCCAGACTTCTGAAACCCGGGAGGAGAAATTTCTGAACCTTTGGTTCGCTCGACAACTGTTCACTGTTGGCAGCCCTCCACTTCGATATTATGCTGTTCCTGACAGCAACGTAATAGAAACAAACATATTTTGTCGGTCGTGGAATGTGCTCCATTGTACCTAGAGTTTTTGCGCCTTCCGCGTGCTTGAAGACGTACATCACCGGAGAAAAAACTCCCGGAGATTTTCCAGCGGATCACCGTTCGATAAACCAGAAAAAGAAAATTACCGAAAGGTTGAAGACATACATTGAAATGTGATCCTACTTATTTGCTAGTATTATTCTTCTCTTCTATAGTTATTTATAGCATTTCGCCTCAAAGGTCGATCGCAAGCATTTCAGTGTGCGTACGGCATCCATTAGCGATAGCTTCTTCGCTAACACGCCTTAAAAAAAAAAAAAAAAAGAACCACGCAGTTACGTTACTCATACAAAGCATTCGCGCTGCTTATGACGGTGGCAACCACGGTGCAACTAAAAGGGCGCAGGTTTTTTCAACGCCGTAAGCTCGTAGCCTTGACGTTTTGCCGTAGTGGTCTGATGGAGATGCGTAATGGACGCGGGTAATTCCGGCATCGCCGCGTACTGCTTGCAAGTTACGCTGACCGCGTGATTTGCAACTGAAACGTCGGCGCACTATCCTGACGACAGGACTCGCACGTTCCAGTCCTCCCTCAACGCAGGAGACGTTACCTTGGCCAAGTTGCGGCACGGTGCTCGCGAAGCTTCGCGCTGCTCGGCAGGTGGCGCCCGTGTGCAAAATAAAAGACTTCACTCGAAGCTTCGACAACACTTACCTTACCTTACTTTGTCTTGTGAAAACGCTCACATGGTACTAATGTTTTCACTACCATTATTCTTGTTTAGTTTCCTCCCACACGAACTCAACAGAGAATGAAGGAAGTGGAAGAAAAGACAATCTGCCACCTGTTAGAGCCGAGCTTACAACCTCGGCTTGGCGCGTGCGATGCTATGCCTGCAGAGAAATAATGCATGGCATTCAACTGTATCTCAACAGCTATTTCGTTGAATATCGGAGGCAGCAGAAAGTCAATAAAAACACAGGAATATTTTTATCATTTTTTTAGAGGGATGCCATTTCAGCTACGGCGACGGTCGCGTCACCATCCACATTCTTGCGTATCTGTGTAAGTGTGTCGTATAGACCAAGCCTCGGGGGCGTTATACCATCGTCACTTCCGGTCACGGCGGCGTATGTGGAACGTCCTTTCAAGAGTTGGGCTTGTCTTGCGAGGAGATTCGTGAATTACAGGCGTCTTCATCGCTCAAGACAACGTATCGGCATTATACAATGCTGCACCGTTTTAGCGAAACAGAAATACACGTCCCACCACGGCGACGAATCGCACATCCCGCTGTGCGAAGCGCGTGGGGAAGGGGGGGGGGGTGCACGGCGACAGGTCCCAAAGCTGGGATAGTTCCAGGACCACTTGTCCGGCGCGCGTAATACACTGACCTCGTAAGACAGCGGCGGCCGGCTCTTCTTAGATACGGCGTGTTCGAGACACGCTCGCTCGCTTAGGGGGGTCCCACAGGCTGAGAGATGAGCCCGATTACGCGTAATTTGGTTCGCTGTACGATTATACCGTCTGCCTGGCAAGCAAGGCCTCGCGACCTTTCTGGGAGACGCAAACACGATACGTTCCCCTCCTCACCCCCTCCCCCCACGGGGATCACACGCACGCATTTGCATACGCACGAAGCCAATTCTGTAGCGAGAAGTCTGTGAGCTCAGAACTTCGGCGCCATGGGCAGCTTCGCAGTGGACACTGCCGATTTCCTCGAGGCAACGCGTAGGCCAGCTGTACAGTGACCCGAACAGGCTCATCGTTTTGCTTCCGATAACTACTCGAAACAGCGAAAAAGGGAGGAAAGACGCAGTATAACGCACACACTGGACACGCGCTGACGACTAACAACTGACATACTATGGCGTAATCAAAGACAGATCCAGAGCAGGTAGGCTGTGTCTGCTCTGAATAAGCTTAGTAAACTTTATTCCCGGGGCGGGTCGGCTGAATACAAAGGAATGCGTATTAGCGCCACAAGAAAAGGAGGACTTGGGAAGGAGCGGACAGAAAGATACAGAGCCGGGCGTTTTTTAGACCAAGTCTTTCTTCCCTTGCTGCGCTGCGTACGTATTCCCGAGTAAACGCAGTTGCGAGGGACGCCCTCTCTTGTCCTGGTCTTAGTTCACATCGTTACGCATCCTATTACACCGTAATGACTGTAAACTAGCCCAGCAACAAGTAGTGATCACTGACATTTTTATTCAAAACTTTGCTAATAAATACAAATAAGGCAGACCTGTGCGCACGTGCATACAATCAACCAAGGGCATCTCTCGAGCTCATCTATTTCACATTCAAACAAGAAAATATACAGGACTGATGTGCAATTATCAGACATTAACAAACTCGCCCGACTGTCCACTCCGGTTCTGGTCGCCTTAAGAAGATAACGTAGTGGTTAAACTAGTTCAGCGCGTTCTATACAGCGAAGTAGCGGATGCTGAAGGAAGAGTAACAAAGCCTAGGGCGGTAAAAGATTAGACAGATCGATGAGATTCAAAGAAAAAAAATCGCAGGGACAGTTTAAGCTAGGCGGACGCAAGACACAGGCGATAGCTGGATATCCAAAGTAGCTATCGCCGAGCAGTTAGCCTACTGGCGGCGATGATAAGCGAAGTTACCCGAGTCTCTCGTCCCTCGTCGTTAGCGATCAGAACTCTCTTGGATCTTGCCGTGCTGGTCGCCTCAGTTCTGTAACGTCGTATCTCTGGTACGTTAACGCACATTCAAATTTATTCCAGACTCTTACAAAGTCGTGTTGAAGGCTCCCCATGGCAAGAAACCTGTAAGAATAGATTTTCTTGTAGGCCCACAATTTTGACTACGTTCCCTGCGCAGTTAGAGCTTTGAATGGATAAGATTTACGCCTATCTGCCACAGTAGTCAGGGAGACCCATCCTGACAGCTCAACACGCGATATAATAAAGATGACCTACCATGCATTCGTTATGCACTTCCAAACGCGGTAACGATGAGAAAGACGCCGTCATGTATAAAGAAGAATGCGCTAGCTGATATTTCAGTTGTGGTTACAATCAAATGCAGCTTGCTATAGGTCTTGCATACGCTGAACAGATAAACAATGCAGCAACACAGTGAATGCCTATGCGCCAAAGGAGCGTCGTGGAAGCGTGATTGCTGCTCGAAAAGTATTAATAAAGCATTAGGAAAAAGGCATTGTGTTACAATGTAGCTGAACTGCACCTGTAAGGCGTATTCAAGTACTGTCTTCGTGCATGATTAACTTCTCATGTTGCGAGTGAAGTTCAATCCACTTAGTTCGCTGCATAAGTCAACTTCTTGCGCGGTTCGTTCTTACTACATGCAAAGCACCGAACGACCTCTCCAAGAAACGCATTGCATCGTAACAAATTGAAGTAACGTCACACCGGTTCGGGTTGCACACCGCGAATCAGTGCGCTGAGCAAGCTTTGCCTGTCCCCGCTTTTCTCGTAATGAAGATGCAACTTTACGGAGACAGAAAACGAAGCCGAAACGGGGCTTCCTTTTATTGCCACCCGAGTCGAAGCTACACCCAGAATTCCAAAGATGCAGCTACAAGGGGCCCGTATTCAGACATCGCCGCTGTCGCGCCTTATGTACAAGCCGCCTATGTGCCATAGCCGCTCCCAGAGTAAATCCCACCATTGATAGCGCCACACATACTAACCGCGCCACCGCGTGCACAAGCTCCTCAAAGGCCGACACCACAGAATCCCTGACCCTACACGCATACGCACAACATGCACGCTTGTAGTTCGGCTTCCGAACACGGGCTAGCCAAACAGATACGCGTCGACAAATCCCCGACACAAAGGGGACACAAAGGAGGCCTTACATGGCCGCAAACACCGGTCGGATGAGTCGGTATCGCGGCGCGTTCTCACGGCATCTGTCGGCCGGATAGAAAAGGGACTTCGCCGGCGGCGATCAAGCGCGCGCTGCCGCTACAGCGAGGACTACTGGGGGGGATCACGCGCCGAAAAAGTTGTCTCAATCGACGCCGCCAGAGGGGGCTAATGCTTGCTTAGCGGCGCGGGAGGGAGGGAAGGGGGAACAGCGCACCGAGGCGGGTCCCTTTAGGGGTCACTTAGTCACGTGGGACACAAAAGGCGACGCGCAGCGGCGACAAGGCTTCGCCGCTAGCGCACGTAGCCCGAACGACAGCGGCGATCATCCGGGCATTCAGCGGAATCGGCAGCTGGTGTGCTCGGCGAAAGACTCGCTGTAAAGGGAGCTCGGAACCCTCCCCGAGTTCCAGCGGCGGCGGCGTCGCGTACGACGGGAGAGTGCGAATGACACGCTATGGGGTTCGGGCCGGAGTCCCAGTCGTGCATATGCCGCATTCCCAGTTTCATAATCCCGCGAACCGATTTCGCGTGGCCGGCCGTTTGAAAGATTCGAGCGGGGCTGCGACAGCCGCTTTCGCCTGAGCAGCGTCTGCGAACCTCGGCTTCGATTTATTCGGTGCAGCGGTGTCAGGAATTCGACTGCGATTAGTCTTCATTAAGTCTACATGGGCAGCGCAGAAGAAGACGGTCTTTGTAGTCAAGACTACGCCTAATTACAAGGGACGATTAATTAATAATGATGACGAAATTGCTGTCTGATATTCACTTCGACGATCCCAGACACGCCACCATAGAGTTGGGTAGCCAGAGCAGGTGAATGATATTAGCGGATGGCATCAATTGAATCAAAACGAACGAGGCAAAAGGAATCATTCATTTCAATACCAGGGTTCTCGTCAGTAGTTACGCTACGACTCGCCATCAGGCAAGTGGCCGAAGATTGAATGAAGCACTGTCCTGAGAAGCCCGAGCATTAGACAGTGTGTATACCCCACGATGAAGAAGGGAGCCATACACACTCGTGCCTACGTTGCGCTGCACGGAACTTAACAGCGAAACGGAGCCTAATCCGATGACGAATGCCACGATCGAGCATTGAATGCGAAGGGGCACCGAAAAATGCGCGCACGCGTTCGCGCCGCGCGGAACACGAGGTGTTACTGGCGGGGGGGGGGGGGGGGGGCAGCGTTGGCGGGGCGATAATTGGCTGGTATTGGTTTCAACCACCCCAGCTAGGGTGGCGACCCCGGCAAGACAGGCGACGTGGCCACTTTTGTTCGGGTCACGAAGGGGTCGTCGCCGCGGCCACTCTCTGCTCGACGCGAGCTGTCTCGTCCGGACAAACCATTGTTCCGTAACTTGGTCCGAACGTCAGACTGGCGAACCGGGAAAGAACACACGAACTTAGGCGCGATTTTTTTTTTTCTTACTTCATTCACTGGTCGATACGAGAGGCTTCAACGTCTCGAACAGGTCCACGAGTGCAATTTTTTTCATCCTCCGATAGAAACTGTACATAGTATGGTTAACGTGGCGTGCTATAGCTGATGCACAATCACGTACCTGAAGTCGCTGTGGCAGACTTCACGTAAGTTCGGGCGTAAACGTCAGCAGTACAGGTGACTGGCATAGATTCCCTGTATTAGGGTTTAACGCATGCGTAAGCAGCATGTACTGTAACGTAATATACGAATGACCACTTCGCATATGGACTTAGTTCGTCACGGTCGAACAATGTGGATTCCGTAAATGATGACGTTACAGTAAGTAACGAAAAGCCATCCACACAAGTTTACGGGACACCGTCTATGCGAAAACGCTGAGTTCCCGCAAAGCCTGGGCTCAAATTCTCGCATTTACTTTGTAGTAGTTTTTGCGATCTAAGCAGTGATTCAATAAATTAGAAGCGTCACGCTTTAACACAGCAGCATAATTCAAGTTTGTCCTGGAACTTGCGTACCACTAACTATTGTATAGGCGACCGCGCTTATCTTAACTAACCGTTCAGTACTTTTGTGAGAGTACTTGTATTTCCTGAGCGTTGTCATTTTCTACACAGCACGCTTTTTAGCCCAGCGGTTTCAGATCCATTGTAGCAGCTCACACTGTTCCCTTTTCTCAACAAGAAAGACCAAACTAAATATGGTGTCCTCAACTTGCTTGCACCTTAGCCTTGAGAGCATGAATGTGACATCTCAATGCTACATTGTACGTCGCTCTTTCTCGTTAAAGAGCAGGTGAAGGGCGTTCGTAAGCGTAGCCACTCGTGATCTGGTGCGCGGAACTCTTGGAAAGCGGCATTGGTAACTGCGTCCAAGGACAGCGCTGCCTGCTCACACATTCAAGACTTCCTCGCTACTGCACGGTACTGCCAGTACCCTGCACAGCGGATGACGTATGCGGCGGACGCCGAAGCGCCGCAACAAATGCGTGCAAAGCCGCACGCACCATGCGTGATAATGGGTGGGTATTGGTTTCCGCCGGCCGGGACCATTCTGTACGCGGCGGCGTGGTCACTTTTGTTCGGGTCACGGAGTGGTCACCTCCTCCTCCGTACGCGGGCAACCCCCCTCACTGTCACCCGCCGCCCCGAGTCCTTTTTTTTGTTCGAGTACTTTTAGACTTGCTTGTTCTGCATTTTCGTATACGAGGAAACCACTCCGGCGTGATGTAGATGTTGCCACGTCACGTCCACACAGCGGCAGCGCTTTTGTGTGATTGTGTGACCAGCCAACCCTGCCTCGTTTCTTGTGTGTGTGCGCGCGCGCGCGTGCCTGGCTGATAACGGAGACCACGTACTAAACGTATACAAGCTAAATTAGGTCTCTCGGAGCGCACATGGGACACGCGGCGATAACGACATGCCTCGATTGTGCGTCCGATTCCGGGATAAACTCGCAGGGTGAAATTTTATCGCGAACACCATGTCCACGCGGGTCGCAAGATAGCGCACACGTTGAGTTTTGCAAGCAAGTAATCACAGGATCGTCAGTAAGTTTTTTTTTTCCCAGGGCAATTCAGCAGTGGAGCTCTTTGCCTGACTCAATTGTCCAAATAAAATCAGTTAATGCATTCTTAGAAGCAATACATTGTCTTATGTACCCTGATACACCCTGATGTTCTGTAGTAATTTTTGTGACATAATAAGTCAAAATGTGCTCTGTAATCATATTGTTAATGTGTTTCATGTCAGCAGTGCTACTTCATTTTTTATTGCATTGCATTATTGTTGCATGCATTGCATGTATTGTGTTGTTGCATGCATTGCATGTATTGTGTTATTGCATTGCATCGCATTGCATTATTGCATTGTTCAATCGCACTAATGCACTTCTCTGTTTATGTTTGTTACATCCACTCCTGTAATAGCCCGTCAAGGGCTGACAGTATCAATAAATAAATAAAAGTTCGAACGGCGGCTCCCGAGCAAGATAGTTGCACAAACTCTCTGTGGTCACGCGATCGTTACGTCAGGATTGCGCGACTCGACAGATGCTGGCTTTGGATACGCGCGCTCTCGAGCGTACGTCGCATTTGCGCACGAAACGGAGCTGGCATAGCGTCTACAATTAAAAAAAAAAAGAAATTTTGCAGAAACCATCAGCAGATGATTGTTTGAAAGTTTAACGATAGCTTTCCCTGTAGACCTGTTAAGATTTGCTGCTGGGCGCACTTAATTGGGTAAATGCTATGAGGCACGTGGGAGCTGGTACGCATGCACTGCCTCCAGGATGGGCCGGCGTTACAAAAACCAGATTAAAACCCTTGCAACGAAACGCCTCTCGCGCAGGTTTCAGGATCGGCCCACCAAGTAACCATCACTGACAGCCCTGTCTCCGGGGTAGGCACTGCTCGCTCGGCGAGACGGCCGTCCACGCAAAGTTGGGGGAACTCAACGGGCAGCCATTCTTTCAAGAATAGATGTCCAGCGTTATCGCTAGTCGTCGATTCGCGCAAGCTACTTCATTGTAACGCGAGTTTTTGGCGATTATGGTTGCTTGAACTCAACCCACGCGTCACACTCGAATAACGGCAAAACTTAGGATTTTAAAACAATTACTCCAGGCTTCGCAGTTTTTAACCTTGCGTTGGCAACCTGTACCACACCTGTACCTTTGCGTTTTGATTCTATCCATAGACAAGTCGACCGAAGTCACAACTTCTTTTTTGTTGGAATCGTCACCATTATAGCAGCGCTCGTGACTGGTGTTACGTTTAACGCCTTCCGCGCATCGACTACGTCCATTCGCAACGGTGACGCAGACCGTTCAGTATGACGGCCGCTTCGAGAGGCAAGTAATTTTGATGGCCTATAGGAGCTCGCCGTGGCTCGAAGGGCTCGACGTCAATGAGTCGACGATTCTCGGATGGTGACACCAATAGGTGGCGCTTTGTAAACGCGGGTCCGGTCGGTAGGGCCTCGTAGTGGCCTGGTATACTGTCCCCGACTGAAGTGGCAGCGCGGTCTCTGAAGAAGTACTCAATCTCAGACGAGCTTGACGGCGCGGATGACTTGATTGTCGGGCGATCACTCTCGGAAGACATAGTTTCGCTTTCTCCAGACATGGCTAGTTTCGGCACTGAACAGCTCGAAGTATACGGCTGACAGCGCCCTGGCCACAGACATAGAAATAGTTTCGCTCTCGCCAGACATGGCTAGTTTCGGCACTGAACAGCTCGAAGTATGCGGCTGACAGCGCCCTGGGCACAGATAACAAGGTTGGCACAGCGCGAGAAACGCTTGTCGGGGACGCTTTCGAGGCCGAGTCACGCGAAATTGCGCGAATGTGAAAACACCTCCATAAAGTGATCACCCTAGAATACACCCCCCCCCCCCCCCCCTTCCAAGGAAAGGTAAAACTTGGTCTCCTTCTCAGATGACGATGACAAATGACGAGAACTCATTCCTCAACTGATTCCTTGAATCAAACTACCGTTCCTCTCTCCGTTCCTTCTTGCGTAACATTCGGGATTTTATTAACAACATTTTTTTTTTCTTATTTCGCGGACTGGAAAGTCGACCTCAATACGGTATATACAATGAACTTTAGTATATGGCTTCATCCATACAGCCAACCTATGACGCTCTTCTTTTTTTTTTCAACTAAAAATAAACATAGGTAGTTATCCTTGCCAGCAACCGATCTCGTATATTACGGGCGAATTGAATGATCTAAAGGATCGACAGGTAATAGCATGCGAAACCACGCGATGCTTCTGCCTCCAACCGCACGTACACACCATACACACACTTCTAAAGAAGACCGACCGAGTTTCTTCGCCGGACGTCTATAGGCGACACCTATAAGGCGACACCGAAATGCGACGCGTGAAAGCGTCGCTAGGCCTCGCAAGGGCGTCGATGCGACACCCACTCATGATAAAAAAAAGAAGAAAAATTTTGGCGAGGCGCAAAACTTCACGAAGCAACACTCAACTTCGCTTTCCGCCGAAGCGTCTTGCGGCAGCAAGACCAAAGGAGTTTATGGCTTCACCGCAGCAGGCAGATATGCCGGCGAATGAGAGACGACGCGAAGAAGAAGAAGAAGGAAGAGCAGCTGAAGATGAGGAAGAGGAGGGGGGGGGAAGGGGTCGCACCCTGCGAACCATCATTCCTTACCGCGTCCATCGCTGCTCTTTTAATCCGCTGATGTACGCCGATCGCACGGCTATAGCCGGCGCAAAGAACGGGAGAAGCCCGTCCCTCAAGCTTGTCTCACGGTATTGGCGCGTCTCCCACAGTGACTCGATGGTGCCTCGGTCTCCCCCAAGAAATAGCCCTTGGTGACACCGGTTACACCCCCCTCCCGCCCAAAGCCTTACCGAGCACTCCGTTACCTCGCCGGCCGTCTCTCTTTTTAATCCGACCGCCTGCAGCGGCACAAAGAGCTCGCAGCACTCTAGGTTGTTGTTGCTGCTGCAGCACCCAAGCCGACTCCTCTGGTATATACGCGTCTACGAAACACTGGTGAAACGCACTTAAGTGTACACACAGAAATAGAAATAACGCCAAGGATTGCAAAGCGTTCGAAAGGAGTGATCGCGGATTCCAGTGGAGCCGCGTTATATGGCGTTGCGATATCATGCACGAGAATACGCGGCGGCTCCTTAAAGGGATTGTCCGGCGACTTGGTAGCTGGGGAGGGGTGAAGGGGAGAGAGAAAAAGTGAGGTTACGTGAAAGGTCGCTGTCAGTGAAAAGCCAAGGCCGACCGAAGTATAGGCACGGTATGAAAGGATTATTTCGCGCACCAATAATGAAGGGAATATGCTATACGCGCTCTTAAAATTACCCCCAAAGAATATACTGGCGCGTCAAGTGACGCATGCTTCTCAGTTAGTCAAAACAAGGCGTACGTGGGGAAGAACAAGAAGGTTCAGTCTTAAGATTAGCCTCAGGTTACCTATCAAGATAAGCCTCAGACAGCAGCCAAGGTTTCGAGAAAGCTGACAAAAAAACAAGTCCCTCGTCGAAACGATGGCTCCTAATCGACGATTATCTTGTTCGTTCGCGATGTTTATTATCGAGTGATTTCCAGCGACGCCAGCATCTGGTAATTACCGCGGGCAACGCGACGTTGGTCGTACAATACCTGACGCGCCGACCAACCATGTTACCACACGAAACAGTGCTGTAGGTAGCAAACCAATTCTGTTGAAGCCCGCAAGGTGGAGCAAAGTACACGAAAAGGAGAAATTATCATTCATCCCGTCTTGTAGCGCAAATCTAGAAAGGCGAAACTTTCTGAGCAACCAGCTTACGGGTTTCCTTTGCAGCTACATGCTACGAGACGGGCGGATGACCCTTTCTCCGGACGGATGGGTCGATGTTACGGGCGTTCCCTTCCGAACGGGGCGGTGGGTTGCGCCACCAACCTCTTGTTATTTTATCGTCGTATCTACGTATATTTATTGTCGTACCTATATTAAAAAAAAGGAAACTCACGTTGAATTCCCACAACCAAAGTTTCTGAACCCCTATTGTGAATTTTGTTTTTGTAAGCCTCCTTTGTTTGTCGTTTCCCTACTTTTCTTCCACCAATCTTCCAATCACCTCTTACTAATCTCTATTGCGGACGTGTTTACATTCCCGCTGCTCTTGCAGAACTCGAGGGCTTCTTGGAGGCCAGCTAGCAACAGCGCGCTGCCGGAGATAATCTCGGGGGCCACGCCATATACAGTGCCGCTACGCTTCGAGGTGTTGGATAATCGGCCCTCGATCGATCTGCGATATGCTAGCCTCCTGGGCATACATGGTAGAGCGACCGCCGCCGAAAGTCGTTGCTCCCGGGTTCCAATCGCGGACCAGGACAATTTTTTCCTTCAACCGCGAAGCTTTCTCACCGAGGAGCCGGTATAGCGTTTTCCTTCGTAGCTTCATGCTACAAGACGGGTGGATGACAAGTTTACGCTCTTAAAAATTGTTGCCCGCGTTTTGGTATTACTGTTGCTCACCTTGCCATGCTCGCATAAGAACAGGCACAGGAGCGTATGAGCACTATACTCCAGCCCTACGCCCCCTGCCACACGCACAAATAATCCACACACACACAAAAAAAGAAAGATGAACGGCAAAACGCGCTGTCTCCTTCTTTGCGTCAAGAAGCGAGGTACCAGTTCTGACAGCGCGCTTTGTGGGACGATGTTCAGAGCTTTACGTAACGACATCGGGTATAACTAGGCAGCCACTTATTTAAAGGACAACGAAATACAACAGGCGCATCGCAACACTCTTCTGTGTCTTCATTAAAAAGCAGAAGAAGAAACGAAGTCCTGATTCCACGGCAAAAGCCCACCTTTAGCGTGTCTTCCTTTCATCGCCAAGCTCCAAAAGGGCGCCGCTTTTCGTTAATAAAGCATTTCGCCATACGGCGTCTTCGTGTTTCGTTCTATTGTGTGCACCCGTCAGACAGCCCCTCTCGGTTCTCTTTAATAGAGACGCCTCGTGTCGTATCTTCTTATCTTTGACTTCGGCGCGCAAACGCCAGTCTCTTTATTACAGAGGCCTGGCCATATTTCCGCTTCCACCGCCGTACCTGCCACACACACACAAAAAGAAAGTATGGAACCTTCCTTCGAAGCGTGCCATTAAAGAACAAGGAAACAGGCTAGCAGCGCCTAAGAGGCTTTCGAAAGCCCCAACAACGCAGCCCCCACCCCCTCCCATCCATCGTCCCTCACATAACGTGCTGATACAGCATAATTTACAGCACTTTGCTTTTTCATCCCGCAGCTCCCTGAAGGCCTGTTCGCTATAACAGACAATTGTGTCGTCACCCCGTTCGCTCTCCCCTTCCGCGGCCTGACACGTGCACGAGTTGGCGGGCGCGCGCGTAATTTGCATATTCATCGTCTGCCAGCCTCACGTCATGCGTGAAAACAGCAACAAAGAACAGGCACAGCTCCCCATACGGACGAACAGGCTCACGTCAACCCGGTCGTGACGATCTAGCAACCAGACACAGACGTCAAATTTCAAGGCTTCGTACGGTCCGCCTCGCACCCCCCCCCCCTCTCTCTCTCTCTCTCTTTCTCTCACGCGCACACACTCACACACACGCGGACAAACGGTCCGCCTCGCACCCCCCTCTCTCTCGCTCTCTCTCTCTTTCTCTCCCGCGCATACACTCACACACACGCGGACAAACGGTCCGCCTCGCACCCCCCCCCCCCTCTCTCTCTCCCACACACACATGGACAGACGGTCCGCCTCGGACCTCTCTCTCTCTCTCTCTCTCTCTCTCTCACACACACACACACACACACACACACAAACACACACACACACACACACACACACACACACACACACACACACACACACACACACACACACACACACACACACACCTTGACATCAACCCTTTCTTCCGATTTGCAGCATCGTTGGTGCAGCTTTCCCGCTTCCTGTTAGCGCAGCGGTGGCAACGCCTTCTGCACTTCTCAACGCCGGCAGTGCACCCCGCCTTTGTTAGCGGGAGCTCCCGTCCTCGCGACCCCGATCACGTGCGGACCGCGCGCTAGACGTGTTACATTTTTAACGAGGCGATGAACAAAGGCCAGACGTGGCTGAGCTGGCCCGACAGCACATCTGCGACGGCAGGTATACCACGCGCCTGTGTGCGGAGATGTATGCGTGTCTGCACGTGTGTATGCACCTATGTATGTGCACGACTGCTACATTAAAAGGCATGCGGTTCTTCATCCAGCGGCCGTGGCATGTGCGCATGTGTATATGTGCGCATGCGTATGTGAGTGTATGTCTGAACGAGCGTATACGTGTGTACTTTGTTTGCGTGCAAATTTGCTTGCGTGGTTGGAAAATGTGCACGTGAGTATGTGCTCTTATATATGCATGTGTGTTTGCTTTATATGTGGGCGTATTTAGATGTGCTCGTGCATGTCTGGTTCGGTCAGTGTTCGTGCGTGCGTGTGACAGAGAGCGTATGTCAAGCGCAGGCAACGCCCCTGAAGGCTGTCGATGCGCAAAAACGTGTCCAAAGAAAAAAAAAAACTGTGAAACGAAATTGGAAAGAAAAAGTCATGGATATAAATCAGACCAGAGAAAGGGACGCAAACCAAGACCTTTCCTGCCTTTCAAAAATGTAATTTAGAAAAAAGTAAGAATGAAATTAAAAAAAGAGAGAGGGAAAAGAACAGCAATATGGAAGGCGCCGCTGGGTAAAAAAAGTGGAAACGTCGATGAACAATGAGACCGAAGCCAGATGGAACGAGAACGGTTTATTCTGTCCTTTCATCTTTTTTGTCTCCGAATTCAAAAAGAACAAAAGAAATATGAAAAGAAAACCATGGTTTCCTTTGTTGCTTGCGAACCCTGTTCTCCCCAGCGCCAACTGGCGTCCGGGTTCATGGTTTAAGCCCTGCGTAGCAGAAAGGCCAGTCAGAGGAGCTGCTGATCATATGGGGAAGGCGGGGGGGGGGGGGGGGCGGGGGGGGGCGGAGGAGAACTATGCCGCACCAAAGTGCAAGGAGCCGGGTTTAGAGGGGGAAGTAGATGAGGGGTGAGGTGAGGGGGGGGGGTGGAGCTGTTTGGAACGGCTGTCGCCCTGCTGCGGTGTGTTGAACAGCGACCCCTGGCGACGCTGCGAGCTATGTACCGCACGTTCAGTTTCATTCTCTCGCTGCGAGAGCCATTCTACGCGTTTAAAGGGACCCTCGTGGAACCACGTGCGCACCGACAACGAAACAAAAAAAGAATGCGCGCGGCGGTTTGCAAAACGTGGCGCGGACGAACGCGCGGGGTTTGTGCGAGGGCGCGGAAACAAGCTGGTCCTACTCGAAATCTGGGCCCACACGCGCAGCTGATACTGGCTGTATCGCATACCGTATAGACTTATCGACGCCATTCGGTCTGTCCTTTTCTTTTACATTTCAGAGTGTGTGCGCATGGGTGCATATGTAAAGAAACATTGTACAGCATTCCGTGTAAAATGAGTATTGACTATGCTGCATGGAAATGGTCGTGGAACAAGCTGATCCGATTCAAAATCTATAGGACGGTGTGTATGTAGTGTACTATCTGCATTATACCCTGGATTTTTCTGCGCCATTTTCAGTGTTTTTACTTTCTTTCCATCTCATAGGGTGCGCTGGGTGCATAAGTGAAGGGTATGTAAAGCAACATTGTTGAAACATTTGAAGGGGCACGTGCCTATGCCTTATTTAAAGACAATCGAATCCGGCTGGTTCTGATTGATGTGACGAACACCATTTTGAATATTGCCCTTTTCAATCTCAGGGGCCCGCTGGGTGCATAATTGAAGGATGAGTAATGTCGTACAGCAGAGAATCATAATAACGGGGCTTTCAGTAGCATATGCGACGTCACAAAAATGTGGGTCGGTCTGTTTTAGAGACGGGGAGCGTGATTTCCGATCGAAACGAGAAAAAATATTTTTTTTTCTTTTTTGCGCACCTAATAGAAACACGGAATTATGTCGATGATTCTAACATCAACGTGTACTAAGTCAAGTAAGAGTGTCCTTCGTTAGGTATAGCCCCACTTTAAGGTACGCGATCAAAATTGACAACGAGAACAAGGCATACGGTACCATTGTGTTGTCCGTTTCCAATGGCCTTTTATGACGCGATTTTGATGGCTATTTCACATAATGCGAAAGGGCAAGCATAGTAAATGAAATAGTAGAAATAACATTCCTATGATCACAATATGAGCCATCACGCAGCCGTCTTGCCTGCGTTGTATCTTCTTCGAGCGCAGACACTCGCAAACAGAATCTCATTAAGGACGTAACATTAATTGAGGAGAACGGCACGATAACGAGGAAAAGGAAACGCACCCGCAGCAGCCGTGCAACTTTGTCAGATATATTTTTGTCTTTCTTTTTTTGCTCAAAACACCAATAATGGCATATAGCAACGCCAACCATCCACAAAGGAGGCAGCTAGTACCAAATTCGACGGCCTTTCGATTGCGAATAAAATTGAGACAATTTAGAACGCGCGAACCCTCAACAAATGCAGATCCCCGCAGCGCATCTCTATACACTGACCCTCATAACAAAGAAGCGCAGGACCCCATAGTGAATCTAATCAATAGCGTCGCATTAATCACCGAGAGACCCCCATCGCCCCCCCCTCCCTCCCTTCTGCAGTTGGAAGGAGACAGATACAACGTATTCCGAGCAGCTAAGAAATGCGGGCAATAAGAATACGAGGCCCTTATTCCTCAAATTCATTTACTCCGAAAAGAGACAATGGGAGGAGGCATTAAAGAATCCTCGCCGTCCACCAGCGAGGAGCAAAATTAAACACCCCTCCAATGCCTGATAAATTATACAAGACGACTACGAAGCGATTGCCCCCGAATGGAAGCGAGACGAGGCAAGCAAAACAGCTCAACGCCGCCAAGCAACGCTAATTTCACGGACGACCATATAATACATGCGGGCGAAGCGTCTGCCCTTCCGATGAATGAGTACAGGAAACTACGAGGAATCGCTTCGTCATTTTGGTTTTTGCCCCTAATCAACCAATGAGAGAGAGAGAGAGAGAGAGAGAGAGAGAGAGAGACTGTTTCATTTCAGCTGCTCCGGAGAAAATAACGGGGCGCCGCCGAAAGCGACGACGATCGCATTATTTATCACGGCGGCAAAGTAGAAAGGGTGAGAGCGATGCGAGATCTCGAGGTTAGCGGGATAATGCGTGAGCGACGGAGAGGGTAAGCGGGGTGGGAGTGGGGGCAGAGGTTTTAAGCGAGTACAGCGTATGCAACGATTTCGAGGTTAGCGGCGGGATAATGCGCGAGCAGGAAAGGGGACAGTGAGAAGGGGGAGCGAATTTCTCATCGAGTACATCTTACAAAAAAACAAAACAAAGAAGGCGATTCTCATGAGTTCGAGCAGGGCGTTGCATCGAAATTCCCAGCAACCTCCATAAACACATACATACGCACGCACACACATAGCGTGGCTGAGGGGTGGGGGAGAATTGTGTATAGAGTGCATCGCTAAGAAACACGCTGCCCGTTAACGAAGTGAGTAAAACGGTTTCCTCGCCGCTTTCTTATCCGGCGTCTGCTGCTAGCTTGCTTGCTTGAGCACAAAGCTCTTTCTCGCTCTCTCTTATTGTGCTGCACGGAAAAACAAGTTTCCCGCTTGTATCGACGCGAAGGTATGCCTGCTAGTACTTTCCTTTGCCAGATTTATGTGCCCCGTGCCTTTTCTTCGCTGATCAATAATGGCATGACGCGTTGCCATGGTTCGTGGTACGAAGATGTTAATTAGTGCTGCCCCCCTCTTTGCTCCCCCGCTTACTTGCCCTTCTGCACTTAATTGTGCTCAGCCTCAGCGGTGCGTACTGTACGCTCCGCTCTGGAGGTTCTGGAGTGAAGCCTCGCACTCCTTATTCTTGAGGCGACAAAACGGTGCAACAGAGCGAAAGCTTGGAAATGGCGTGACCTGATCTAGAGACCCAGTTCACATGACCCCCAGAGCGGCTAGTTAACTAGTTAAGTGTAAGGTAGCCTTTCCTGAAGATACGTTCTCTTTCGCTCTTTAAACGGGCCATATACCTGTAAGTTGGCGTACAACTACACATTGTCTGTTAATTAGTGACCACAGACTTTTGTTCGGTTTACATTACAGTCTGTAGCATACAGGTAGGATAAACGAAATCGACAATAATGGCAGACTGCAGCGATTCATTCTACTACGAAATCAGTTATTCCTACAGTAGCATTTTCCGAAGACCACCATCTTGTTTTTTTGCTTCCTTACCTGTTTCTTAAACTGCCCTCACTCTCTGTGCTGAAGCAGAACAGTATGAGTGCTCGCGCATGTATCCACAGCTGCACTGCCTTTAGAACGATAAGTACAAACCAACTAGCCAACCAATATCTCTTCAGCAGTGTTAGGATACGTTTTTGGGTAGGCTACGTGGAATGACTTAACTCTGACAAAGGATATCCAGAGAGATAAGAAGTCGTGAACCACTTATATAACGCAAAGAACGTGGAGCATATATGAAAGTAGATAATTGGACAACATCTAAGAGACTTGCCGCGAAGTAAATTTACAATAAAAACAAAAACAAAACAGAAGTGTTGCGCCCGAAGTGGTTGGAAGGTATTCCATGAACGCAGATACACTTTTGCCTTCTCATAGACTTGTTTTTCATTGCTACCACATCAGCGAACAGTCGCTAACAAGTCTATTTCCCTTGGCCAATTGTCACCGAAAGACTTACGCACGAGTTGCTTCCCAAGTCTAGAAACAATATTAGACAAACAGAAATGCAGCATAAGAACTGCGTAAACGGTTTATATATAATATTAGCCTTCAAAGGAAAAAATCTATAGGTTTCCTCAATAAATTCGCGCGAAATATATATTGCCTCCACCACGACCTGACAGCTCTTTTTCTCAAGGCGACATCACTTTCTCTTTCCTATGACGTCATATACTTCACTACTTCCCCATAAAGAAAGACAGTTCAAGTTAAGTGAAATTTCCAAAGCGACTTTGCTACCTATCTGAGAAATAAATATAGACTTGATAGAAAGTCCAACACCATGTTACTGCGGGTTAGCTGCCAAAGAGGGTCACTGCAAGAACACTGTCAAATTTTTATAACGAAATAACAAGGATCCTCCGTTCTGTAGCAGTGCGTGCACTCAGATGATGTAGTTTTCTTTACACGATCTAAAAAGTAGGAACTATACCCTCTGTATTAAAATTCATTTGAACCTATTTGCAGCAAACAGCGACAAAGCCAATACTATATAAGGAAAGAAAGGCTGTTTAGAGCAGCTATGAAGGGACCTACACTCCCGACAACACTAAGCAGGACACGGAGGTTTGGCGACGAGCAGGCTACAGCACGACAGTCCGTAAAATGCAATGCAGGAACAACTTAGCAGCAAGAATCTGACAGGTCTGATAAAAAATCACTTGCCTAAAGAAACACGGACACAGAGAGAGAGATAGAGAGAGGGAGAGAAAGAGAGTTTCAAATAAGACATTTTTAAAGAAAGATAGTCATAAAGCTACTAAAAGCTAATCGTTGTTGTCAGTAGCCAGAGCGAATCGCTCTCCGAATCGGCCGACACTCGTCAGGCCTTTCACCGTGCTGCGCTGAATTTCCTCCCGCGAAACCTAGTGCTGTACGTGGACTCGTATACACTGAACAATATTGAGCTTACGCCTCTATATATATATAGCAACGTGCAGGAAGCAGCAAAACGAGAAGCGCTATATACTCGCAGGTGGGATCGGGCGAATAATTTAGTCCGAACGCGGCGCCGCGCCGGCTTAGAATTAAAAATTGCGGGAGAAGAGCAACTGCGGTGGAGGAGGATCGGAGAGAGAATAAAAATTGCCCCGTCAGGCACCGCATGGCGCCGTTTGCTCCTGGGTTGTGCCCCAGTGCTCGTTTGCGAGCGAGGAGTATAAACACGTGTAGTGATCGGGTGAGCGTTATTCTGCCGCCCGCGAATCTGCATTCCCTTTCTCGTTGTATTCAAAACAAGGCCTTAATTGCTCTCGAGAAGCGAACGGAGTGTAAGACTTTTATAAGCTATCCTGTGGGGTGGGGGCTGGAAACCGAAATAATCGCCAGGAAGGAGGCGCGCGCCGCGAGAGAATGCGTGATGCAACCATCTTGATGACGTCACGTGGGCGCGAGGCTACCGTTGCAGCCTTTTTGTATATGAGGGAGCAAACATTTCTTCTAGGAGCTCAGAATCAGTAATGCATTTCGGAGCAGCGTATGCTACAGCAATTTCGCGCATTCCAGATGTCACAATGGGTGCTGTGTTTAGACAAGTGTGCCATCGTGTTTTGCTGCTTAGCAACAGAGCTCCAAATTTAGCGACTGAGCTTCGTCTTCGAAATTTAGCGATTTCCGACGATTTATTTCTACAAAAGTATTTCCACAATATTTTTCTACGCCCGCGTCCATTTCGCGCACAAGGTGCCCGTCTTTAATTCATTACAGCGTATACTAGAGTTGAAATAATTGTAGTTTGAATGAATTAACCATCGGCCCGCGGCTTTAGGCAAGCCATTTATTTATGTTTAGCGATGATCTTCGAGATCTCCGCGCCGCATTCCCATGGGTTGCGTGCGAGCCGCCCTCGGGCACAACCATATGTCTTGCAGCAGCAGCAGCCGTTTCTGTGTGTGTTTCGGCCGTCGCTGGTGCCGCTGTGATGTCTACGCACGCCTCCAAAAAAAAGCAAGCCGGCATATGGAAAATGGCGCAGGTCATACCGGTCGCCCGAAGCGTTATACGGAATCGGGAATAGCAACAACGACGCCACACCAACCACTGCGCAAAACTGGCGTTTACGGTATACGAGCCGACGACAGCGCAAATTTGCGCGCTAGGAACGGTAACCAGCAATTACAAGTAAGTAGGCGTGGCTATAGTACCTGATGTGATTGCAGGTTTAGCCTCACGAGAGCCCCAAGTCCGGAAGTCTTAACTACAGCTAACGTGATTCGGTTGCTTAAGCAGCACACAGCGGGAGCAATATAACTATTAGATAAATGGTGTTCCAGGATGGGTGGACACGTATTACCTCAGCCAGCATTGCGTCGCATAAGACCGTTGTCAAATAGAGAGAGAAAGAGAGAGAGAGAGAGAGAGAGAGAGAGGGAGAAGAAAGGCAGGAAAGCGAGGAGGAGAAGCGGCTGACGAACTCATTAATTAACGCTAGCATATCTGAATGACAGCTACTGCAAACCACAGTCATTATCCTTTTCCGGCGCCAATTAAGTCTGTTCTATTGAAATTTAAGTTTTAATGCCAAATCATTATATGGCCCATTACGCGAAAATCCGTTGGCGCCGGTGGCACCAAAAGATGGCGCCAAAAATGGCCTACGGCGCAAAGAGTATAAACAGTCTAAAAAATGTTCGGATTGACGTCAAATTTGTCAGGGAGCTTCCCGTAAACAAAGTAAAGTAACGGCTTAGAACAGAAATTTCACACATTTCGGTCTCGATGGGAATCTAACCGGGGGTCTCCGGGGTTCGAGTCGAGCGCGCTTCCCGGAATTCAGAATCGTTAAAGGGACACTAAAGTGAAAAATGATTTCTTCTGCATCAGTAAATTACCGTTCTACAACACCAAAGACACCACTCTTACAACGATAAGACGTTTGGCAAGCCAGAAAAAGCGCAAGAACGAAATACGGCTGGCGACGCCTACTTAAGTTCCCGCACCTGGGGGCTTTGACGTCTTGGATTTTGATGGCATCTTCTAGGGCCTACTAATTATATATAGCAGTACAGATTGACTACAATGTATTCTAAAGGGGCCAAATAATAAACATGCCAAGTTTCGGGAACCTTTATTCAGCCAATGCGGCCCAAATACGAGAACATACTTTGGAATCCCTTACGTCACGCTGACGTACCGGCGCTGGGGTTTCGGCGCGAAATTCAAATACTGATACTTGGACCTTCATTTTCTCATCTAATAATCAAACATTTTTTTTTAAATGACTGCCTACAGGGTTCTCAAAAAATGCTTCATTAGTCTAGACTGATTTATTGTTTCGCTTTAGTGTCTCTTTAAAAGTGTACGGCGGCGGAGCAGGTTAAGAATATTGAACTATTCGGCGAGTTTTGTCAGGGTTACAAAATGTCGACTCCATGCGTGAACACCACACAGGAGCGTCAGATTAGACTAACTATTTCTTGACCAACATATCTATAGAAAACAACTTACAAGACACTTGAAAAACATATTGAAGGCATAACCTCGTCGGAAACAATCAATGGAGCGAACCGTCTATACGTGATAACAGACTGACGCCAGCAGGAGTACAGAACCTATACGTTTACTTTCCAACTCCCTTCACTGAAACAGTTTCACAGATTATTCCCATTTGCGGGCAGGTCAAATCAGAAGTGCGAAGACGTACGCGACATGTTTCGAACATGACTATAATCGTCAGTGCTTCTGCCTGTGACGCGTTATCTTGACGCGCAATACGGTGCACACAACGCCTGACAAATGTGCAATATGCGCAATTCGCGGATGTGTTTTCGTCGTTATGTGTCACAGGAGGAAGAAAAAGGAGACAGATTGCACGACCTGGCTGCAGTTATGGAGATGATCATTCTAGGGTCTTCACCTCGGCGTCACCCTCAAATGCACGTTGGCGTGTGCGCAAATAGACGCAGCGGCACGCGTAGACTTGCGGTAAACCCGAACAGTACCACGGAGTAGGTCGGCACTGGGGACGATTATACGAGCACCTCCTCTCTACCTCTCCCCTTTCCACCTCCTCTCTACCCCTCTCCTCTCTATCTCACCTTTCTACCACTCTCTCTCTATCTCTCTCCTTTATAAGAGTTTTCTGGTGGGCTAGTTGGCGCATATTTATAAGTTCAGTAACAGCGCCAGGAAACAGGACAATAGAGTTAGCCACAAACGCAAACTCCACCACGCACCCACTCGCTTCGAAGTGGAGAGTGACGGTGGCAAGTGCCACCAAGCTCGTATTTGAAACCTCTGCGTGTGACAAAATTCCTCCTCTCGTACCATGTAAATGACATTACGTGAAATATTTTTGCTCGTATGTTCCACATATTCAGTGTAACCTATGGGAGGCGCGATCAAGACGCCCCTATGTATGTAAGGTGTACAAGCGAACGTTTGCCAAGCACTTCAAGGAAAAAAATAATAGATTTATAAAACATGCTGTAACATACGATTTTAAGACATACCGGTGTTCGGTCGTTAGACGTATGACAACCATGCACCACAGATTTTATAATCGTACCTTGCACCTTGTTTTTTTTAAATATTTCTTTTCGTTGAAGATCTTGGCTAAGATCAGCTGGGACACACAGTGTGTAAAGCTGATGTCGAACGATATTAGGAGTTTATAAATATTCAAATAATGTTTATAGGAAGCTAGGCTATTTCACGAAGAAAGCATGCTGGTAAGGATAATGGCGCCATCTGCACACTGTTCGTCGACAGTGGAGGTAGCGAGAAGAGAGGGACGGGGAGGACGGGGGGGGGGGGGGAGTCGGTTGAGGCCAGGTTCGCCAAATACGACGTGCGACCTTGTCGCGTCTCAAGGAGACGCGTCGGAAGATTTAAAACGGACATCTCGGAAAACGCAGCCGCGACAAACGACAAGAGAAGCAAGGCTACGCGGCTGGTTCCCTGCTATGAGTATAGCTTGCTGCCGTGCCGACGAAACAAAACTGTTGTCGAGTCCCGAGCCCGCTCGCTAGCATGTTCGGGTGTCCCGGGCCTTCTCGACGTCGTAAATTCCCCGCCGCGGCTTTCTTTCTGTTTTTTTATTTTTCTGTTTTTCCGACCGGACGCACAAGTTCACCCTCTCTCTCTCTCTCACTCTATCTTCGCCCCCGCAACAAAGGCCGGTTTGCGTTTCGTCTGCGAGACGCGAAATTCGCAACACTTCAGCTACACACCCCCTCCCCCCCCCCTCCCACCTTACCCCCATACCCACCCTCTTACACATCCTTCTTCTAATCGTAATTCTATTTCCCTCCTCCGCTTATATTTCTGAATTCGTACATTGCCATTGGTTTTTTCTTTCCTTTTTTATACATACGCATATATCTCACCCGACATCCCGCCCATGCGAAATCCTTTTTCTCTTTAGTTCGCATTGTCGCTCGCAGTCGGAACTCACATTCAAATACGCTGCGCAATATGAGAGCAAGCGAAATAACAAGACGAAAGACGAAGAGCAAAAAAAAAAAAACGAACTCTATATGTCCCTGGGGCCGTAAAAAGAGATTGGCCTTCGGTTTGATTTCGTGACACTCTCGTGCCAGTTCCCTCGTTTATTTGTGTCGAGTTTTTCTTGTTTTTCGTTCTCTTCGGGTGTTTATGGTTGCGCCCTGGCGGTTAGGGTTTCTCCACTAATTCTACGGCTGCGTAGGTGTTTGTGTATACTCGCTAATAACTTTCTGTGGCAATGAAGCGAGAACTACGGAGGCCAGCCGCAAGTGTTGACATAGCGCCCTTGATAGTATAGTCGCAGTCTCGATCGCGTTTGTTTAAGGCGGGGAGGAGCACAAAACATATGCATCTTAGTCAGCACGTCGCTTTAATCAAAATGAGAAATAAAATTCAGCACTGAGTGTTAAGTTTGAATTTTATTTACTATACTGTATTTTTTTTCCTTTTCTCATGCACATTTTGGCAACTGCGAAGCCGTCGCAGGCAGGAAGCTTCGCCGATTCAGTGTAACTGCTCCGAGAAACCCAAACAGAAAGCGGTGCCAGGCTCTGCTGGACTACTTGGCGCAGTAACACATTTGCAGAAGGTTTGTCTCTGGAGCTTTTCCTTCACTGCCGCAGTAAGTTACGCGAAAGTACAGCTTAGGTGATAGCTAGGTAATGTTAAGACAGCGCTCTAGGTGTGTGTAGTGCTGGTAACAGTAGCTAATGAACGATTTGATAAGCCAACCATCTGTAGACACGTTCCGGTAGCCCATATACGCGCTACCAGCTATGGAATACCGGAGACGTGGATGTGAGCCTCAGCGCTTGTGGAAGCATCGCCCGACGCTAAATTCAAGCAGAGCGCGCTGGACTGCACTTAATGATGGAGACGGGCTATGCACAACGTTCCTGTGAACTAATTAACTGATCCTTACAGTAGTGCTAGCTGACCTTGTATGTACTTCCTGTTCAATTATGCAGCTTCTGATGAACTTCATTTAAGGAAGAGCTATTGCATTCCGACACGGACACTGTAAGGGGATGGCGTTAAAACGTTACCAGCAGCAGTATAATAAGTGTACAATAGCGCTCTGGTTTCATTCGACAAGAACAGCAGGAAACGCAAGAACGTTTCACACCCAGTGGTGTAGCTAGGTCGTCTGGCACTCGGGGCGACATGAACACATACGTGGACTCTGCGCGACACGAAATCAACGCACTTATTACGACGGGCGACGCTACACCGGAAAGCCGATCCGAACATTACGCGCGTCACCCCTGCCGAGCTTGCTGGCGATATTCTGGACGCATGTCCAGTAAAAATCTGCGTAGAGCTTCTGAAGATAAAGGTATGAAAATTCCTGGTCGATAGGCCAAATAAAAAAAATGATTTTTTTTTCGGCCAGAGGCTAAATATATCGAGCTTCGACACGGCTGCACCGAACTAATACAGCGGTGACTGCAGTGCTGCAGTCCTTGCGGCCCGTGCGAGCGTGGCGTCCTCTGGCGGCCGCACACTCCAAGAGAGAGAGAGATCCCAGCGAGAGAGAAAGATGAAGCACAAGAGAAGACGACAACGACGACGAGAAGGAGGATGAAGCAGAGGACGCGCGTATTTAATCGCGCGGCTCCTCAGCCTGTCGAGGAGGGGGACCGGAAAAGAAAGAAAGAGAAGGGGGGGGGGAGGAGGTCGCGCGCGCGCGCGCGCGCCTCGCACCAAATTGGCCGACCATTACGGCGGATATCACAAGCTCGCCCAGAGCGAACCACAATAGCTCTAGCCGCCGCAGTGGCCGCCGCACCGCCGCCCAGCCGCCGCTGCTTCTCGGGAGGAGAAGCCGTCGTCTCCCCTTTATGACGTCGCCGAACCGGTTTCCCCACTCGGCCGCGCCGGGGCGCGTCGGCATGGCCCGCGAGGAGAAGGAGTCCCACCCGGCGGGTATACGCACGCGGTGGGGCACACGTACGGGTTAAAAAAATAAGTTGTCTCGGAGAGCGTGCAGTGATAGGGCGAACGTTCTTTGGCCGTGCAAAGGGTCATTCACGAGTGCGAGTCGTTGAAACGGGTGAGCGAGGTATCTTGGATGGAAAACTTCGCTCTCTCAGAACACACCGAGTATAGATGTGTGGCGTCAGGCGAGCAAGATATCTTGACTGGAAAACTTCGCTTTCTCGGAACACACCGAGTGTAGATGTGTGGCATACCGGATCGGCTACATCGCCTAAGTTCCTCCGTTCGGATCACTCTCAGATGCTAATCGAATAACTGTGACGCCGCAAACGCCACAGCGTATATTGTCCAGACCGGACACGGGACACGGTCCTGTTGTTCCTTTTCCTCGTGCTTGTCTTTGGAACTGTTTCATCACGTTAACGCACCAACTCGCCCAGCTGTCCCTACTTTTAGAATGGCCTAAAGTGCAGCCCATTGATTCGACTTCAAGGAGCTAAATATGCCGTTGGGAGAAGCTGCACCACGTAAGACAAGGAAGTTAGAGTAAACGGAGGACACGTTTTCGTCTCATTGTATTCTTTGCTGTATGTAGTGCACATGATTAGAGCACAATCTTGTGAAAGCACCCAGCTGCTCAATAGCAACACAATGCTAAACTAAATAGCGCGCCCGGCATAGTGTCCAGAAATTTCCCACGTGCGGAGCTCCTTGCGTATTACCTATATAGCTACCGCTTTATGGCGGGACATCGTGTTGCTGGTTCTCCAGAGACTAAATAGCGCATTTCGAAGCACTTTTGCGAAGGGGTCTTCGAGCTGCTGCAGGCCATGCGGTACGTTAACACATTTTATTGAATGAACGATACACGCTATTGCTTGTTCGTTGGTTCAGAACCGCGTGAAAATACTAACACCTCCATCATGCCGCGAAGCTTCTTGGTTTAAAGGCAAGTTTAAAGATTGACTGCGTCCACTACCAGAAAACGAGGGGATATACACACACACATGATGGCTCTCGAACAAGCTAATCAAGTATAGCTGGTCTCCCAGTTCACCCGGTTCGGAGGACAGCGCCCCTTCACCACCACACGACCCTGCGCAATCAGTGCGGATAATATATATATATATATATATATATATATATATATATATATATATATATATATATATATATATATATTATAGCGGTTCTCAAACGGGAGCAACCAACGCACGCTTCTGCACCAATCCCGCCTGCATCATCATCTTCTCGACCGAGCGGCATCGACATCATCAGAGCCCCGTGGCGCTGGAGGGTACCAAAACAGCAGCAGCACCGTCCAGCAGAAACGCCGGCGCGATCGTGATTTGAGGTTGCCCCGCCGAAAGCGCTATTGCTCGGGGCCTCCGCATCTGCCCGGGCCGGGCCGCCGTGATTTGAATATTAAGAGACCTCAACAACCCCCGCAGCCGAACCGCCGCGCAGCGCTGGTCAGAGGTATATACTACGTATGGAGCCGACGCGGGAGAAGAGAGGGGAAGCAGTGATCTTTCTCTCCTGGAGGGGAATGAGGTGAAGCCGAGGGTACTGCGACAGAGGCAGAAGACGAAGGTAAGGGGGTGGGGGAGTCTGCCCCCTCATCACCCCCCCCCCTCGGCGGGAGGGCCCGCAATGCCGGGTACATTAAAAGTCCATCCGTTTGTCTTCGGCACGAGAAACGAAAAAAAAAAATGAACAGGGGGAGAGTGGAGTTGGAGGGGAAGAAAATTGTTTTGCCTCTTGTACTGAGCTCCCTTGCATATAACCTCACGCATAGCGGAGAGGGGGGTAAGAAAGACGCGCTGGCCGGCACGCGGTAGCGGTACACATGAAAGATGAAAGAAGAAAACTCAAGAGGGAGAAGGCTAAGACGCGGCCGCACTCCCAAACATGGCGGCGGCTCCCAGCCTGCCCCCCCCCCCCCCTCCCCCCTTCTGCTGCGGATAGAGCAAGCAGAAACCGGTCATTACGGGATCAACGGCGCGGGGAACCGCATTTCTCGACGGCCCAGCCGGCCGCGTATGCCGGGGCTGGACCGAAGAACATCTGCTCGAACTCCCCTTTCCCACGTATAACCCCCTCGCCTCCCCCTTTTATTCGTCACTAGCCGGCAGCTACGTGAGTTAGTGGCGTTGCCGTTTGCTTCTTTATTTTTGTTTCACCTAGTGTCGCTTTGATGTTTCCTTATCGCGCCAGCCTGGCTTGTATACGCTATTTGCGGGGACGGCCAACCGTGAGCCCTTTCCCGTGTAACTCTCCCCTCGTCATCTCGTATCGCGTCCATCTCGAAAGAAGAGCAAGTGTTCTTCCTTCGCTCTTCGCGTGCCGAACCTGCGCTCCCTCCCTCCCCCACAGCCTCGCTTTCCCTTTACACCGCTTACAAATGGGATTGACCCCCGCTATGAGCTGGAGAGGAGGCGGAGGTCAGATATGAATGTATGTACACACTATGCGCTTAGATGCTTCCCTAAACGCTGCTCTTAGAAGGAAAAACAAAAGCAAGAAAGGAAGCTTGGAGGGGTAAGTGAGAGCAGCTTGCGCGGCCAGCAGCTGATGAAATGTATCGCCGAAGACGGGGAAGCGGGCGACCCTTCGATTGCAGGCCGGAGAAACCAGGAAGGGGAGATGAAAGCGAGATGATGCGAAAGAAGTTGAGAGCGAGAAAACAGAAGAGTAAGTTAAGGAAAACGGCGAAGAACATGAGAGATAGAACAAGGAAAGGTGGACGAACGACGGGGTCATGAAGACGAAGACGAAGAACATGGTGAATGATGAAATTCTGGGATCTGAAAGATAAAATAAGGGAAAGAAAGGCAGAGAGGTTAACCAGATTATCTGTCTGCTCGGCTACTATTTCTCGTATAGAAGCTTAATAACGCGAATGTGCGTCCTAGGACTTGGAGAAACGCCATCACTCCGACACAGCAGCCTGACTCGTGCGTCGCCCTCATCTATCCAACTAGACACCTTATAGACTGACAGGCCATTTGATCATCAACTTCCGACAAAGTCAAGCCTACAAAGGAAGTAACTATCATGAAAGCGCGATACAGAAAACAAATACGAAAGTATCGTTAACTTGAAGACGGAAGCAATGAAGGAGGTAGCGGCCTGATGCGACGAGGAAGGATAGCAAGATGTTACGTCTCAACACGACCACCACCCATTCAGCAACACCTATCCCGAAGTCAACGCGGCGTTGACACCGACTGTTTACGGGTTGATAAAATACCCATCTACCTGCACCTGACATCCTGGACTAATGAAAAGAACCGACCAAAGTCGAATGTTACCGTAGGAACGATTTCGACCTCGGATTACCAGATTGCTACACGCTTGCTCACTAAGTATACAGGGGAGAAGGTATAATATCGGAGGCGGAATTCGGCGGAATTGTGCGATATCATGGGTGGGATATTTCGATCGATTCGACGATCGTGATAGGCAGCGACACAGCCATCAGATTCCCTAGTCTAGTCTCCTAGGGAAGACGAAGGTACTAAAAGCGGAGACGTTTCGTACAGTAAAAGGTGCTGATGTGTCCTGATGTGAACACAGGCGTTTAATATATTTCTGCATGGAGTGGGCTTCCGTATCTTAATGTAAAATAGCCCCTTTTTCCTTCATTCCTACCACAGGACGTACTCGTCGATGGGATTGGTGGATAACTGGCCGAAACGCCACCTCAAGCCGCAACAAAGTGCAAGAATACTAAAACATGAAGACGAAAAAAAAAAATACACAGATATGCAGGGCAAAGAGAAGAGATCGGTATGAGATAGCGCATTAAAAGCTGATAAAATGTGCACCAACGAGGTGATGAAGCCGAGTGATCACAGAGAGCGAAAAAAAGAGAAAGGAACGCAACAAGGAAAAGGAGGAAACGTGGAGAAAGCAACGAGTAGGAACAGGAAATATACGTAAAACGACGCAACAGCAAGGAGGGGACGAAGATCTAAATTGAAACAGACAACCTGATGAAGAGGAACATGCAACGACAACTTAATGCTCAATGTAAAATACTCGCGAGAGGTATTCCAACAAGGCCGGAGAAACTAAGTCGAGCGCAGCGAGTGCGACGAACAAAGATGCAAGCGGCACAGGGCCCGCAGTTCGAGGCGCTGGCGCTCTTAAGTTTGCTTTCTCACAATCTTTTTCCTCCCGCGTTTTACGGAAAGGAACAAGCACGGGCATGCATACCTTTAACGCCACGAGTGAGGTCAAATCGGATTAGAAGTAATCCTATTTCAACGATATACTACGTCCAACAGCAGCCGCAGCAGAAGCAGAAATTGAGTTTTCCTCTCGAATGCAGACGTGTACGGCATTCTGCTTGCAGGAACCTTCTAGCACTGCTATAGTTGCTGGAGAGAAAGAAAAAAAGAAGTTCGTAGATCGATCTCAAATGAGGGCGACAGTAACCTCATTTTCGATTTCACAGATTCCTCTTTTTCTCTCCGCTTGATGAATAAAAAGATACACGGTGCATTTGAGAGACCGGCACTCCCACTTTGCAGCCTTAATTAACTAATCAATGTGCGCTTGAAGAGAGAATAGCGTGCCGCCGGCAACTGCGGCGAAAGGACGGCACGCCCGAAGTGAACAGCGGAGGCGCGCAGATTCAGGTCTTGAATCGGAAGCAAATAAATTAGAGGACGGCAGTACGTGTCACTAGTATGCAACCCTGTTTCCCTTGAAGTATTTTTGCACCACTAAACTTTCTACGGAAATAGCATGGGAGAGGGAGGTAAAAGAAAAAGATAAACCTTATCAATCAATTTCACTCGACGGGCATTAACATCCAAAAGTAGCCCTACGACCAGCGATAGGCCGCGGGGACGGCTCAGGGACGGATCTACGGGTCAGATTTATTTTCCACATGCACCAATTATTGGGCTCCACGCGCAATGTGTCGGTAGAGCGTAATTTCAAAGGATGTCGACAGACAGCTTGTAGATTTCACAGTAAAAACGTCTAAGGAACAGATACGAAGTGCCCATTCAATAAGTTAACGTTCCTGCAAGTCCGCAGATAAAGGATAGGCTGGCATGCCTGACACGCACCAAAGCGCTCAAAACGCGGGTAATGCCACCTTTCTTGGGAAATGTCTTGCTCGCATGTGTTGTTTGCAGAATGGCACTACGGCACTTAATACAGGTACGTGGATGCTCATACTTTTAATGGCTACAAACGTTTATTATTATTATTATTATTATTATTATTATTATTATTATTATTATTATTATTATTCACACCAGAAATAGGAATTCACCGACCCACATGCAGGGCTCGCAGAATCCACTACCGTCGAGTTCGCTTCACCTCGTTGACAAGCATTGTGCAGTGAAAGCCACTTGAAGTAATAATCCAACGCCAGTGTTGAACAAAATCGTGTACCGAACACTCTACGTGATATGAATACCAGCTCAAGTGACTATTTCTCCGGCACTCTAAAACACATTCCAGGACCTGCCATTGCTGCACGAGCTACGACCGTTACCCTGACACGTTCTAACCGCAAGAGTCATGTCAAAACTGCAAATTATTTACTTACCTTCCCATATCCTATAAATATATATATGGGGCCACGAATGCCTATAGGACTTTTACAGACATTCTAGAAAAGCACAGCAAAAGACTGTGCATTTTTATTTATGAATCAAAATTACAAGGCAGCACAACCTTTCTTATGATGAGTTATCTCGTCATCGGCAGTTAAGGGGTTAAACCTTTAAGGTAAGGTTGCACTAAGGCTAGCGCTGCATTGATCTGAAAACGGTGAAAGAAGCGCCGCAAGGTGCCACTAACAAAGCCATCTCTCCACGCGAAGGTTGTCAGGGACGTTCGGTTGCCGACACCAAATCCGTATTCTCGGCCAAGCCCGCTGTCACGACGTAATCGGCCCGCCCTCCATCTCGAGCCGCCACGAAAACCGTAGCGCGTCCGAAGACGGGACCGAAACAAAAGAGGAGCCAAGCCAAGACAAGCGGAAGCGGTTTCGGTAAGCAATCCATCTCTCCGCATACCGTCCCTGCGCGCCGACGGCCCAATCACGAACGCTCGCCGACAGCGCCACATCGCGTGAACCCTTCGCTCACAACACGCATCTGTCTATCGCGTACAAAAAGGGGGGAGGAGGCATACGGCCGCCATCGCCGTCTTGAAGGAGGCTGAGCGTCGATCGCAGAGAAAGATAAAAAAAAAAAGATAAAGGAAGCTGGAACTGCCTGGACCGCTCGCATGATGGAACAGGGAAGAGATCGCTGAGTGGATCTGCATACATATTAGGAGGAGCCGCGAGTCTTCAATCTCCAAGCGACACGCGTTGTGCGTAGAGGCGACGACGGGGGCGGCAGTGGCGACGCGGTGCGGCGAGTCCGAGCGTGAATCCATTCAAGACTGTTCTCACGCTGACCGCGACTGCCAGGGAGAATAAAAAGAAGGGGAAGGCAGTCGAGTGAACGTCCCCGAGCAGAGTTCTCAAAAGCCAAGTCAAGTTGGCTTCATCTCTTCGAGGGAGGGCAATATTCGAACCGAATGGAGGCGAGTAGGAAATGCTAATGAGATGACTTGACCGAGCCGTCTGCTGTGACCTATGCTCTGAATGGTCTTTCTCTTTATTATATTGCTTTGTTTTTTATAGAGAGAATTTCTGTTACCTTACGGAGCAGATAACTCGCGGCTCTTTGGTTAGACTCTTAGGCTTATCTGGGAAGCTTCTTTTTCAAGCAAGGTGGCACACTGTGCCACAGGGGACAACAGACCATGTTATCAAACATAATTTGTGAGGCGCTGAGATCACAGCTATTGCATATGGTCAAAGAAAGAAAGGGGGGGGGGGAGTACATCCTTAATTTTTTTCAGATTAGTGCGCGTGATATCAGCCGAAGTTGCTTATTAGAGTGGCTTATGGTGTTCCGATCCTGAGCGTGAAGTCGGGGAGTCGACTGCCGGACACTGCAGACGTGTTCCGATGGGAGTGGAATACAAAAAACGCTCGTGTGTCGAATACCATGTGTACTACTCGTTCAAAATGTTTCATGGTGGCCAAGATTGATCCTAAGCCCTTGAAAACCAACACCCACGGCTGGACTTATAAATTTAGTCAGAATGACGACTGAAAAAAGCACAAATGTGCCGCTATGTTGTGAAATACCACCGAATTCTGATAACGTGCTCGCTGTGGTGCCTGTGTAGCAGACGGCGCAGCCGCGCTTTGAACGATTCTCACGCAGCGCATACAAATCACCTAAACCAAAATACGTGCCACCGCACTGCGCGTTACAAATAAATCTCCCCGAGCACAGACCCTTGACATAGCGTCGTCTACTGGATTGCAGCGTCCATTTCTTTCAAACTTCGGCAGACATTCCGACCATGCGCCGCTCATCATCGCATAATGGAGTTCGCAACGCCGTCTGCTCCGGAGAACGTCGCAGCAGACGATCATCGTCCGCGGAGGAATACAACAAACATGCGGAAAGTGGACTCGCGGTGTGGTACCAGTCGCATACAGCTTTCGCAGCTCCGCGCCGAAATGAGGGGGGGAGGGGGGAGGGGCAGACTACAACCTCGAACACGTCAGAAAAGACGAATGTTTTCGGTACTGCGCCGCGTCCCACGAATTTAATCAACGCACGCGCGCGCGCGCCGTGCACTGGCCTTATACGATGTCGACACATCTCCAATCTCCACCTGCCATCACCCGCCACAGGCGACAATGTGCTACGCCAAGGGCGCTCAAAACGAGGCTCGTACTGCTGCAGTCCTCCTCCAACATTCTTCTATGTTTGGATCGTTTCTCTGCTTCATTTTCGTTTTTTTTTTTTGAACCCAGACGTAGCTCTTCGCCGCTATGTGCACGTGTCACATTATCCGGCCAGCTTAGAGGATTAGCGGCCACGCACAGGAACAAAGTCATCGTCTGAGGTTGCCCGATTGCACAAAAACGTTCCCGTCCCTCCCGTCTTTCGCAACGGCCGAATAGCTAGTGTGTTCGCCGTGTAGTTTATTGCCGGGCAGTGGCACGAAATTGTGTCGCAGCTTTTCCATAGAAAGTGTGCGACTGCATAGCACTAACCGTTTATTTTTTCTCAGAGAGCAGTTGTGCACAACCGCGAGATAACAGTGCTATGGGGAAAAAAGAAAACCCCCGATTCAAAGAACGAGAGTAGATTGATGTGCACGGCGTAAGGACAGAAACAAATACAGCTGCGGTAATAATGAACAGGTCCGGCTTACGTGGGGCCTTAATTGCGGCATGAATCAGAGACGAATGACACTGAGCGCAAAATGGAAAGCGAGGGAACGCAAAAAAAAAAAAAAACTTAGAAGAACGCCATAAGCGGCGGAGCGGAGTGAAATAACGCGGAAAGCCGCTTAAGCGCGGGACAACATGACTGCGACATAAATCCTCATTATGTAATTTCGGAGGCAGGCATTTCAAAATACCGTTGCACCCTTTCTGCAACATTACGGGCAAATAACAGGAAGGGTGAAAGAAAAGAAAGAAAGGTCGTTAAGCGAAATGTTGCGTTGATATTTTAGATCCAGTAATGCAACACTATATATAGAGCGTCAAATGCGCAGCGTTAATGAAGAGCTTCTCTTGCTCCAAAAGCAGTGTTGCTAACTCGGCTTCTATGTCACGCACGTGCGGAGTGGATATGTCTAGTCATTAGTCCCCGCGAAAAAATAATAACAGCGCACACGCGACGCAGCCAACAGTGTCGCTAGAAACTCTGCCACGCCCAAAATACACTCGTTGTTATTGATACTTCGAGGTCCCTCGATCAGTGCATAGCGTGAGAAGAGACTGTAAGAGATTTGGTGTCGGAAAGAGCTTGGGCTTTCTCAATTTAGTTCAGCTATTCAAACGCGCTTCAGTGTAATGACGCAGAAGCGAGTTTTGCAACATCGTCTGCTCACCTCACCGGTGAGCAGACGATGTTGATGTTGACGATGTGTCTGCTCACCTCACCGGTGAGCAGACGACAGAATTATGCGCCATGATTCGAGTGCGTGCGCTCCGCGGAGGAAAATAGTTACCCGCAACGCGTGCCCTCTAACAGTCGCACTCTACAACATCCAGCTCGTAACAGCTTCCAGGAACGTGCACGGTTTTAGCTTGCGAAGCTTCGCAACAACCCGCGGTTGTCAAAGCGAACGTCACGAAGGCAACGAGGGGGGCGCTGAGCAACAGACAACGCTCGGGCACTCAACTCACGTAAAAACACTCACGCCCACCTCGGCGCGTTGTCGCATACACCGTCCAGCAACACTCTCCGCGGGCCTGCGCTACCACGAACCGAAACTGCCGTTAGTAGCTCAGCGAAGCTGGCCTGCGTGGCTAAAACGCGTGTTGCGCCACTTACGAAACAAGCACGACGCGTCCGCTCGCACTGCACTATAACGAAATGAGGTAACAAGAGCGAATGAAGAACAAGACGGGAAGGCAAAGCCATATACGCTCGCACGCGCGCGCACTCACGCACTTTGTTCGTCGTTTACTGCGTCGCGAACGCCATACGGAGCAGAAGCAGAAAACAACCAGAACCACGCTAACGAAGCCATCCAGAAGAAGAACAAAACGAGAAAGAGCAGACGATCCTGCTCCACACTACACCCTACCGTTACCCCCCTTCTCTTGTATCGCTGTCTGCAGCAGCAAATTACGAGCGGCACGCTATGGGACAAGGGGCGAGTTAGAATAGGATAGAAATAAAATGCAAGCTGCAGGGGTAGGAGGCGGGGGGTGAGGGGGGCTGTCGTGTAGTGCACTGGGCTTGTGGGGTGTTGCGCGGAGTGGTTCGTTTAGGCAATGGACGGAACAGGCCCGACTCGACAACATCCCGGCACGCTTCTAACACGGTGTCAACGAAGAAAACAACACACGGAACAAAAGAAGGAATCAGAAGAGGAATCCCAGAGGACATGGCGCGAGCGCTCCTTTTTTAACTGCATTATAAATCAATTTTCGCGAGTGAGTCGCGCAGACTGAATGTAGATTTAGAAAAAGAAAGAAAAAAAGGCCCACGTCATCCCTGTTCTGCCGCGTCACGGTCGCGTCAGAGCGGGGTCGCGAATATGTCAGTCACTTCCCTGGCGGGGCTCGTCCTAATGGCGCTTCGTCGCTCCGTCCACGTTGCTGCCTGGATTATACCGCTAGGGCCTCTGTTGTTGGAAAGAAGAAAGCGTTCGTTCGTGCGTCCCAAATTAGCAGCAGCAGCGCTCGAGAGAAAGTAAGAAAAAAAAAGAACGTAACAGGCGGGAGCCCAGTTGCTGTGTTAGAGGGTTTCCTTCAGGCGTGGAGGTGTCAGTGGCACAGTCGGGTCGTAAGAAATAGTGGCGCCCTAAACCTCCACGTATGTGGTGCACGTTCCCGCGAAGAAAGTGCCCGAGTCGGACTGTATGCTCCGTAGGGGTGGGGGACAGTCGCATACCTCAAGAAAGACGAGCGTCTGGTGAACCATGACGTGAAATAAAGAGAAAGAATAAGAAAAAGAAGAAAGAGGAGTTTCCGCAGTTCTTGCGAGATACAGGTCGTGCGCCTTACGGAACCCGAGAACTCCAGACGACTTAGGTTCAAGTGACAGACGACGCACGCGAAACGCTCGTTTAGGCGTGGCAAGGAACAAGCGCTTTGTGCTCCCTCTGTTTCGTGTCTCGTCGGCCTTGCAGTTACCCGAAGTTTGCATGCTTGGAGAGTCGATGCTTGAATGATCGGGAACAAGACTGAAACAGCGTCGGAGGCCATAGGTGGGGTGGTTCAGTGAGCACTGGTTTTGTTTGAGCGAGGATGAACAGCGTCAACTGTGGTAGCCGTTGCTAATACGCCGGACGTTTCATTTAGACTTTTTTTTTTTTAGCTGAACAATTGTTGTTTCGGCCCGTTAACGGAGATATTTCGCGTTAGTCGGCTTTTAGGTTGCGTCCTGTCTAACGCACGAAGACGTCCTCCATGGCTGCTTTCGCGGTTCGTCGCTTTCAGCTACTGTGCCACGGTCATCCATTTCAGTCGTTCAGACGGACACTGTCTGTCGCATTGCGACCGCCTGGACGATCGGCCGTTGTCCGTGCAGACCACCCCCATCACTCGTCGGTCCGCAAGACTATGCGTGAACTCGCCGAGTCTCTCTCTCTCTCTCTTTCTCTCTCTCTCTCTCTCTCTCATCTTTGCATTTCGTTAATTTTCCTTTACGCCAGAATTTAGACGTTAACCAAGCGCATTTCTGGTCAACAGACCTGCGTTATATTTTTTTCTCCCCCTCCTCAGATAGTGAAATAGTGAAAGCTATGTCTTTGAAAAGTTTACGAGAACCGGTTGTCTATAACGTATTGTATGTAACAACACGGACAATTAGAAGGCAATCAGTGAAAGGTTTTTGCGATGACGTCATATACCACTCCTTAGAATTAGCGCGTAAAGGTGCTGTGATCAGCAATTATAATTTGGCGCCAGATTGCTGCGAGCTTCGACAGTGCGTTAAAGGTTGCCTTGTGAAGAACAGGGTTAAAAAAATAAATAAAAAAACAACTTTTATTTTTTTACGTTATTGTTCCCAGCGGCGAAGAATAAGAGTTTCGTTTCAGATTGCTTGCAGCAGCAGGTGTTCGGCGAAGTGTGTCACCCTCTGCTACGGTGTCATCTCTCGTCTATAAGATCAGCCAAGACGATATTTACTGGTAAAGGGCATCGCCTCCGATATCGGATGGCGCGCGCTGGAGAGACAGCGCTCGCCACACAATTTCGGAGGCCATGCAAAGGGCCTAGACTTTTCAACACATATTATTGGAGGGAAGTGTGGCGCTAGTGTCTAAGTGGACTGCAAGAAAAGCTGTTCAGCCGGCGAGGAAAACGACGGGGTCCTATTACCTAAATTTGCTTATACTTCGTCAGCCTGACTTCGAATCACCCTGTGGCTTTACATATTTATCAGATTCCATAAAAAAAAAACATTATTTTATAAATGCAACAATGAGAGATACGTGAAATTCGTTAAGCAGGCGTTCCCACGCAGTTACGTTCTCTAAACAATATGGCCGCCGTTCCAGCTAGTAGCACGCGCTGTTAAACCTGAGACACGCGTTTTCAAATCTCGGACGACATAAGGGCGGAAGGCGTCAAAAATGGTGTGAGCAGCCCACGCGGTGACGCCTCAATTACGATTCTAACACGACGTCTGTATGCGTGGTTAGGTCAAATTAGGGACGCGGGAAAAGCCTGCTTGCGAATTTTCCAAATCCTCTATTTTGCAATGAATATGGGTGGGCGCGGGCTGTTGCTGCCCACAGAAACTAAGATGGCTTTGAAATCGAAGCAAGAGAAACCGGTAAAGTGCAGTAAACAAAGCCACAAGAACGTCTGAGGCCAAAAACACGAAGATTAGAGAAACCAATTCACTAACCATCGTTTCCATGGTAACCGAATAATAGCTGCGTCAGAGTTCCGCCTATAGTAATTTTAGCTGAAAACTATATATGGCAAAATGATGCTATAGTATAAACGCCTGTCACACCAAGCGGTGGAATCTCGGCTCGAAATTCGCCTTCATTGTCCGACAACGGCGCTGCGACTAAGGCCACCACATGAAGGAGACACGAACTAGCGAGTGTACGACACAACCATGCCGCAGTCAGAGGTCGGGCGTAAGCTGCCTACGTCACCGGGGCCGGCGTGCCAAGAGCCGCGCGAACCGCCACCTCGACAAAGAGAAAGCCCTAACGGCGGATCGGGGCACCGAGCTTTTCGGAAACGCGGACAGCACTCGTAACAAAATATCGTCGACAGGAGCGGGAGGACTGCACGGAAGCAACATCAACAAGAACAAGAGAGAGAGAGAGAGAGAGAGAGAGAGAGACGAAAAACCCCCAATACCTTCCTCCAAAGCTCCTCCGCACTCTTTCCCGCTGGCCATAAGAACGTCAGCGCCGATCTCGCGGCACGACAATATTTCAGGGGTAGTCTAAACCCGGCCCGTGCGCATTCAGCATCTCCTTTCTTTCTCTCTCTCTCTTTCTTTTTTTTTCCTTTCGCGACAGTAAAGCACCGACTGTTTCTTGTTGCTCGCTTTGCGTAACGACAGAGAAGAGGCCACACATCTGTTGCTGTTGCTAGCGTAGATGTAGCGCGATTTGACATCCACTCCGTGTGTATTTCTCTTGTCTTTAGCGTTTCTTTTCGTACCAGTTTCGATGGCTTGATACTGTCTCAGTCTTGCCAGCTGCAGGATAAAAGTCCGGGCCGTTTGTACACGTCGCATAGCGGCACGTTGACCTAATGGAGTGTAAACGTCGCCGTGAAAACGTCCTTCGGGTTGGAGAGAGAAAAAAAGAACAATGGCTGGAGAGAGGGGATGGGGTCAATGGGGGGTTCGGGTGAGTTGAGGGAGTACTTAAAGAAAGAAAGAAAGAAAGAAAGAAAGAGCAACAGGCGGTGGCGTCGCTTTCTTTCGAACAAGGGCGATTATCGAGAGTTATGACAAATGGGGCGGCGACCGAAAACTGCCGCCGACGACCGCGCTCGAGTGGTTTGCGTGGGTGCCTGTGTGTGCGTGTGTGTGGGTGTTTGTATACGGCGGGGTGCGGATCGCGAAAGGGATTGGCGACCAGCGCAGTCAACAAGCGACGCGAGCGCTCACCAACAGATGCCCGCAGAGATCGGGGAAAGCGTTCGTCGACATATCTATGCACGTCGGTCTCAGACGCTGGCGATTCATGTGCATAAGACAAAACAAAAGAAAGGCCATTACGTCGCCTCAATTGCCACAGTTGAACGACTGTAATGAGGTGCAACATTACCAGAATTGGAGAAACCACGCCTTTCGTTACGCTGCCTCGGGCGTAGGCTAGCGTTGGAAACCGCATTTAGGACCATCGCGTGGACGGATATCGCACGCTGGTATCTGAATACGATAGTTTCTAGGATCGACTCGCTTGTCCTTTCATTCTTTTTTTCGTCGACGCCAACAACGAAAGCGGATGAGCGGTCTTCATGGTGCTGTCGCATTGGATGAGATTGGGGCGGGCGACTTAGAGGGATGTCTTAAGCGGCGTCCGAGACAGTCTTAACAAACCAATGACGACGGAACCGACTATACTATGTTCTCCTTGATCATTAACAATGAAACACCTTTTTTGATTCAACACCCGCTATAAGAGCCCGTTCACGGTGCTACTAACTGCAATACGACGCAGCTTACGAAGTATGCAGAAAGCCGCACTCCCAAAGTTCACCTGCTATATACTATAGACGATCCCCCGACATGTGTTCTTGTGATCGGCAACGTTTGTCTGAATTCCTGGCGATGCAATGTTTACGAAGTGTGCTTCATCGTCGTTCTACATGCGCAGTCAAAAGCAGCGAGTTGCGACCAGATAACTGTCTGCATTACGGGCCTTCGGGAGGCTTGGCTCACCGACGGGCTTGACGTCCGACGATGCGACCAAAATTCAATACCTGAAGCTTTTTTTAGTCGGTAAAATAAAAAATAAAATAAAAAAGAACGGTGTTCTGTGCATGAGTGAGATTTGGACAACCATACGACTTACGTGTTGCTCCATCGCCTTGCGCGCTAAAACGCTCGACACGCCCGTCGAGTGGAACCACGGGGCATTTGAGAACATACGGTTCTAATGGCCAGGCCACGAAAACAAATTTCGCGTCTACGGCAACATGACGCCACCTCTGTTTTAAACGAATATGGCCACACATTATTTCGCTTTCCGCCGGAAGTGTGCGCTTGTCACACAGGTGGCGCTAATGCCCATGAGCTACCGATCAATGAATCGCGAAGCTTTTTTTTTTTTGTTTCTACAGAAGCTTCATTGCCAGGTGTGTTTACTTTGCTAAATGTCCAGGCCGATATCGCGATAAGGCCACAACGATGCCGCATAGACGTTTGGTGGTGCTTGTAGATAACGGGTCTCGAACCCAGCTGCTATACCACTCACTACGCGACGCTGACGCAGTCTGGAGGCCGGAAGCGGCCCCGCCCAACCATTCTAGATACGCGCTATTCACGCTCTAACGCGGCGTTCAAATCTGGTCGGATGCAAATTGAGTTCTTTCTCCTGGCAAGTAAACGTAACGTTAAACACGACAACGACGGCGACGAAAGCGGTAATAGCTATCGTAAATATTGACCACTCGTGATGACGCTGTTCGAGTATATCATAAAGGAAGAAAGACGAAAAAAGAAAAGACAAAGAAGGAAAGGCAGAAGTGCTAACCAAGGCCGTGCCTGATTGGCTACTCTACACACTTAGAGGGAGATGATAGGTAAGAAACAGGAAAAAATATAACAGATAATAAAGAGCAGTAGCAGTCAGCACGCTCGCAGAGGAAAATTCACCGGCAGTCACAGGAGGTGGTTCAGTCCAGTCGCCCCAATAAATGCCCAATACGGCAATACGGGCCAATACGGCAATACGGTGATACGGCCCAATACGGCAATACCAATTCTAATAATGCCATTCGCAATGAGCAATCTAGCTTGCAGCATAAAAAGCGGGCAGCTAAGTTAGCCTTCCTGCAATACAGGTAAAAAAAGAAAGAAAGAAAGGTATTTCCGATACACACAACGATATTCTCCAGAAGGCTCATTCGAGAAGCACCAGAAGTTGGCACGCTGTTTCGGGTGATCTTGCGAGATCGCACATGGCCACGGCAGGTGATACGCGAGTATGCGCACAGTGAGCGCCAAAAGGGGGTCCAGACCCGCGGGTCAGGTCGAATCGAATCGACCCATTAAGCTATCGGGAAGTCAAAGCAGGTGGAGAGAGAGAGACAGAGAGAGAGAGAGAAATAACGCCGGTACATTTAACCCCGGTAAAGAGACTCTCAGGCATCGTACATTACAGTCGGCGCTGACGCACACAACTCTTCGTGCCGGACGAAGGCTGTACCGAATGTTCACGAATGCACTCCGTGCGTTTCTACACGTCGTAGAGTCAGGAGGTCACCATACTGATCTTTTTTTGTTTTTTGTTTTCAGGGCTTGGAATACGTATCGCGCCATCTCAGAGCTAACTGCTTTGTCTATAGGCTATAGGCTTTACTTTACCTTCCCTTAAAAAAAAATAATAATTTGACATTGCGTTGCGTTTCATGTGATCTTTTGTTGCAATGAATGTGATTTCTGTTGAAATGTAGCTGAATGTCACGTATGACATGCACGACGAATCGCAGAGTATAGCAACAGATGGAGCACCTCCATGTACTCCTTATTTGTCTAGCGTACGCATCTTTTTGTTTCCTTATATTTCATTTGTTTATTTATTTATTATTTTTATTTTTCCGGGCTCCCGTCGTTGATTAAGTACCAACCCCCCCCCCCCCCCCCAGCACTCCTTGAGGCGAAGCAAACTAAGCCTAAGAAAAAAAAAAAAGTGAGAGCGCTGCGCGCCCGTTCGCTGCCAAGTGTTGTACGCGCGAGAATACGGTACTATACGCGAGAGTCAGCCCGGTCAGAGAGCGCCGCTTTTCGCACCCGGTGGTGGCGCTGCGTTTATGCGGGACACTCCCGTCGACCCGCGCTTAATTTTTTTTCTTTAATTTCTTTTTTTTCCCCGTCCAACAATCCCCCCCCCCCCCCCCCCCCCCCCGTGCACTCTGACGATCGCGTGCGAACGCTCCATTTGGCCGCGTATGCGATCGAACCCCCAAACTTCTCCTCTAAGCTATAAGCCATCGCCGCCCGCTCTGCCTCCTCTCCCTTATCGCACTCTCCCAGCCTCTCCACAGCTTCCAACGCTGTAACGCTGTGTCGAGAGCGTTGGAAGCAAACGGCGATACACTACGTATGTAACCCCGACAAGTCGGCAGCCCCACAGCTGCCCCGTGCGACGTATACACAGTTTTATTATTATTATCTTTTTTTTTCTTTTTGTAGAGAACGGCGAACTTGTTCGTCTCGATATAATAGAAGCGGTCCGCGTTAGCGTCAGCTCCCGCAAATCGTTCCGATCGTTAGAGAAGATGCGTGGTAGTGATATCTACGACGCTAAGGGCTGTTAGATATGGAGCTGGTTCCTGCGATTACTTCGAGTTCCCCAGACCACATCGGATTGCAGCACAGCTAATTGAGGAATGCAAAAGCAGGAAAGCGCATTCCAGAGAAGCGGCCGAGCAAACAAGTTTGAGGCAACAAGTTTACGTGCCAACAAGTTTGTGCGCCGCCGGGGTTAGCAGGTGGGCATCCGACAATGAAGCAGGTGCACGAGCGCCCCCCGCTCCTTCTCCAGCCTACAAGTGGATTGCCAGTCTGCGTGGCAAGACCGCAGAGAGCCCCGACAGGTGTGCCACGCGACACGGGCGCCTACCATTGGCTGCAAGTGGCGTCATCGGAGTGGACTCTCCCATTGGTCAAACATGACGTGACTTGCAGTGCTCGAAGGGCTTATAAGAAGCCTTCCAGAGAGACCTGAGATTCCGGGACATGCCCTGATTCCCTGATTCACCTCTCTCGAAGTTCTTGCCGCGGGCCGCAGCGTCCGAGTTGCTGCCGGCCCGTAATGACTGTACGAATGTTACTTGTCGCTCACCTCCCTGTACCTCATGTAGAATAAATACTCCCAAGTTTTGGGTTTTTCATCCGCGAAGTCCCGTACTCCAACCCCTACATCTGGTGGCAGCGGTGGGATCGCCTCCGAATGCTTCAGCTGGTGGCAGCGCTACGAATCAACCTTCGTCGAGAGAGATCATAAAGAACCGGGAAGAGCGAAGAAGAGAGAGCCTTCGTCGAAAGAGGTCCGAAGAGACTGGGAGTATCGAAGAAGGAGCGAGCCTTCGACCCAGGGAGTCCGGAAGGAACCGGCAACAGCGGACGAACGAACCGGATGGCAGGGTGCTGCAACCGTAAGTGAGCGCGTGGTTTTTTTCCTTATGATTCGCCAGACTCAAAGGTTGTGTGTTCAATTTTGATAGTTCTGGGAATCGGGAGTTTGTTGCATTGTGTGTTTGCACAAATTAATTAAGGAAAACAGTTTTAACCACCTGTCGGGGCAGCTGCCATGGATCTTAGAAGGTTGACGAGGTTAGACTTGTTGTTGGTGTGCGACGATTTGGGAGTTGAGGCGGACGAACGGATGGAAACGCCAGCTATCATAAAGGCGATTAATGATAGTGGCAATGATCACAAAAGCATTGAGCTTGCTTGGGAAGTGATACAGGAGCCACGGGAGCGAGAGCGTCGTGTACGTTTGCGAGCGCGTCGTGAACTTAGGAGTGAGCTTAAGCGTGAAGAACGCGAGAATGAACGGAAGCAGGAGCTTCAAGAACTTACTCTTAGGTGTCAACGTCACGAACGTGAGAAGGCACGCGAACGTGAGAATCAACGTAAGCTTGAGCAAGAGGAAAAGTATGAGAGAGAGAAGGCAGCGCTGATCAAAGAGATACAATATTGTGATCAGTTATTGGCACAGAGACAACGGCTGTCTGAGAATTCTGTAGGAAGTACAGAGCAAGTGTCTAGCGGATTTTCGCCAGAAGCCGACGAAAAGAGTAGTGCCTGTGAGATTGACTGCCGATTAATAAGTGAAGGGAAAAGGCTAGCTGCTAACGATGCCTTAGTGGCAACAGAGGCCGTTAAAGGCCGTAGTGAGAGCGACGAGGTGCTGTGCCAACAGATGACTGTGGAGACAGCTAGGCCAGCTGCGAACAAATTGGCACAGTTACCGCGTGTGTGCGTCGCTGGTAAGGTTAGCGAGGTTGCTAGCGAGGAAAAGGGTACTGTTGACGCGACAGACGCGAGCACCCATGTAGAGCCAGATGTGCGTGCAGAAGTGAAGTGCGAGCTGAGCGGTGCAGTTGAGGGCTCAGGATGGCGAGCTCCGTAGTCCACGAGAGAAAAACTGCATTGTTCAGGGATCGGTGCGGCTCTCCGCCAGTCTAGATGGCCTAGATAGGGATGATTCATTTAATCATTCGGACTGTGCGCGTGAGACAGCGATCGATACCGACGGGCTGTGTGCCGATTCACAGCGTGCGCTGGGCAATGTAGTAGAGGGCAGTTCGCAAGAGTGCGAGTTGTCTTACTCGAGTAAAGCCTGCTGCATTGTGCCAGAGTCGGTTGAGCTGTCCGCCAGTCGAGGCAGAGAGAGAGTAGATGTAAATGTAAATCACTCAGACAATGCGGGTAAGAGGCCGATCCGGGCCGACGAAATGTGTACCGGCCAGCACGAGGCACGAGGCGACATGAAAACGAGTGCAAAGAGAAAGCGCCGTAAAAAGAAGCGCGGTAAAGACCGAGAGACGGTAAATAATGTAGCGCCGCCAAAAATGGCGAGAAACCCAAAAGGGCAGGGCGCAAGGAAAAAGATGCGGTCGTCAAGGACGATGTTGACGCATCCAAAACGTTCGAGCCACAGGTCAAAGGGGGACCGCGAAGAATGTTCTGCACGGACGCGGACAAAGGGCACGAGGCAGTTAAGCTCCTCGTCGTTCCGTAGTTCTTCTCATAGCTCAGCGTGCAGTTCGAAGAAACGCAAGGTGGCAGGACGAGACCAGGTGGGGAGTGGCGACGCGGTCAATCGAGTTCGTGTTGAAAGCGGGGCGCGGGGACGCAAATTGGCAGTAGACCGTAACGTCTTGGGGGAGCTGATAGTGAATCAGCCCTTTTGTTGTCTCTCGGCAGCCAGAGTAGCTTTCAGACCACGTCCACCCCGGGTTAGACTCAAAGTATGAGTCAGACGTAAGCGTTTGCAAATGGAGGCCAAGAGCCCTTCCGTAGAAGTAGGAAAACGTGTTGTTTTGTATTTTATTTTGAGCATCGGAAAGTTTTCGCGATTTGAGACTAGGCTTTCTTTCAAGGTGTAAGGTATGAGCTCTGCTTATGATTTGTTTGAGAAGCTCCGAGATTTGAAAGACGCGTTTTATGTAAACATGTAGTCTCGCGAGATGCTCATTAATAAGTAGATAGGCTTTTTTTTTGTGTGTGTGCGAGTAACCTGAAGGTCAAGGTTATCGTCGAAAGGCCTATGGTAACGCGCGTGTGTGTTATTTAACCTTCTTTCATTTTAAGCGTTTTTGAATTTTGTAAGGTTAAGCGCGTAGATTTGAGTGAGTGCATGGTTTGCACTGGGAAGCGTTCTTAGTTCCATTAGCGCATGTCCTGTGTGGACGGAAGGAAGCAGATTTATGAGTGGATTGCTCGTGTGTGTATAGGGCAGCCGTATTCTGACTTCTCTGATAAGTATGCGTGGAACGAGTTATTAAGAGACGCATCATTTTAAGGGTTCTGCGGAGTGTGTAAGTCCCGCAAGTTTAATTGTTCGTTTATGTCACGTGTCCTGTAGGACTTTCAGGAAAGAAACGTGAGTAAGCGTGAATGAAAAGTTTGCCTACAACGCAAGTACGCGTTTTGTTTAGTGACCACAAGGCTAGTGCGCTTGTGATTACGTACTTGTGAGGTTGACCAGATTGTTCAGTGGCACCATTACGTGCGATAAGTACGCCACTGCGATAGATTGGAAACATGCTGTTCGTGTGGTTAGGCCACTTAAGTTATGTTCGGCTGTTTTCATTTTGTTGTTTGCATCGTCAACGACCCTTTTGTTTTGCAACAACAATAGTACTCTGGTCTTGTCGGCAATCGAGGAGAAATGGATAGCTGTTTGGAAGGGTGGTTGGAACTGTTGTCAAAATTGGGGAACTAAGAGATCAGGGTTCATTTTGACGCAGTAATAGCCTGGCGAGTCAGGGGCGAAGAGCCTGCGCTTACACGTGGGGCAGCGCTGTGTTGTTTTGTTTGTTTGACGTTTGTTCTCCAGGGCCCAGGATCCCGAGGGTTGTCAAACGAGGCTCGACCCCAGTACCCTGCAGCTCCTTTCAGCGTTCCTCATGGCCAGCGAATTGAGTTCACCGGCCATTCAGAACAATCGGGGCGAGGACGAGCTGTTAGATATGGAGCTGGTTCCTGCGATTACTTCGAGTTCCCCAGACCACATCGGATTGCAGCACAGCTAATTGAGGAATGCAAAAGCAGGAAAGCGCATTCCAGAGAAGCGGCCGAGCAAACAAGTTTGAGGCAACAAGTTTACGTGCCAACAAGTTTGTGCGCCGCCGGGGTTAGCAGGTGGGCATCCGACAATGAAGCAGGTGCACGAGCGCCCCCCGCTCCTTCTCCAGCCTACAAGTGGATTGCCAGTCTGCGTGGCAAGACCGCAGAGAGCCCCGACAGGTGTGCCACGCGACACGGGCGCCTACCATTGGCTGCAAGTGGCGTCATCGGAGTGGACTCTCCCATTGGTCAAACATGACGTGACTTGCAGTGCTCGAAGGGCTTATAAGAAGCCTTCCAGAGAGACCTGAGATTCCGGGACATGCCCTGATTCCCTGATTCACCTCTCTCGAAGTTCTTGCCGCGGGCCGCAGCGTCCGAGTTGCTGCCGGCCCGTAATGACTGTACGAATGTTACTTGTCGCTCACCTCCCTGTACCTCATGTAGAATAAATACTCCCAAGTTTTGGGTTTTTCATCCGCGAAGTCCCGTACTCCAACCCCTACAGGGCTCGTTGCCTTTAATTGCTTATTTCCTGCGGGCTCTTTTGTTGTTGCCTGTATTTTTCGCTGACATTTGCGTGGCGTTTAACCGCCACTAGCAATGCCTGTTTGCACTCTAGTCGGGCTCAATAGAAGTAGATCGAGTGAGATTATTATTTTTTTTTGTAGCTGGCGAAAATAGCGGCTACTATAACCGCGGTAAGGGCGAAGGTTTATTTCAGATTTCTCGTGTTTTATCGTTTTATTATTCTCGATAGATAGATACTGGCTTGCGCCTTGTACTCCACGTTGTTCTTCTGGGTCCGAAGTAAACTTGTAATTAACGATACATTGCTTTAATAACTAAGCAGTTTATTTGTCTAGAGATAATGCAATGTCCGCATTGAGCAGTATGCTGTACCAACTAGCACGGTTTGCAATGGGAACAATTTAATCTTCACTCTAAAAACAATTGAACCTTTTGAGATGTATATTTGTCCCGCAGCAATTTTCGTCATTTGTCTCGCTTGCATTTACTTTCTTGAAAAAGCGGCGCTCGCTACTTTCCTGTCGAGAACGCTATGCTACGCTGACAACGCGGATGCCACTCGTGACCTGGTATAGCACCGGGCTCGCAGCGTTAAGGAAAGGAAGTACGGGCAAGACAAATGTCGATTATTGTTGTGGGACAAGATAGGGCCCCGAAGGGTGCCAATTTTTTGAAAGACTCCTCTTGAAGAAGCCGGCGACACAGTAGTTGACAAAACGATTTCTCTGCGAAGTCAAGCGATAAAGTCAGTCCAGAGCAGACTGAAAATCCATGACGTCAGCGCGATCTGGGGCGGCAACTTCAAGGTGACGTCACCACCCGTATTTGGTTTTAGTGTCTATATCTACTTCTCAAGCTACCTTTGACGAAGCGCAACTCACAAAATTAAGCTCAACGTATTAATCATGTTTGGCGTCCCTTTGAAGAACCACAGTTTGCCGATATGAATGACAAGTTCTGCCTTACAGCGTTTGACTGCCAAATGAGAGAGAGAGAGAGAGAGAGAGAGAGAGAGAGAGAGAGAGAGAGAGAGAGAGAGAGACTATCGCAGTGCTGCATCCTTCATAGAAGTTCGCTAGCTTAACGAAAGCACCTGTTCATTTCGTCTCTCATAACGTTTTCTATGTCGTTACGCATGGCAACAGTAAGTAAAGAACAGATACAAATGAGAGAATGGCAGAGAGGTTAACCAGAGTTAAAGCCTACGGTTTTCTACCCTGCACTAGGGGAAGCGAAAGGGAAAGTAAAGACGGAAAGAAGAGTGAAAAAATAAAGAAAAAGGAGTAGATAATTAGAGTCTTTCTAATAGGCCACTAAAGAACAACCAACACACAAAGTGTCCAGCTCAAAGCAGTCGTCACGCGCCCAGTTCAAACTTCTACAGGCGCAACATGTCCCCGCGCTTTGTCAGCGAATAGGTTTCAAACCCGCATCGACACAGTTGCAATGTACAACCGTCATGCATCGTTCGACCACGAAACGCGACAGAAAGAAGTTAGCAGCTCCTCGCACAACAAGCACGACCCCGCGGACGTCCATACTACACGCTGTATGGCCGCATTCGTTTGTGCACGTTCGATCTTTCGGAAACAGTATAACAAACCGGTCGAGCATGACGAAACGAGGTTATAGATCGACAAGCGACGAAAGTGCTCCAGCACAATCTATCAAGGGGCCCGTCACGACAACGCGCTCGAACTAGCCGAGAAATGAACGGGTCGTGCCGCACGACGTCGCCCTGAGACTGCTCGGTTATTCATCATGCGACAAAGAGTAACTGCTTTAGGTAAAGTGAATGTATAAGGGGGGGGGGGGGGGGGGTCATTCGATTCTGCTGTTGCAACCACGGCGATAGAACGACGGAGAGCGACCTCAGCGAGTTAACGGTTGCAGAGTGTATGTTCAATACAGCGTGGCTTTTAATGTACAAACTGTATGTCTATGGACTTGAAGTGCTTCATTTTTGGGGGCTATTATATATATATATATATATATATATATATATATATATATATATATATATATATATATATATATATATATATATATATGTTTTTTGAAATTGGGGGGTGGTAATCGGGATTTACTTTCTAAGAAAAAAAAAGGGGGACCAATCGATGGTTTTGTCGTCTCGCAGCTCGAAGTTGGAGAATTTCGTCGTAACTTTCACGAACGATTGGCTAATTGGCTAAGGCGACGTGGACGTGAAGTCCCTTATAGTAACGAGTAATGACTAAGTGAGCTGCTCGGAAATAATGTGACGAACTTTGCTATGCAAATTTTCGTTGGGAGCCGTTATTTACGTAAGGAGCCAAACAAACAAACAAACAAACAAACAAACAAACAAACAAACAAACAAACAAACAAACAAACAAACAGATGTCTTCGGCGATCCCATATCTACTCAGTTCTCTGCCTTTTCTTTAACAAAATGAAATAAAGGAAAGCACCCATGTCAGACAAGCGCGTGCTTCCCAGGAGGCGCGACACCATTTTCTCTCCTTGCGAGCCCTTGTCGGCGTACACTATCATAATGACCGTTTCCGTGCCTACTTTAGACCTGTCGGGCCTTTTGCCATAATCTCTCGTCTTGTTTTACTACTTGGCGCAATACGGTCTCGCAGCAAACGTAATTGAATAACTGCCACCGCAGTCTATCACCCTTCTTTGAACGTAAAATATAATAGTTGGGCAAGCATCCTCGTAACGTGGCAACCATAGCGTTCACAACGCACACGAACGTCAGCAAAACACAAAGGTCAGCAAGTTCTGAGAACACTTGTTGCTCCACGCAGTGACACAGATTAATAATAATAATAATAATAATAATAATAATAATAATAATAATAATAATAATAATAATAATAATAATAATAATTTAGTAGTAGTAGTACTATTTTCGTAACCGACGCTGGGCTGACGGCAATAAAATTGCATGTTTGAAAGGAACTTTTGCAATATACTCTCTGTCGTATCATAATAAACGTCTTACAGCGAAATATCCGAAAATGAACTTTCCAATAACAAATGAATACTGGTGAGCGAAATTCTAAGACGGGACAGGAGATAGAGACAGAAGCACAGGACAAACGCTCTATCTTCTGTCCCGCCTTAGAATTGCGCTTACCGGTATTCAGTTGTGAAGCATGAACCAACTAACCCAGCAACAAATTTTGTTAAACTTTTGAACGAATGGTTTACCACTGTGAAGAAAGTTACCTCCACTCTCAGTTTAAATCGTAAAAGTAGCCCCGTACGAAAAGCAACTGCTCTAGGACTGGCACAAAAACGCTTGTCCCATGTAAATATTTCAGCGATCTTGTCTGTTATTCAGTACTCGCAAATGCAAACCACTCTATGCCTGCTCGCTGACCTGCTGCTAAAACCATCTTACAGCCACACAAGTAAATGCAGACGTTCGCCAACTACATCGCCATCTAGCCAAGAACAACGGGGGTCGATATAAACATAAAGGTTTCAAAAATAGGTCAATCTAAGTACGTTACTCGACAAACGATCAAGCTACTTGTCTTTACAAACGAAGTAGGGAAAAGGTCCAATAAAATAAAATATAGATATAAAAAAACCGAAATAATGACCGACAGCGTGCTGCCGTGGTGACCAAGTAGGCGATCTATTACGCGACAACGAAGGCGCGCTACGCTCGGAAAAGGTGCGAGAGGGTCATTCGATGTCGTAACCGGCGCGACGAAAGGAAGTGCGATGACCCGGGCGATTTTCAGGGTCGTTGAGTGAAGGGTACGTCCATAACGTACCGCGTCGCAGGCCCTTTTTAATTCCTCCATCTATATTTGCATAAGTCGGAAACAACCATTAACGTTTCCCCCCCTCTCTGTGCACTTTCCCTCTGGCAAGACAACAGTCGTCGACTCCTCTGAAATACGACAACCAACGTGGCGAACTAGAGGTCCTAAACGGCGAGGTCTTTGCAGCTGGCGCCATCTATGGGGAGAACTCTGAACTCCGTCGATATTGTTCACTTTTCTGTGTCGTTCTTTTTTTTTCTCTCCCTTTTCCGGCATTTTTAAGAAGTTTGCGCACTCACGCGTCGTCAATGTCTATTAGGTTAGAAAAACAATGCGGTAAACACAAATTATTGCCAACTAGCTACACGTACGAATGAGGCATTGGTTTTAACAAAATTCGCAAGCATCAACGTCCTTTTCTCAGCACCTGCGAGATAATTTCTCTGACAAGAATCACATGAGTACTTATTTAAACTTACTTTAAGGAAATTACTTTCAGAACAACGCCTGCCATTTTGTCCTCTCAAGATTGTCTAGAAATGTCGCTCTCTCGAAGTGGACGAAAAAAAAAAAGAAAAGAAAAGAAATGTTAATGAAAAATATACGTTACTTTTAGATACCACAACACTGGCGCAAGCAGCACCAAGAAAGGTCCACACACAGATTATCATTAGAACTAAATATGACTTTGTCAAAATAAATTTCAGGCCTTAACGCCCTGAAACTGCACGGTTATGAAGAACGCCGTAGTCTCCCCGATTCATTTCGACCATGGGAGGTTCCTTAACGTTTTGCTGAAATCACAGTACGAGAGCGTTCTTAGATTCCGCCCTTCATCGGAATGCGGTAATGCAACCTACGATCTCACGTTCAAATGTAGGAAAGAGACATACAACTGAGAGATCGCCGTGGGTGTATGTTTAGATACAGCGAAATACATGCCAGTTTAATTGTAACGATCGAACGTCATTTCTGCCTGCTGTATGAGACTGGCAACCCAGGGTGTCTACGCATAGAAAAGGAAGAGCTGAAACCCAGATACATTATAAAACCGCTAAACCGGTTTTTCTTGACCAAATCTGTTCTATGTAAAAGAGAAAACTAAATTATACTAACTGCGCAAGCAGAAATTTAACTCAGGGCCACACTTACTTTATAGAAATTGTAAAAAACGTTGGTCAGCTTCAAAAAGAAGAAGAAGAAGAAGAAGAAAAGAAACAACTGAAGCAAGGAGTTTATAAATCTCTAACTCGGCTCCAAAAAGAGATATCGAAATTCTGTAAAACTGTATCCAAACGGACAAACTTGATACATGAATTCACAGTTTATGTGGAAACCTACCAAAGGTTAGAGGGTTTCGCGAAATTCCTACTGGCAATTTAGCGGTATATATTTCGCAATTTGTTCTACACATCAATTTTCTACGATTTACGTGCGTCGATGTGTGCAGTTTACATAATTTTTCTACATCAATTTTCATTCCCGAGTCACAAAGTTTCAAACTTGATGCTTCATTTGCAATTACTTTTGTTCAATTTCAAGCATTATTTTTAAAAGAAAGCATGGCCAGGCGTCAAGCATGGCGTAGGTGACGTCTAGTGAAACTATTTGACCGTTCCCAGAGAACTCCCGAAGTCACGATCAAAACTAATAGTAAAATAAAAATAAAACAAATGAAATTCTGTGGCTTTGAGCACAAAAGCACGGAACTCCGCGACAAGCTGCAGTTCTTTAACGTGCATCTAAACAGAAGCACACAAGCGTTTTTTGCATTTCGCCCCCATCGGAATGCGGCCGTGGCGGCCGGAATTGAACCCTCGACCTCCAGCAGCTCAAAGTCATAGCCACTGTGATAACGAGGCGAGTAACAGGTAGAGCTTAGGCTCGACCTTAGGCCTTAGGCCTAGGCTCGGTGCAAACTACGATTACCTTACTGTAATACGTTTGAAGCTCGAAATGCTTTTGTGAGACAACGACTGGACCGATCTGAATATAATTTCGTGCATTTGAGATAGATAGATAGATAGATAGATAGATAGATAGATAGATAGATAGATAGATAGATAGATAGATAGAGAAAGAGAGAGAGGGAGGGAGGGAGGGAGGGAGGGAGGGAGGGAGGGAGGGAGGGAGGGAGATGAATGAGTGCTACTGACTTTAGAAAGCAGACTCCTGATTCAGGGCCTAGAATTTTTTGACAAAATATCGCCGAAAGTCCGTAAGCTTAAAAAAAGGGGGGGGGGGGAATAGAACGCAAAAGTTTCCAAATCCGTGCCTCTCCACCAAATGCAGATATCATGCTTATGTATACTACATCCGTTAGAACATCTAAGGCAGACTAATTTGATATGTGAATTGACACTTTACGTGTAGATGTTTCAACGTTTACAAGGGTCCCGCGTAAGTCTTACTCGCAAATTAGTGGCGTATTTCAGCACGGTGTATGCGATGCACCAGTTTCGTCAGCTTTAGATCTACTATTAGGTGTAAATTACAAAATGGGTATCATTTTTCATTGCCGAGTGTCCACTTGATATTTCAGATTACTTTTTTTTAATTAATTTTGCGATTACCCACTTTTGTTAAAAGAACAAATGAAAAATAAAAAAAGGAGCGACAGCATACAACGAAAAATCCTTTTAAATTCACTAGATTCGTTATTTGCTCTTTTAAATGCAACTTCCTCATCAAAGTCGGCGAAGTGGTTGCTCAGAATAAAAAACGATGTCTCCCTTGCATTTAGACAGGATCGCCCGGGCTAAAACTCCGATCTAATGTCGACATTTGTTTGGCTACTTGAACCAACTGAGTAATCATCACACTGATTCGAACCATTCTGGCGTAACCACACCCACAACAGCTTCCACCACATTTCCAATGCGGTAACGCTGAACGTCTCCGGGTGCCGATACCGAATACTCATGCACCACGAAACTAGAGACCGGCATACATAGTCTATTCGTCTTTTGGAACGGTTCGTAAGCCACCGCGTTTTCGCCGCGGGCACACTTGATAATTGCGAGTATTCGCAGTGATCATTGTGTCGGCCAGATGCAGTACAAACGAATAAGCGGACCAATGAGTTCGCTAATAGGACTCGGGTGAACTCATCTTCTTGCAATGGTTGCGTTTTGCGACTCATTTCAGTTTCAGTTTTCAGCACGACAACTTAAGGTGCTCCAAAACTAGCGTCCTGCCAGCTGATACAAATTTCGTGAACACGCAGGTGGCGTTAAAATGTTCGAGCGACGCGGTTATGCACGCTTAGCGAGGCGTTTCCTGGGGAAACTGTGTTGAGCTTGGCCATGTGATGTGAAGCCTGGGAATGGGTGCTAAGAAAAAAGAAAAGCGTTCTTCGCAAAGGCAAACGAATGATTCGCTTAAACCGATCCCCACAGCGTCCGGAATCAACAACTATTCCTTTTCCTTTTTTTTTTTTGTACGCCGGCCGATAACGCGCTGTCACACACCGATGACAGTGCACGTTAGGTGATCACCTCCGCGTTTCGCCACGTCGGCACGGTCCAGCGGGGATTCCCATTCATCATTCTGGAGAGGCAGACTTGTTACTCGCCACCTTTTCTATACGATGGCACTAACATTTAACGCTGCAATGGAGCTGAGAAAGAAGGGAAATATATGCACCGCTTGTCTCAAAGGCATCACGAAGAAAGCTATACCCATGCAAAGGCGTTGGCGGGATATTAACCGCATTGTAATGTATTGCCGAGACGGCACTTCAGCGAGTCCCCCCGTGGCACACATCACGAACGCGTTATCAAAAATGCTAAATTGTTTAAAGTAATCGCCTTTTCTTGCTTTGCGTGCTTCCGAGCATTTTAGGAGAGAGCTATCTTTCGAAGCAAAAAAAAAAAAATCTATATAGGCTGATTATTCGCAATGGGGTTGATTACACAAAGAATAAAAAGGGAAAAGACCATAATTTTGTACCAAGCGCACTAAGCCTTCACCTTAATTACCGCGGCAACTAGGTCAACCAGCTCTTCAAGTGTGCTTTCTTGGCGCAATAAAAGAAGTGACCGTTTAAGAACAATGCCCCATTACGGCTTGAGAGGGAGGTAGCCAGTTGTACGGCTAGATATTATCCAATTTATCTAACGAAGAAACGGCAATGAATCCGCGTGGGACAGCGCAATGTAGCGCGGGGTGTCAGGGACGCTGCAGGCGGGACGAGTCTGAATTCGTTAATTCAAATCACAACGCGGCGTGCATAGGAAGCAGAACGCGTATATGCAAATGAGGACGTTTCTTCCGTCGGTTTTCTTACCCGATGCTTAACCCCATTTTAAGTTGTAGCCGGAATTTATTCGTTGCAGAGAGCGAGGTGCTGGAGTACGCTAATTCTCGCCCGGCATCGAAGCAGATGTAAACGCGGCGCGTGTTCGTTGAACTAAACCTAACCATTTCTTGTAGCAACGTCCTGCATTAGTAATACACTAACCCAAGAAGACAACGTTAAATCCACAGCGTAGTTTCTTTGGGAGACAAAACATTCGTTTGGGCAAGTTCACATTTGCACTCTCGCCTCAACAAGAAAAAAAAAAAAAGCGCGAGCAGAGTTTTATGCGGCAACCAGCGCGCTGATCAGCTTATTCCATTCGAACGCATTGAATACGGACTGTAGACTCACCCAGTCTTTAACGGCAGGCCAAGGATTGTCTTTGTCGATCCGCAAGCACGTCTCCGGAACACGTGTTCGCACTTAATTCCGCCCGAGTCTTGGACGTAGAAACAACACACTTCCGAAGATCGCGAAAGAACTCGATCGGTGGAGGCCGCTCAATCACGCGGACAAGCACAGTCGACCGAAGAAGGCGGACAAACACAGGGAAGCGGTCTCACAGGCGGGAAGATAGAAGCACTTGACAAGTGATTTATCGAAAGAGTGCGACTCGATTATGAAAGGACCTCGTGGCTTGTTCCGCCGCGACGTCGTTACTCGGCAGTTGATAGGTTCGTTTTCATCAGCGAGCACGACTTTCCAAGAAGCACGTGGCGCGCACGCTTCTGGGCGTCGTCGTCTGTTGCGGAGCGAGGGATGCGGGCGGAGCAGATGCGCATGAAGAGCTCCGTTGTAGATGAGGAACGACGGTTCAGGTTTTCGACTGTTTCGCTTCAAATGAGGAACTCACACAGCAAGCAACACGTGTCACGGCGCAGCAGACGACAGCGACGGCCCAAACGGAACAGGTGGTGCTCCGTGGCCAGACGACCACGACAGTTCAGGCCGCCGTCTGCTCCCGCTTCGAACAGAAACTCACAGACCAGCAGAAGCGCGTGGCACGGCGCGGCAAACGACTACGACGGTCTCTATCGTCTGTTCTCGGGTCAGAAGGGCAAACACGTTTGACGCACGGCACAGCAGACGACGTCGGCGGCAGCGCCAATGAGTGTGTCACTGGGGCGCGGACTCCGGGTCGCGAGCGCGCGATTCGAACGCCCGTTCGGTACTCCGGGGCTCAGCTGATGCCAACATCGCCGGACACGGAGTGACGCTGCAGACGACGCCGGCGCTGACCGCTCGACGGCTCCGGCGCGCTCCCATTGGCCGCGCCGGCTTCGGCAAGGGTGCGACGCCTGGCGGTCGTCGCCAGAACCGGCTCGAGCGCCCGCGACGCCGAAGACGATGATGCTGGTTTGGAAGAGGAGAGCGGCACGTGATGAAAGTGCGGTTCGCGGCGCGCGAGGCCAGTAAGCGGAGCGGCAGTGACTGTCTCGCGGAGCTCGGTTGCGCGGAGTCGACGTTTGCGAATGAACACAGCTGCCCGATCGCCACTGTTGTTAATTACTGAGTCACTGCCGTCGTAAGCTGCGCTGTTGCGCTGACTTTGGGCCCATATTCGCGAAACGTTTGTTACTTAGGAGAGTTACCTAATTTCCTAGGATTACGGCTCCCGTCAGCGATGATAGAGATATGATGCGATTGATGGCGCCATAGGTGTGGATGTTGTCTGCCCTGGGCAGACATTGTGAACACCTTGCCGGTAAAGAAAGATAGCATTAGATTTCAGATGAATCAAGTTGCGGGAACGGGTTCGCATTTATGAGAAAATAAATGGGAATCTGTGACGTAAAAATAATCTTGCGGCACCGAGTTTTACATGCAATGGTGAAGAAAACAGGTAGTTTATGCTCTATTTTTGCCAGTAATTATCAGTGTTCATCCGCTGAATAAAGGAAATGAAATTAGCTATGTAAGGTTGTATGGCGCATTAGCAAATGATTATATTATATGCACACCACAAGGTAACATTTCACAGCTATGTACTCGAAGTAGCAAAATTTATTAATGCACATAAGATACTCTAAAACTCAGAAATATAGTCGAACAGACAACTGAACGTTTTCCGATAAATTAATAGAAGGGTGAAGTGAAATTAGACATTATAAAATTTTAATTGTAGGAAATCACTATAACTATAAAATGATTTTGTGTTGCTTCTAAGTGTATCAATAAAATCGTTTTTAATGCATCTTTACCAACATCAAGAAAGTACAAATAGATATACTATTCGACTGGACAACTATTTAGAAAGCATAAGCAAGATAAATGTGTAGATTAACGTTTGTAGCAATGATCGCTTATGTTTTAGTATCACGGATCATGGAAAAAGGGAGTTTACCGAAAAGCAGCTGTGGGCAGAGATTATTTGGGGAGGAGGATAACGAGATCAGAGACACGAAGGTATTGGCAGTCAACATTGCGGCGTAGCTAAAGCGTTTCAATTCTGTCTTGATTGGTGCGAAAATTCCAGCGCGGTCTGAAATGAGTGAAGTGCGCGCATAAACCAAGGCGGCCCCTTGACACAAACATGCACCGAGATACGGGTCGACATGATAACCACACAAGTGCTATAATTTATTATAAGCTTCCTACACCCTATACGAAAGAGCACTTGCGTCTGCAAGTTCGTGAACATTCATCTGTTATAGAGTGCGTACACTGAGTTTCTTCTTTCTTATGTTGATTTCATCTTCCTATTGAGCACACAGTAGCCAGTAATCTTGCGCGACCATGGTTAAGCTCCCTGCATTTCCTTCTCCATATATCCCTCTCCTCTGAATGTACATACAACACTTCAAACATGCACATACATATTTATATACAGTCAAACCTCGTTATTAGGAAAGGATATCATGAAGTAACGGATATAACGAAGTCAAATTCCCCTTGAAATCCCCATAGATACTCGTATGCAGCACATGCAATAATGGATATAAGAAAGTATATCTGGCTCCCCTTCAGCTTTGTTATAACGAAGTTTCCCTTCAGAAAAACTCTACGACGAACTACAGGAGCCAGTCTCTACTTGCGTTCGGCGTTTGACAGGCCCCTATAATCGTTATCGCCATTGATCGAAATAGTACTACCTCAATAGGAAACTTTAGTCCTCGCACCTTCTTAAAAGACTGCTCTTGCGAAGTCCATAATCTCGAAATCTTCGTGCAGTTGCTTCACTGTCTCCAAGAAGTTACATCTGCACCACCCGAACGGCGCACAGTGTTGGCACGTGAACAGTGTGGGGCGCCACCGTAAACGTACACCCGCATTCGTTGCATAACTCGCGTGCATCTTGCTCTTTGAGAGACACCGTCCGCTCCCAGAGTGTCCCACAGTTGCAGCATTTATCTCCATGTTCGAAGAGCAGCGAGCCCATTTCGCAACGCCGTGGATTTTGTGTCCCGCATCTTGACCACTCTGCTCTCCACAAGTGATTGCTGAACCAGGCCTTTTCCAAGTGGCGCCAACGCACTATCTATCGAATTAACTCGTCCTTTATCACTTCGCAGCTTCTACAATGCGAGGATGAACTCTTGAACACCGGTTCAGAAATCCCGTCATTGCCTCTAAACTCGACAACGACGTAGTTCTTCATGGCCGCTCGCAAAACAGTTAAAGAAAAAATACAGCCGAGAGACTACAGCGCATGATGACATTGTTCCCGTTCGCATCAGCGAATCGGGTCTTACGGCCCCCAGGTTTTCACAAGTCACGCGTCTACTCGATAATAGCCTTTCTCTCAACTTGCACATTTATCAAGCGTAAAGAAGAAATATTACAAATACCTCTCTTTTTTTTCCCACCCCGGCGACGGTTGCATCGAGGTCGGCATAGTAGAACAGCACATCTTAGTCATGAGAGTGCAGCTCTATTTGACACAAACTTCAGATGCAGAAAATAGAAACATTTATCCAGCTTAAAGCGGTAAATTATTGTTTGAAATGTCCAATTTCATTACTTAGGTGAAAGGGGTTCAATACTAGAAGACAAACTGAAGGGCAAAAGATTTGATATGTTGAATTTCGCGTCACACACACACACACACACACACACACACACACACACACACACACACACACACACACATATATATATATATATATATATATATATATATATATATATATATATATATATATATATATATATACACAGTTCGTAGCATGATAAGCCAACAAACAGAGACACCAAGGACAACACAGGGGGCATTACTTGTACTTACTAGTTGAATTAAGGAAATGATAAATTAATGGAAGGGATGAAAAAACAACTTGCCGCATGTGGGGAACGACCCTACCTGTTCGCATTACGCGTGCGGTGCTCTACCAATTGAGCTACCGCGGCGCCCTTCTCCCATGCACTAGCGCGGTCGGGCGGGTCCGCATGAAACCACTTCGCCCGCACGCACGTCACTGAAGGGGCCCGCTCTCATTGGCCTCTGCCGTTCGCAGCTCGCTTCTTTCGTCTGCTGCTCCGCGTTCACTCTCTTTCATCTTTCGCTGTTGTGCGCGTTCGCTCGATTACGCCGCCGCCGCCGCCGCTCGCCGCAGAAACTGGCCATTAAGAGCTGCGCTCTAAAATGGCGTGGTGGTGTAGAACACGTGCGAAGCATTAAATGCCATGTGTCTAAGTTCCCTTTCTAGGGAACTTATATAACAGGCCTTTCGCGGAGAACATCTTGCTTGGGCCCGTGGCCCCGTGCGTCTGCTATGTGCAAGGCTACAAAGGCACTGGTGCGCTTCTTGAAACACACCAGCCTGTATGACCACCTGTGACTGACTCAGCGATGAAAGCTTGTAACAGCGCAAACTGTAGGACTTATCTCTTCCTTCGCTTCTTTCAATTCCATTTCCGCCTTCCACAGTGCAGGGTAACCTACCAGATTCAGCTTCGTTAACCTCCCTGCATTTCCCTTATGACTTTTTAACTCGACAGCGTTAAGGAGCTCGTGTCGCAGAAAAGCCGGTGTCGTCGGTGGCGTTGGCCGTGAGCGAAAGATCCCGCAAGGCAATTCAGAAATAAGAATAGTTTGCAAGATGGGCTGGGTGGAAATCGAACCAGGGCCTGCGGAGTGTGAGACGGAGACGCTATCACTCAAAGCGGTTCAAAGCGGGACAAAAGCGCCTCTAGTGAATGCGGTGTTGCCTTAGAAACGTGCCGTAGAAAGTCATACTGCGGTGTATATCGGTAATTATGAGCATGTGAATTACAGAAGTGGCCGTTAAACGAGTAGCCAAGTACGTTTCCGCTACATTTCTCCCTCCTCGCAATGTATGGCGCTGCCCTGACAGGTGGCGCGCCACTCGCCCGCTTCTCCCTTTCGTCTCGTTTGAGCGCATTGGGGGCGTGCGGAGAACAGTGCGAGGACGCCCCAATACCCTTGCGTTTAATAAGTTTTCTCGCTCTCCCCCCTTCCAACTTCCAGCGTGCGTCACTCGAACCCTTGTGTTTAGGCCACGCGGCTCCTCTTACCGCTCACAGCGCGATTCCTAGGTGCAGCGTCCGATGCGGGACAGCTCTGACGTGATCTGTGCGCCGTAGCGCGTCTGGTGGGAAAGCGTCCCCTGCGTTGTGTGCCGTGCTACTGGCGAGGAGTCATGCGTCTGCATGGTGCTCCTGGAAGAACAAATTAGAAAAGAGTTGTGCTGTGAACTTAGAAGTGTTGTATATGAAAACTATGTCTTTGCGTGACTCAAGAGCATGCCGAGCGAATGAGTGGGCGGTGCGAACGGGGTGCGATAACGCTATCGCGTTCCACTCTTGAAGGCGAAGCTTAAAAGGAAGATGAAACGGTTTTAAAATTCCATGAATTGCTGGGGTTGTGTAGAAGAGACCTATTAATTTACCGTTCTGAAATGTTTTTCTTCGTTTTGTTAATATAAGGGCGGAAATTGCTTTCTAAGTCCCCCCCGCGGACACGCCCCCGTCGCTTCCCGGAGTGCCGGGTGAGGAGGCAGTCGGAGGAGAGAACCGGCGAGAGTGACGTCATTCCCGGGGATAGTGCCGGCGGACCGGCGTGCTGGCATGTGCTGGCGTGTTTCCTTCCGTCCTGCGCTTTACTAAAAGACGCTACGAGAGATCTGCCGCCGCTGACGTTTGCTTTCTTTTGCGATTTTCGTTAACTGTGCTTCCTTTCTGTGCTGCGTGAGTGCCTAGAGCCAAGGGCGCCCAACATGCCCTCGTTCTGTGCTGCTAGCATTCGGCTGTGGGAACACAGGCGGGCGAGACGATGTGGTGTTTCACATGTTCCCGAAGGACAAGAAGCTTGCAGCGCAGTGGGTCCGTGCGGTGAGGAGAGAGAATTTCGTGCCGACGAAATCAACTGTTCTGTGCTCGGACCATTTACGCGACAGTGATTATCATCGGAGCTTGACAACGATGAGGGAAATCGGTATTCCAATTCCGGTGTTCAGATGCCCACATTGATGCACTCGAGAAATGCGAGCATTTGCAGCCATGAACATCTGGTAACACAGTTTCAGCGTAGCCGGATAGCTTTACGACCAATACGGAAACGCGTTGTTGTTAGCGTTGCTAGGCTTGCCTAGCGACATTCGAAGTACGATTGCAGTTACCGTAAAGTTACCGTGTTTACCACACGGTGGTGCTAAAGCTGCCTAATATCTGTTTGTCAACACTAGCATGCAGCACGCATGCCGATTCTTGATCGAGCCCCAATCGCAAAGTCGTCGAACCATATTCTGAATATCGCATATATAATCCGCTTGGCTATGTCGATCTGGATTTGTATGATAAGCAACTTCGATGACTGCGCCTGGCAGCACTGTATGTGCGGGCTTTGAAACGCGGCACTTATGTTCGCGATGGTGTATCAACACGGAAAAAACAACCGAACTTTAGAGAAGCAGCGGCAAGGTGCTTGACATCGTGGAATTGCACCCGTGTTTACAATCTAATGAGAAGTTATTGCTTCGGCATTCTTACAGCAGCAAGTTCCCAGTGATACTTTAGCGCGTTTTTTCTGCTGTCATTGCAACGTGCAGCTACATGAAAAAACATACACACCAGCTAATATTTGCAATGCGCGAGAAGGTGCACACATCGTTCTCGCTGTTCCCACACTCAACATCGTCGTTGCCGCCTTCGTTTTCTGTATCAGATGTCGGTTCGAACATGCAAGGCGAAAATAGAAGCTGCCCGAGAGAGTGAGAACCTTCCATAATGCTCACAACTCATCTGTGAAGCCAGACCATGCCAGACCAGAACAGTGTGCTACGCTGAAACGGCGGCGCCGACCGGTTATCCCCGTGAATGACGTCACAGCAGTCCCGACTAATCACCGGCAACAGCGGCGTTCGCGCGATGCCCTGAGGTGCTGGTGCGCATTTTCTTGCAACAAACAGCCGCTTGCATTTGTTTCCGCCCTTTAAAACTTGATATTCGTGTTCAATGAACTATAAACTGCAAAATGCTGCAGGGAACTCATTTTTTTTTTCTAAAAGTGTTTCAGCGTCCCTTTAGGCGTCCTCCATTTTTTTCTTTCTCTTTCCATGTAACAAAGATCTTTCTTTCCATATAACAAACATATACTAAAATATTCTTGTGAAACAGGAAATGCTATTTGATTTTTGGGAGTTCCAAGCTTGTTGCACCCCCTCAGATATTTTCAATGACAATATCTTTATGCGAACCTGAGCAACAACGATGGTTTGAAATAAAAGTTAACCGGGGCTGAGTAGATGTTCGTTCGTTGTTACTAATATGTTTTTTATTGAGGCTTAGAATTTTGTACTTAAAAATTATGGGGTTTTACGTGCCAAAACCACTTCCTGATTATGAGGCACGCCATATACGAGGATGACTGCGGAAATTACGACCACCTGGGGTTCTTTAACCTGCACCTAAATCTAAGCACACGGGCGTTTTCGCATTTCGCCTCCAGCGAAATGCGGCCGCCGTGGCCATGATTCGATCCCGCGACCTCTTGCTTAGCAGCCCAACACCATAGCCACTGAGCAACCACGGCGGTTCGTTGTTCCTTTCTGAGCTTTGCCTTGTTGTGCCATAGTTTCATCCATGCTTTTGACCACAATTGAGCGCAAGTGTTGTTTATATAGGCTCAGTATTGAATGAAACAAGTTTTAATCCTTAGCAACAAACACACTGTAGTATACGGCTCCTAATGAGCTGTTTCAGATCATTTTTATTTTTGTCACTCTTTTCGGGCTTTTTATATGTAACCCGTTGCGAGGACTCGAGCCTCACCTGCAAGTTCGCACAAGCGAACGCTGTTGGCGAGCAGTGAAGCATGGACGGAACATGAGTGATAACTTGACCGAACTTCTTGCATAGCTTCCAGAGCGTTCGTTGACTGCTATGTGCGGAACAGAGAATAGTTGGTCGGGATTTTTCGGTCTGTGCTCACCAAAGAAACAGTACCACCACCACAGCAGCTGATAAAGGGCTTTGTGTTTGAGTTTCCGCGTAAGAGGATGATGTTTTCGCGTATATTCGAATTGCAATCCGATGCTATCATGTCTGCAGGTTGTGTGTAAGTCGTGCTTTACAAATTTTATGACGCATTTTAGTTCAACAAATTCAATCATTCCATTAACCCACTTGCGCTAGGCGGAGGGTCTACCAGAATGAGGCTGTATGCTGCACTTTTGCTGACGCGTTCGCGCTCTGACCAATATGTGCAACAAAGTGTCTGTCCTATAAACATTGGCTCCATTGGCGCGGAACAAGCGGTTCTACCGACGCCCCTGCGTGTGCCACGTCGGGGACGTCCACCTCTCACGCCATGGCGCCTACAGCGTCATGGACTCCCTCGAAGGCCCACGTCTTCGATGTTGTTGTCCCTACGGGGAATGGTCCCGAGACCGTCGTCGACGCGACGGCCTCAATAGTTGGCCTCTCTGAGGTCTACTGCGTTCAGCACATGGGAGGCCTCAACTTCCAAGTCACCGTCAAGAGCATGGCTTCCATGACTCTGATCGTCGATGCTGGCTGCCTCATCATCGGTGGCGAGCGTTGTCCCGTCGTTCCCGTTCGCCCGCAGGTAACCAGCGTAACCTGCCTCTTTTTGCCGTCCTTCGTTCCGAACGAAGTCCTCGTCCAGGCACTATCACCATACGGCAAGGTTCTGTCTGTCAGCGCTGGTCTCATGAGCGGACGACGTGGCGTGCTCACGGGCACACGCTTCGTGCGTATGGAAATGAGCACCACAACACCTGTCCCCAATTATCTGCGAGTCTCTGGTCACCGTGTGACGTTTGACTACCGCGGCTTGCAACGCGTGTGTCGTCGGTGCGGTTCCAGCGACCACTACCGTGCACAGTGCACCGCAGCGTTCTGTGGCCGTTGTGGCGTCCATGGCCACGAAAGCGACGGGTGTGATCGTCCTTGTCGGCGTTGCGGGGATAGTCACCCTACGGTCGCGTGCCCTGTGCGGCGTTCATACTCAGACGCTGCTACTGGAGCCTTTCCCCCCTTACCGCCGGCGTCAACTGCGATTGCGACTGCGCGTGACGCCACAACCAAAGAAATTGCACTGACACCGCATGAACTAGCGTCAAGAAATGAAAAAGAAGAGGCATGCAGCGCGAGAAGTCACAGCGCGCCATGTTCGCCGGCCTCCTCTACTGAAAAAGAAGACCGTGACGTGGCGGATCGCAACACGCCATGTTCGCTGGCCTTTCAAGCAGGGGACACGCGTGCTGTAGCCGAAAGCGCCTCCACTTCGGCTGTTACCATCACTCCTCCTGATCCCAGCAAAGTTTTGAACGCGGATATAGCGTCTGACCCTGCGATCGCCGCAGTCGATGTACCCACGAAGTCTGCTGCAGCTTCATCAATCTCAGTTGCATCTCCTACAGCGGCGCAGCCATTGCATCTGGGTGGGCCCCCGGCTGCCGAGGTTGTCGGTGACGATGAAACCAATCCCGCCGTCCTACCGCTACCGACATCATCCTCATCAGAAAACAGCTTCAGCCTCGGAGTTGATAGCAGCGTTGGACTCTCGCCGAGCCTGGATGAACTCGACATAGAAATGGCGGCCCCACGAGACGTAAAGCGCGCTCATGCGTCAGCCTCTGGCTCGGATGGCGGCCCCGATCGCCGTGCCGAGTTACAGCGGCCCAAAAAACCTCGGCCTTCTTCGAGAGGGTCGAAGAAGTGACGCGTGGACAGCTTAACCCCTGGACTCGTTCCCGGGGCGCCGACTTGAACAACACGACCAGGTCTGTTTGGTGATACATTTAATTAATTATGGCTGACACCCTGAAAATTATTTCATTAAATGCACAAGGGTTCCGAAGTCCTGTAAAACAAGCCGAAATTATTAGCGTGGCCCGCGCAAAACAGTGTGACATACTGTGTTTACAAGAAACAAATTTTTTCACCATTGGACATGTCCTCACTTTCAAACGCACTTTTAACCTAGACTGTTTCTTCTCCTTCGCTACATCACGATCTAGCGGAGTTGGTATTATTATTTTCAACAGAGCTTTCTTGCGAGATCATCATGTCTTTTATGATGGGACTGGGCGAATATTGGCATTTGATTGTGTACTATCTTCATTTAGGTTACGGGTTTTGTGCATATATGGACCCGCGCAGGCCATTAAGTCCAATGATTTTTTCCGTGACCTGGACGTGTATTTCCTTGACGGTCGTCACGTGGTGCTCGTTGGGGATTTTAACTGCGTCTTAGACACGCGAGCAGATGTGCAGGGCCCGGGCTGGGGTCGCCCTGATTGGAACGCACGGGAGTTGCGTCGCCTCGTCCAGCATTTTTCGTTCCTAGATACATATCAACTTTTTCATGGTTCTTTCTTTGCCTGGACCTGGCGACGCGGTCGTCGTCAAGCAGGTTAGACCGTGCCTATGTGCCAAGCAGTTTAGCTCAGTATGTCACCCAGTCTGATGTGATAACGTTACCTTCATCCCCTGTTTATATTTACGATCACAAACCAGTAATACTTGAAATTCGCTTCCCTGCTTCCTCATCAGTAAAACCCTGGCGTCTGGACATGCGCGTTCTACATGACGCACGCTCGCGCTCTTGTTTGTCACGAGTTTTGGGCGCCTCTGTTTCTAGATCTAACCGAGAGTCATGGGATGCGCTTAAGGTGCAGTGGCGTCTACACTGTTCAGTTGAAGGACGTGCACTCAGACGACGTATGTCAGAGGAACTGGCGGATACTGCCACGAAGCTCCGCATCGCCCTTCGGGTCAATCAACTGACTCCGTTGATGCGGTCCTGGCAGCGTGAGCTACGGAGGCGTTTCCAACGCCTCATCGCGGCGTCGTCTTTGTCAGCTGCTGCTTGGCGATGCAGACGTAATCCGTGTGCACACCCCGAAGTTCTGCGCTTTTCAAGAAACTCGCTTTTTAGACAGCCGAATGCATTCGGTTCTGCGGCCCCAAGAGCACTTCCTGTTACACCACCTCCCACACGTGATTATTCGCTCTTTGTAACGCATTTTGAAAACATGGCGCGTACGACCATGCAAACAGATTCTGGCTCTCAAGGACTTCATACTTTGCTTAGTGGGCTGCCTCAGGTTCCACCTGAGGTAGCTAACCGTCTTTGTGCACGACCATCAGCCGAGGAAGTGAAGGCAGCATTATCTTCAATGAAGCGTGGCTCGGCCCCAGGGCCGGACGGGTTACCCGTGGAGTTTTATCTAACGTTCTGGGAAGATATTGGTGCCACTTTCGTATCAGTTATCAGCCAATGCTTTGAGAACTTTGATTTCCCGTTCAGTTTTCGGGACGGTCGTATTGTGCTGATACCTAAGCACGATCCGTCATCAGTTCGTCCAGAGGAATGGAGGCCAATCACGTTTCTCAACGTTGACTACAAAACCTTCACAGCTGTTCTCACCCGGCGCTTGAGAAGCCTGATGCCTTCCCTAATAGGACACCATCAGGCATGCTCAGTCCCTGGCAGAGAGATACATAGTCTTTCGTTCGTTACTCGTGACATAATGACATACACGCTGACCAGGTCGGCACGTGGTCTCTTAGTTTCACTGGATCAAGAAAAGGCATTCGATCGCCTTGAACATAACTACATTTTTAATGTACTGACCTCGTTCGGCTTCTCGTCAAATTTTGTTCAACTTATTAAGAATACCTATTCAAATATCCGAAGTACATTCTTCCTTGATGGTCGAGAAAGTGCACCGTTTCCCGTTACTCGTGGCGTTCGACAAGGGTGCCCTCTATCCCCAGTACTTTTTGTGCTCAGTCTTGAACCATTTCTGCGCTCAATAGTGAGAGACCCTTACGTATGTGGTCTCCCACTGCCTGGTAGCGGTGTTGTAAAGGTGACAGCCTTCGCCGATGACATCACATTATATCTCAGGAATGAAGATAGCTTAACCCGTAGCCTTCGAATTTTCACTGAGTACGGAAATATTTCAGGTGCTGCGCTAAATTTTTCAAAATGTCGTTATTTCTTCATTGGTTCACCACAGACACGCCTAAGTCCCCTTTTCCGTCTTCAAAAGAGCAATTCTCTTCGCATTTTAGGCCTTGACTACACCTCTAATGGCATATCAGACTCTGTGTGGCTCTCAATTCTTGAAGATGTAAGGCGAAATATTGAAGATGTTCAAGGTTATGATTTACCCCTATCAGAAAGAAAGTACTTAGCGCAGTCTGTATTTTGCGGCCGAGTGTGGTACGTTTGTCACGTCGTTCAGCCACCATTACGGGTTACTAGGTCCTTGCAGTCCCTTCTTGGTGCCTTCTTTTGGTCGGGCCGTACAGAACTAGTCTGTCGCGCGGCGCTTGGGCAACCACGCTCTCGCGGTGGGTTCGCCTTCCCATCCGTGTCTGTCCGCTGCCGGCTGCTTGCTCTGCGATTTCTGCTCCGTCTGTTACAGCATGATCAGTGTCCAGCGCGTGAACTCGCTTGCTATTTCCTTGGCACGAAAATTCGCTACATGTTACCGGGCGTACACTTAAATCGCGGCCCACAAGTGTTAAACGCGCCTACATTTTACTGTACGACCGTGGCATTTTATCGACACATACAACAGGTATGTCCTGATGTAGACGTTCTCCAAAACCGTGTAGTAGATACTATGTCAGCCTTACTGCTTCCTCTAGTTCCCCCAGCGCGCCTCGCACGTTCCAATAATGTGTCGTGGGATGCGATAACGGCGTCATTTTTGCCTGGCCACCTACGCGACTTCATGTGGCGTCTAGGGTGGCAAGTGCTTCCAACTCGGGACAGGCTTGAGCGGTGGGGCGTTGTCCCATCTTCGCAGTGTCCCAATTGCCCCCTTCAAGAATCCAACAAACGTGTACTGCTGCAATGCGTCGTTGCCAGGATATTTTGGAGGGCCGTGCATACTGGATTTCGTGGCCTTGGAGTTAACCGCTTTATTACATCTGGTCGCTGCTCACGTGGCCGCTTCGCGCGACTTTTAATTGCTGCGGGGGCCTTCTGTCTATGGCGTAACCGGTGCGAGGCAGTTGCCATGGGACGTCGTCACCGCGCTCTGTTTCCACTTATGGGGAGGCTCTACTCTGAGCTACTGTCGTTTCTGTCGGAGGAGTTGTTCTTCCTTGGAGAAGAAGAGTTCCTTCGACAGTGGTCATGTCGTTTCCTGTCGGTGGCTAATGGACGCGTATGGCTGAATTTTCGTCCAGCCTGGTTCTTGTAGCCAGACCATCAGAATTATTCATTTAATGCACATAGAATGCAGGTGCCCGTGATTTCTGTGTGTGTGTCCTCTCGTATACATGATCATTTTTGTATATACACATCTCGTGCACATCACTTCAAAATTGTGTAAAGAGTTCTATCACATCATCATTGTATATAACCATTGTGCACACTGTATATATTGAAAATCATTTTGTACATGTGGCATTTAGTTTATGTGTAACTGTGCCTTTCCGTGGGTATACGTGTTTATATGTTGGTGCGTGAGGACTCGGACACTACTCGCGTTGACAACGCGCTGTGTTTCGTGTCTTACATGTTATCGTCCGCGTGGAACTGTGCCGTGATTATGACTCAGTGTTCGTATCGTCTCTTGTCGAAATAAACTTTTTCTAAACACACTGTCCTCGATGCGTGGCTGCTTTGTCCGTTGCATCAGTCGCACAGCGTGTGCTGCGACTGTATTCGACATCATGGCAAACAATGTTACAAAAAATTGACTGGTCATCCTGGCCCTGCGACAACGGATGACCACCGAAGCTGTTGAAAACCGCTACTACAACTGCTGAGGAGGGGGAGGGTGTGTGTGTGTAATGCTTTATTGCTTTAGAGTAATGGGAGAAATGGTAAGTTTGAAAGCACGCCGCCGCCCGTAGCGGTGCTGAAACAATACTAAATCAGTTGATAGGCTGGTCCTTTTATAAACGAAAGGCTAGGAACGTCACACCCCACACTGCAAGCTGCCGTCGCCGCGGCGGCTTCCGCAAAAGACTACAGGAGTTTTTACCGGCAAGCGTATGCGGTGAACGCTACGTGTTTCACATTGTTATCAAGAGCGCCTTACCATCAATTATGTGGTTCGAATGATTAAACTGTGCTTGTTCTTTATTGAAACCAATGTTGTTATGTATGTTGTATGCGTGATTACGAAGAATGTACGCACGGTTCGCTTAACTTTGCTAACTGCTTCAAGCCTTCACGGGGGTGCCAACCGCTCCTCCTGGCCCTGCAATGCCGGCGTGCTTGGCCCACATTATTGATGACGGACACGGATACCAAAAATGCCGACCAACAAGGCACTGACAGCTTCGCTGTAAAACGGTACCGGCACTTAGCGGCCGCGACCACTGAGACAGACCTAAAACGCCAGCTGGAAAAGGGCCTTCTATTTCAGTTTCCGCGTAACAGAATTAGGTTTTCTCGCATATTTGAATTACAATCCGAAGCAATCATGTCTACAGCTTGTATGTAAGTCGTACTTTAGGCATTTGCTGGCAGAATTTAGTTTTAAACATTCATTCAGTTCAATCAGATCCTTGCGCTTGGTGGAGGGCCTAGAAGAATAAAAACGCACGCTGCCTTCCCGCTAACGTGCGCGCATAGAGAAAAAAGTATTTTTCTTTCTCTATGGTGCGCGTGCGTGCGTGCGTGCGTAACGTACACCCGTGAGCGAAAGTTTACGCACCAGGAATAGGGCGATAAAGCCGATTTTCTTCCTGTGCCTGTGATTGCAACTTGAAATTGAGTAGTGCCGTCCAAACTTGGTATTGCGAGCCTTCCAGTGTACTCGTCAATTTCAGTTTAGGCATGCTAATTATAAAGTAATTTCGTTTTTTCGGCGACCTTGATGGTCCGTACACTTTTGTTCACGGGTGTACATCGCTTGTGGTGGTGGTGGTGCTTGTCTACCGTCGGCAACAGCTTCGCTGTACATCCACTTTCACGAGGTGCAATGTACGCTGATATTTGTTTATTTTATTTTAGAACATGTTGCTTGTTGCAGACAACGTAATTCTAGTGATTGTGCTGGATTACTCGAAGCGGCGGACATTACTCGCTCGGGAAATCGAAATGCATAACGGAATAAGCAACAAGAATTCACTAATAAACTTTTTTACTTAATTGGATTACGGCACATACTGTAATTCACAAATTGTAGCCGGTGAGCTTGCAAGGCATATACATTTGGAGGGACTTTCGATAACCGCACGGGTTTAGTGATATGCGCCGCGAAACTAGCAGTAAGAAACGCACTATTGTTTCACTTTTTTTAACAAGCCACTGTTTTATGCATTGAAGCACAAGAAGAATGTGAATAAAGGGAAAATCAGACACCCACCGGATCGCAGCAATTGCTACAAAGGAAACCCATACGGGTCCCTCGAAAGAAAAGCCTCATAGTTGAAGAAAAATTCGTCCTGGTCCGGGACCCTTTATTCATTACGTCTCTCCACCTTACGGGTTTCCGCAGAACTACTACGTCAAGAAGAATGTGGCGCCCATGTATTTCTTCGCACAATTTGGTAACGAATATCTCGAAACTGGATAACGAAATATCTCTAAAATTCGATCCTTGCAAGATCGCCTTGTGAGCTCGCCGGCTACCATTCACAAATTGTAATATGTGCGGTAAAGCAATTACCTAAAAACAAAAACAATTAGTGAATTTTTGTGCACTAGTCGGTCAGTCATTTCTATTTGTCGTTCAAGTAATTTAGAAATCTAGCTCAAGAAGCAGATTTATACCATCTGCCACAGGCGATATCTTAAAATTCTGCATGATAGAAAAAAGAAAAGAAAAAACAAACAGCATACACACCGTCACAATTTAACAGAAAAGCACACACGCAAAGAAAGAAAACGTCCGGAAACCATCGACGATGACACAGACTTGAACTTCTAAATCATGGTAAATAGCATTACTTCCACGGCTCTAATCAAATCGTTGATGCTGGCTGCCGGGTCATCGGTGGCAGCGGCTGCTGTTGATGATAACCTGAATGTATCACTAGTTTTATGCTGCAGGGCAGACTGCTCAATTGAAAAGAAAAAAAAAAGGGGTGGGGGGTGGGGTTCAATCCGCCGTTTAGCATATTGCCTATCTCTCCGTGATATTTTACTTCTTCATTATAAAACATCTTATCTGTATACAGTACAGTTACCTATGCCTGCGACAACTCCGGCTCCATCAATTTCTTCCCCACTTCTTTTTCAACCAATGCTCCGAGCGTCTATCGCTTATCTCGACTGCCTCACCGGTTAATACAAGCTTCCATCCGCTTTGGATCCCATCGCTTCTGAAAGGTAGACGTTTCCTACGGGTATTGCTGGAGGGATAACCTTGAGATTTCTCTACGATGTCCTGAGTCGTTTCCCGACCTTTTATGCAGCCGACACATGCTTCATCCTGTTACGAATGTACGTTTTTCTTCCTCTGAAAGCACTCCCGTTTCTGTAATAGTACAGACTTCCCCTCCCGATTTCTTTTATTGTCGCATTTGTAAATATCCGTGGCCTTTTCTTTTTTTTTCATCCTTCGCACCAAATTTAACATGACTCTTTTCTACGCCAGCGCCAAAGCTCCCTCCAGTAAGTTTTATAGGAAATGACGCACCACCGCTCCAGTTAGCGCGTCCAACCGCTTCGCACGCATACAGCGCGATGGTGGGAAGGTGGAGGCCCGGCGGACGCTGAGAGGGTGTCGAGGATGAATCCATGGAGGAGCAGTGCCACGACAGGGGTAAAAAAAAAAAAAAGAAAGCACCATCCTCCCGCGCCACGGCCGGCTCCAGCCGCCGCAGCGAACTGGAGGCCCGACGGCGGCAAACTACAAAGGGAAGGGTCGGGCCGGCCGGCTATAAGGGCCGGGCGCCCGGTCAGTTTGATTTAGGACTGGACTCCGCTGGGGCGCCCGATGCTGAAACGAATTTGTCGACTCGCTTTTCGTCTTACTTCCCCGCGGCGCCCGAGACGCGATGCCTTTTCTTTTCTTTATTTTTTTTCCCCCGTCCAACAGACAGTTCGTGTTTCGTTTCTCCAGAGGAGTGTTGCGCGCTACGGCGTCGGCGGTGGTGGTGCGGGTGGATGGCGCTCGCGTCCTGCCTGCCGACGTAATTTGTCAGAGATCGCACCTTTCCGCTTCTAGCGGTCGCCGCCGCGCTGCCTCACCTGCCTAGCTTGCCTCCGCCCCCCTCCCCCCCTCCCTTCTCTTCCCTTTGCTGGGTGTCTATTAGGAACGGTGAACACTCCGCACGACCAAAGCAGCTCGGCGCGGAGAGGGCGACGCGTACGCGCGAAGAAGACGCGAGAGAGGCGAAGAGAGAGGGTCGACACCCGGTAACGGCAATAAAGCTCAATCCCGGCGGCCCGCGTGGAATTTGCACCGGCCAATAACGGAACCCAGACAATGGCTCTTAGAGAGCAGCGCGCGCTTCTGGTGCCGCCATTATGGGGGGCGGGGCCGCACAATTCGGGTTAGCGAAGACCGTGTTATGAGAGGTTCTACGTCTTCCTCGAGGGACGGCAGCGGTCGGGGACAGCCACTGTAACCGGGGCTGTTGTGTATAGCCTCGACAGCGAGCGAGGGAAGAAGGGCTGGTTGGATGGGGTTTCGACGGCCCCGAGATCGCATTACGGGGCGAGGGTTCGTTTACTGACGCATTATCTAGACGTTTTCAGCGCTGGTCACAGAAATTAACGTTTTGTTTCCGTCACAGTGCGGGTCGCAGCGAAAACGTCGTGCTGTAAGTCGAACCAATTGCACTGTACCACAACAGTTCAGCTCTACAGGCCATTTAACGAACTGAATAGCGTTGTGGAATCTAAAGTTCATCATTTGCAGAAAAAATGATAAAAGAAAAAGAAACGTAGAAACGTGTCTCTCTAAAAAAAAAAAAAAGTCCCATCAAGCTTACTTCCAACACATTTTTCTTGGTTGGTCCAGCATGTCTAGTTCGGTCCTGCGTTACGTCACAAGGAGGCAAAGTCGGCATGAGGAAAAACAAAGAGCTTCGTTTTGATAACTGCAGAAAGAACTTTTAGAGCAGCTCACCCTGAGACGTACAGAGCAACGGCGTTTCTCCACGTCCAGTTGGAGCAATGCCGGATGTCTCCTAATTCAAATCAGATACCACTCAACGACAACGCCGCTTCCCACGCACCTCTAATCGGTCAACGTTCCAACGCGACCCGACCCCCGAGGCCGGTCGTCGCGGCGCGTTCAAAAATAAGCGCATCGCTAATGCGCACTAGCCCTGCAAGCAATCTCGCACTGAACAGTGCGCCGCAGAATAGAAAGTCGTTGCACAACGGCTTAATTGTAGGTCGCGCCCTCTTGAGTCCGCTGTAAGCACTGAACACTTAATCCTTTCCGAGTAAAGCGTCGCCGGCGACGTTCTCCACTTGCTCGTCCCATCAGCAGCGAGCAGCGTTTGCCTTTTGGATTAGCAACGACGGTGGTGTGTACAGTCATTCTCGTCCAGACGATTCCGCGCCTCTTAGTTCTTGAATTTGCCGCTGTAGAACGGCGCCGCAGTGGCGCCTCTTTCGTGCAGAATGAGCAGAAGTGCGAGCAGAAGGTGACGAAACATATCGTCACATTTCGCTAGATTCAAACAACTTAATCGCGTGTTTCGATCCTTCTAGTCGGATTCTTTGGGTGAGGGTAAATTTCCACGGACGAACGAAGAGGAGAAACAGACGGAAAGACAGGAAGGTTAGCGAGTTCTCAGACCGGCTGGCTACACTGGAAAATAATTTACGCCCTAGAAAGCAAAAAAGGGTGTAAATGTGTCTATAACTCACACCCTTAGGGTGTCCATTATATAGATAACATCCTAAGGGTGCGAGTTATAGACACATTTACATCATTTTTCACTTTTAAGGGTGTCAGTTATTTTACAGTGTACCCTGTTCTGCACGAACGAATGTGCTTCGGATATGCACCGCGGCCAATACGATAGCTACAATGAGCAACATCTTCTGCCGCGGTCAAGAGGCGGACAGATGAGATGAGGTCGCATCGAGATGTTTCTTTACGAAGTGCGATTACGCTCATATGACACACCAATAACGTATGCTCGCACGATACCTCCTGGAAGCGCTAATTTCCTTACGCTTCGTGTAATACGCGATGGAAAGATGAAAACATATTTGGCGGTAGGACGCTGCGGCTGTGTGCAGTCAACTGGTGTGTTCGGTTGAATACGTTATCGTAAGCACCGACTCGGCTTGTTGCATGAGAAGGACGGAAATCTCAGGCATAAACCATGGATTCAAGGGCCTCCAAGAGACCTTACTCGCGATCTCACTAGCATTAGCTGATTATGTAGATGACATGCTAATACAGTAATGTATAATGGAGGCTCACTAAAACTCACTAAAATATAAGACGTCTCATATTAAACACTAGAGGAAAACATCCCCACAGCGCCCATGCATTGAAATCGGTGACTTCAAGGGCGCCGACATGTTGCTACTATGTGGAGGCACGCAGGCGCAAGAGGCGAAACGACATTCAGACGAGACGGGCAATCAACGCCGCAACCAATGCCTCAACCATTGACACGACACGAAAAAGCACAGGAGCATCTACTAACTTATTATTGTGTGGCGCAAGTGGTTCGGTGTAACCATGGTAACAACGCCGTCGAAAAGAGAGGTGTGTAAAAGCAATAATGAGGCGAGACTTCCGGCGAGTCTTTATAACAGGCGCGCAGTGACTGGAAGGAACCTTTAAGGTGAGCGGGAGAGAGAGAGAGAGAGAGAGAGAGAGAGAGAGAGAGAGAGAGAGAGAGAGAGAGAGGCTTCAAAGAATAAAACAAATTTGAGGTCCTGTAGCTGGGGCCCCTATTCTAGGGCTCCGTTGTCGTGAGCGGCTGGCTGGGCTTGCTCCAGGAGAGCTAGTTGGCTATTCTGATCCTCGTCCGCAAGTTGCACTTTTCACTGCCTGTTAAATACTTTTGTTTTCAGTTCATCATCATCATCATCATCATCATCATCATCATCATCATCCTGGTTACGCCCACTTCAGGGCAAAGGCCTCTCCCATACTTCTCCATACTCCCTCTTCAGTTCTGTGGAATTTATAGTGTCGGTCTGTTTGGGCACATCCACGTGATGCGCATGCAGTAACGTTGGCCTGTCACCGCACCACAGGCATTCGTCATTGTATCCTGTGCAGCGAATACGGCTAAGTGTATTTAGGTTTGGGTACGTGTGTGTAAACATCTGAAAATCTTTTCTTCGCCGTCTGCTCGAATTCTAAAATTTGAAGACGATTAACTTCAGTTCCCGCGCATCAATTTTCATAATTATTTTTTGTCCACATCAGTGTTCTGTAACAAACGCCCACCAGTGCCACAAAGGCGGTCGAGAAAATGTTGCCGGGCTACTTTAAGTGGAAAAGAAACACACTAAACGGGATTATGGCCCTAGGAAAGTGCGTCGAACTATGGCAAGAAAGTTATCTGTGAGCAACCTCCGCATCCCACTCAGGCAGCAACCAGCCGGAAGTGAAGCCACGACTTAAGAACATCGTGCTGAATACTCTAGTAACAAACTTAGTAAGGTATACGACGTGCAACGTTGGTATCAGTGTATGATGTCTCCGGTTACGGAAAAATAAATGCTCCACATTGCTTACTTTAAGGCAGAGGTTTGTTTGCAAACCCTTTCGCACTGTCCTGACCGTGGGTGCTGGGTATTGCTGCTGTGTAGCAAAACCACTATTCACACAAAAAAAAAAAAATGAAGCAAGGACACTTAGTTTGCTTTCGTGCGGGAATGCGAAATCATTGTAGTCCCTTTCGTCAAATGTTTTATTTTCTCGCGCATTCCTTGTCCACGCAAGCTCTGGCCCGCGTTCTAATTGCGCCTCGGTATAGGCCATATCAAAACGCGCCAAGCGCCGTGTGCAATGACGCACGCACAAGGCACACCTTTAGTCAGCCAGAACCGCGGAGCCTCCGCCGTGGCGCCTGGGAAGTGTGCTCACTCGCACCCCGGACTCCCGGGTTCGACTTTCCACCCAGACCGAAATTTACCAAATTTTCTTTTCAAAGCCATTGATTTACTTTGTTTACAGGAACCTGCCCCTCCCCCCTCTCTCTCTCTCGTGAATCCCCTCCCCCGCCTCCCTGAGAAATTTGACGTCAACCCTAGCATTTGCGACGTCTTCTTACGAATTGCGTCGTCGGCCATTTTTGGCACCATCGCTCAGTGGCACCATCGCTACGACGCCTGATTTTCGCGCATTGGGGCATATAATGCTTTCGCATTAAAAATTTCCAGTATGTGCTCGACGGTGGGATCAAACCCTGTAGTCGTCCAGCACGACACGGACGAAGCTATAACCATTAGTCCGCAATATTGTTTTCTGACCGCAATCGCGAACAGTAAGCACTTCAGCACTTCAACTCCAAGGAGAGGTCTTTGAGACGATCCCCGCGCGCGTGTTACACTGCATAGCATGAGTGTGCTGATTGGCTGGGGACGCCTGTCTCCTTGTGATGCATACCCTAGCCCAGCCAATGACAACTTCAGCAGCAGACGAAATGGACATGTCCACTAGGTATATAATTAGAGAATACCCCCCACCCCCTCCCCAGGCTAGCTGCCCGCCTAATGTGACAGCAATATGCAATTGGCGGAACTAAGGAAAGACGATACACCGTAACGAATGTCTGGCAAGCAATCACAGTCGACTGTAACAGAATATAGACAAACAGGCAATAAGACGACAGCGCGAAACGTGAATGTTCGCTTCATGATGAATGTTCTGTTCAGTGACTTTCGTGTTTTAGAGCGAAGGTTTAGTACACGTTACGTAAACATCAACGTAATAAACAGTGAATAGGCATGAACAATGTATCAGATTTAAGTTGTAACCTTTGAAGTGTAGGAACATAAACATTACATGACATCACATGTTAGGTAATATGAAAGTGAACACAACTTATTTATTGAGCATTTCTATAATAATATTCAATTACATACGGTTTCCGTTCTCTTGTCTCGTATTAGGTAAAAGAGCCATCTTACAAGAGATAAAACGGTTGTTAAATAAATAAATAAATAAATGACATCTTCACTATAAGGTGTTCGGAGCGAATCTGCATGACAAAGAAATGATAGTCCTAAGGCAGAGCGCTAAACTATAACTTCGCATATGGACTCTAACATGTGGGTTGGAACTGCACACTTTCTTTTCTACCGACACCCTACGCATTCTGTTCACGAACAATCTTGCTATGCAGTGATGTGATACAGAAGAGTTCAACCTTGGAACGTGAATGACAGCTTGCTTTCGGCCACTGCCCTCTACTTCTGCGAGGTCACCAGGAGAAGATCTCTGAAAGAAAGATTTTGCTTTACTGCGCTGAAATACTACAACGGCTTGGCAAGGCAAAAGACCGCGGTTGCCAGCACTAGACATTGCCGTTGCAATCATGAAGAACACCTTCTCCAGGCGGCGCTTATGAGCCTCGGCGGTCCGAAGCGCCAAGGACCGGACAGTGCAAGGGATTACGACTGTTTGCCTCCGTGTTTGCCGCCGACGTGGGAGCCGCACGCTGCATATACGCGGGGACTCGTTATTTACGTGCAGCGCCGTGGAACCTTGAGCTTCGGCTTGCACACTGCTCACCGACCAAAGATATCGGACTACATAATCACTGTGCCTACCTGTACGACACGCTTTCAAATCTAACGCGCACTTCGTTGTCTTCGGCCGCGAAAATGTTTTGACGTAAGTGTTGCTCTAGGTTGCCGTGCGCTCGGATGGCGGTTAGAGGCGAACAAGAAGCCATTGCGACACTCCCTGTATGTGCGGAACTACTTCATCAAACTCGGGAAGACTCGAGGACTTTCGCGCCGTGAGCTCTGCCAGCGCTGCACGCAATTCAGCCAGACAGACGACACGCAGAAGCAGACGGCAGCTCAAAGCGGCTCCGCAGTCGACTGCGCTCGACTGAGTCGAATCGGGAGTTTGCTTTCGTTCAAGACGTGCCAGCGCGCGCCTACGGAGAGGGACAAGAGTGCGGAAGCCGAAAGGTCCCTGCTGCAGAACGTCCTACGCTTTCCTCAGAGTCAGAGGAGGCCGCTCCCTTTGTTTCTCAGCAACTTTCTTGCCTGGGCTTTCGACAGACGTCTAGACACTACTCTGTGTACTTTCGCCATTCTTTCTTACTTTTCATTCTCCTACGCCCGCCGTGACGCAGAATCGAGACGCAGACCATTCGGAAGCGCTTACGAAGGAACGCCGGGGTTGTAACGCTCACCGCGACGGACACGATTACGACTGCGTGCTATTTCACATCGAAGAACGACACGCTGCACGTGTGACGCAGCCTTCCCCGGCATTCTCAAGATCAGCATTCGCCGAACCTACCGAGAACTACCTGGGGTCTTATTCGTGAAGCTACATTTACACGGTCTGCCACGTTAGGGTTTCCGATTGGTCGGAGGCGCCGTGCGAGGGAACCAATGTCAACACAATAAGAAGGACGAGCAGGATATGCAAAGCTGGCGCATCCGTCTTCGGCCCGAATGCGAGACTACATATTCATATTGTAAAAATTGTTTCGATGTACTATTAGCAAGCGCAAAGAAGCCAGATAGTGCCCCTGGCCCAGCGCTGTTCCCTGAACTTGTTGTCAAGGCAGTCTATCAAGAATATATGCGCAGACTCCACATGGCGCAGTCACATGATGTAGATGAGACAGAAGCAGGAGAGAGAGAAGGCAGAGAGGCTAACGAGAAGTGTACGTCCGGTCTGCTACCCTGCACTGGGGGTAAGAGGGTTTAGAGGAACGAAAAGAAACGAAACTATAGGTGTACACACACACGTAAATGTCCTTGGATTAGGGCTGTGCGTGTTGCTGGTTCATAAATCAACGAGGGCATAAACACAGCACCTCAAGTCGACAGGCTTCTGCGACCGCTTTATATAGACTTGCCGCACACGATGGAGAAAAACTTCTGAGCAGTCGGTTGTTCCACTGACAGACACTTGGCGAAGTGTATACCCGGGTCCCACGACGTGTTGCAGCAAGCGACTACGATTCTATTACTGCGAATGGTTGCTAACCTTAGCAGTATGCGCGTTGCTCAAAAATAATTATAGGAAGCCGCTTTCATCGTCTCTGCAGTTTCCATAAACTAAATATTTAGCGTGTTGAAAGCGGAGTTTTACAACAAACACCACCTAGTAGCCTATTGTTTATACTGGTTTAGTGGACAGACAGATATCAAAGAGAAAATCCATAGGAAAAAGGAGTGGTCTACGAGGTACACAAGTATATTCCTTCGGAATTCGCAGTCGCGGAATTAAAGATACCCAGTTGCGTAGGCGGTTCAACCAACCATCCAAACCCTTTCACCTCCAAGCTTTCCAGTGGCGCCGATAATGAATGCCTCTTACGTCTGTGACGAAAACCACGTGAAAAAGTACGAAATTTGACGATTACTGCAAAGTGGCAATACACATATATGTGTATGGTCTACGCGCAAGTACCTTGCATTGACAGCCAAGCCGGAGATAAAAAGTCCCTCCTACTACCGCGACCCAGCGTCGAAGACTGCGGCGCAAACTTCGCGAAACGACCTGCTGTTCACAAAGACACCCGGCAACGCATGCCGGTTCACTCGTCTTTCGTTTATTTGACGTCTAACTGCGTCTCAAGCATCCGACAATCCTTCACGAAGAAAAAGTGCTCGCCAGAACTTTGCGACGACCGTAACACGGATCGGAAAGCTGCTAAGCTCCTCGAGGAATTTTCCGAGCACCGAACAGACCGGCATATAGCATAATAAATATTCCGCGCGAAACAAGCCCGCAGGCTCCGGGCATTCTCAACGACCTGCCCAGCGAGACACGTACGTATTCACGCACGCCCTTCCCCTCCGCGAAGAGCAACACCACACAAAACCATACGGGGCCAGGCCGTATAAGTTTCACGTTCATGACCTATTCATAAGCAAAACGCAAATTCAAAGAACGCTCCTCCGACGAGTATACTTCAACAAACTCCACGACGTAGGAGCCTGTGTATAGCTCACGGAACCGAGGGGAACTCATTGATGGCACGGCGTTAAAAGTTAGCGTTCCGTGCTATGGGGGAACGGGGTTTTTCCTTTTTCTTCATTCCATCCTGCTTGCGAGAGAAACTTGTCAGGGTGCTGGGCGGATCCGTGGGCTTAGCGGCGAGATAATGAAGCGCGTAATGGGAGTTTTTATGGGCAACCTCTTGTAACTCGTATATGGCCGCGCGACTTGGTCCTCCTCCCGTGCACGTGCTGTAAAGGCAGGTCGTGTTGGTTGCGCCGGTTCTTTGAGACCCGTTGCGCGCAGTTGCGGCATGGGCGCGGGCGAAATGAAAACGGAACTACGGGTACGCGCGCAAGGAGAACGGGTGAGGCCGGCGGGCAAGAGAAGAACATGCGGGATGATCTGGAATTTGGAAACGAATGAAGCAGACTCACAAAGCGCGCGATGCCCAAATGAGCGTGAAGGAACAGAAATGAAGAGAGAGAGGGAGAGAGAAATTAAATTATGGGGTTTTACCTGCCAAAACCACTTTCTGGTTATGAGGCACGCCGTAATGGAGGACTCCGGAAATTTTGACCAGCAGGGGTTCTTTAACGTGCACCTAAATCTAAGTACACGGGTGTTTTCGCATTTCGCTCCCATCGAAATGCGGCCGCCGTGGCCGGGATTCGATCCCGCGACCTCGTGCTCAGCAGCCCAACACCATAGCCACTGAGCAAGAGAGAGAGAGAGAGATGAGGAACGAAAGGCAGGGAACTTAAGCAGACTTGGTTCAGTATGCCACCCTACACGTTGGAAGGGGATGGGGTAGTGAAAGATAGATAGATAGATAGATAGATATGAGAGAGAGAGAGAGAGAGAGAGAGAGAGAGAGAGAGAGAGAGAGAGAGAGAGAGAGAGAGAGAGAGAGAGAGAGTATGATTCTTGATCGCGCTTTCACATCCATTGAGCCACGTGCAGCATGTCTACAGTCAAGCACTCAAGTCTATCACCTTCACGTACCGAAGAACCGAATGAAAAAACAGTACAGTTATCGGGGCTGGAATGAATCGTGCGACACAGAGAAGCAAACCATACGGCCGGTTTCCTTTTCCAAATTGCACCATCTTCTGTGACAAAGGCGTGATTCAGCTTACAGGCACGAAGCTTCGGAGGAGAGGCATGGTTCAGGATGGTATGCGGCGCACCCCAACCTTACCTGATGCTTAAGTGGAGTGCTTTAGTGGCGAGCTGCAGGACGAAATAAGCGACATTTCTGCCCTGTTTGTTGCTTCCCGTTGAACAGTGCTCTCGTGAGCCACGGTAGTCACACGGGCCGCCATTTTGTAAGCCATGCCTTGAGCTTGCTTTTGTGTGACTTTTATTATCCACCGTTCATGGCCGCCGGTGATCCCCTCGGTAATGAGGGCGGAGCGTCGCACTAACCGCTGACGAAGCGCGAAAATAAACAACATCGGAAAAAAAAAGGCATCGCTTCAATATAGTGGCCCTGGACACGCAAACTACACTGTTTTCAGCGCGGCATCGCGAACTTGTAGTAGCTGCTTCGTTATTACGTTTCAGTCGCTTTGCAGCCCGCCTCTCGAGCGTTCTCGTTAGAAAAGCACGCGCGGACGTCCGCGCATCGCTAATCTGATCGTTTACGCGTAGAGAGGGGAAACACAAGTGGGTAGAAATTACCTGATTCGTCGTACGACCGGTTGTGCCAAAACGCGGCTAGTACGCTTCCAAGGAACTTCTAGTAAGCTTCTTCCAGCAGGTTTGAAACAGTGTAAGCAAGCAAATACTTATACGACGCATCAGCAGGCTACCAGATCGTTTTGATGCCCATCTACTTACCGCACACGCGAGCTTACGTAAAACAATCCAATTCGATATGCGCCTATAGTTGTATCAGCTAGCACCCACATCCAGCAAGATTTTAACACGTTCCAAAAGATTTAGTGAGGTTCCGGCACCCACGGAGCTCTCCCTCGTTCAGACCCGCCCTCCGACGGATCGTCAGTCATGGGAGAAGCTGCCGTCGCAGTGAACGAGCTGAGAGCTGCAGGGATCGCTGAAATCCGATGTCTACTTGGGGAGCCCTATGGCCTATGCGACGTGACGAAGGATTGCTCAACGCCTGTACACAAAGTTTACGCACAGACAAGCACGCACACATCACAAACGCAACTTTCACTCGCAGGCTGTGTTGCAACGTGGAGTAACGTCGTCTTATAGAAAGCAGGATTGCTTTCGCCATCCTGCCTTATGGTCACGAGGATCACGACGAAAGCGCAATAAAAGGTGCCGTGGATTAGGTGGGCGGAGCGCGTTGTAGGCGGAAACAAGTACACGGTCATGTTTCCATAATCTCCCTAGAGTCGCTGACCTCTCGACCTTCGAGAAGGCGTCTCCAACCTAGCCAGATAGACTGCCCGGTTCCGGTATTTGTAAAGCGCGTCGAATGCTCTATAAAATCGCTGTCGCGACTAAACACTTTCGTTGCCTGAATAAATCCCCCCCCCCTTCTCCCACCGCCTTTCTCTTTTCTATCATCGTTGGTTTTCGGGCGTCGTTTTGTTCCTTCGGGCTCTGCCCAGTTTTTATCGCCCGCGGCCGTTTGACCTTTAGGGAAAAGCACCAGCATTGCGCTGGGCGAACGCTCTGATGCCGCAGCGCACCCACGCGGCATTTTCTGCCACTGCACAGCATAAAAAGAGAAGTATATTATAGCGGCGCCGTTAAAGCTACAAGCGTCCGCATGAGACTTGCGGTGAAGGCGAACATAAAAACTCAGCACCACATCCTTAGCGTACGAGTATCCACACACACACACACACACACACACACACACACACACACACACACACACACACACACACACACACACACACACACACACACACACACACACACACACACACACACACACGCACGCACGCACGCACGCACAATCAGGGACGCCCTTGAGCAAACGTATCCGCAAACGTATACAAATCACAGGCTCGGGCGAAAAAAAAAAGATTTTTTCGAAAATCAGACGCATAAACTGAAATTGACGCATAGTTTCGCATAATTTCGCTCAAGGGAGCGTATACGCTGAGCCTAAATTTAAACGCGAACAAGTAGAAAACGACTCAAATACATTCTTGATTTCTGAGGTCAACCGGAATTCGTAATAGTAACTCAAGTGAGTATCCAAAACGTACATTCAGAAATAAACCGTGCCTAAAAGCCGGCCCGGCAACAGAGTGCTTGAGCGTCGCACTCTAGCGTGTATTGAATTGATGCGGATGGACATACGTACGTATCCGTACGTCATGCAACGCGAAGGCTGTCTAATCCAACCATTATACATTACAGATCATATGTTATCGATTTATTTGTGTGGCTTTTTCTTTCTTACATTGACTGTTGTTGTTTAAGAATGCTTAACAAATCCGTTTTATTGCCGAACAGTTTGTTTATTTACCCACCATGGAGGCGTCTGGTGGCTTTGGCGCTGAGCTCCTAAATTAGAGTGCCCGCGGCGGCCGAGCTACGATGAGGGCGAAATGCAAAAAAAAAGCCCGTGTATAATAACCGTGCATCCATGCGTCGGGTCAACACCACCTAGATAGCACAAGGCCTGTTTACTCCGATCCATGACGTCACGCTACCTGGCCCCCAATTTCCAGTATACAAGGCTGGCGTGATGAAAGCGGTGACGTCGAAATCACTGTTGCCTGGTCGGGAGCGTCTCCATTAGATTCTATGGCAGTCGGGCCAGGTAACATGACGTCATGGATCGGAGTGAAAAGGCCTTGTGCTCTCTAGGCGGTGTTGGTCGGGTGCACGTTAAAGAACCACGGGAGGTCAAAATTAATCCGTCGCACGGCATTACGGCGTGCTTCACAATCATATCGTGGTTTTGTCATGTAAAGCCGCAGAATTTAATTTCTGTAACTTTTTTTTTTGATATCAGGTCACGTTTTCATCTTCTGGGCATTGGACAATCGATTCGCGGAGACGATGGTGACACAAGAGTTGCGAACATTTCCTATGTCGTCAGAATAAACCACTCACTCGTGCTCAACGATTTCATTCCAAGTTTATCTTCGTTTTGCCGATCCTTCCTCTTCCCTGCCAAAACGAGGCTTACGCAACCGTCGATCGAACTTGTAACCTCGCGCTATATAAACAACATAACGTAACATATTATTAGTCACCACGATGGTCCTGTTACCAAGTCGTCTTATTTTTCGTTTCCTGACGTTGTCCCTTCCACATACATGAAAAGCTGCGAGTCGCGAAGCTCTGGCTTTCACAAAGTGCGGCGCTCACATTTCAGCGAAAGCTCAAGCGTCGTATCTAGTTTTCGAGTCAGCAGCCACGAAGCACGAAACTACGCGCGAGACACTCCTGCGCCGTTCCTGCCGGATTGCACGTTGCGACAGAACCACCAAGACTGCTGCGACCACGCGTACGCCATGTCTTCGCGTCGAGAAGGTCAACACGTGGACATGATAAAAAGGTCACCAGGTGAAACAGTGCATCGCAGAGCCGACAGCGAGCATTGTCGCGCACCGTCGCACGGACAGCTTAAACGTAAACCATCGCATCCCTTTGGCATTATCATTCTTGATAAAGTTTCTTTTTTTTTTCAATGTCTTCGTGTGTGTACCCGCATCACCCAAGAACTCGTCTGATCGCCGTTGATCGGCGAGCCTGCAGTGAAACGAAGAACCAGGATTGCCGGTAACGTCACTGCTATACCTGAGCTAAGCCGAGGCATCGTGGGGATAGGCACGTTATCCTCCCGGCTTAGGTATTTCCAAATGTCTTTTTACGCAACGGGGAAAGTACGGTAGAGCAGAAAAGAAGAAAACAACGAGGAAAAGAGGAAGCGTGTTACAGAGAAGAAAAAAAGTAAGGAGGGGGACGTAGTTGCGACGCGAAGTGTGTCGAAGTCCCGTTTCGAACCGGCGAGTTGCTATATATGTGGATATACATGCCCGTTCACTAAGAAACGGGTGTTGTATTGTTTTCGGTGATGTCGCGACACTTGACAAACACCCACGCGCTCAAACATGCTCGCAGGTTGGCGCCAGGATGACGAGATGAACTTCCACGAAATCTGCGGTTAACCCTTATAAAACAAACTCATCAATATTCATGAAATTTCTGGTGCTTTACGTGCTAAAGCCAATGTCCTATTATTAGACACGCCGTAGGTGGGGAAATCTGGATCAATTTTGGCCGCCTGCATGGGGTGCTTCAACGTTCCCTAAACGGACGATACCCAGGAGCGTTTTCGCATTTCACCCTCGCTGGAATGCGGCTGTGGGAATCGAACCTGCGACCTCAGGCTCAGCCGAAAAACACCATAGCCACTTACCTACATTGACTGTATAGTAGCTTCAACCAAGCACTCTGGACATCAAGTGGCTTCAATTGCAGATTACGTAAAATGGACCCCACGCTACGGCTACAACTGCCATCTAGCCTTCCCCGCGGCGAAGCAACCTTGTTGTGTCGCTTGTGGTTGGGAGTGGCGTTCACGAACGCATACTCCTACCGTATGGGAATGGCCGAGAGCCCGATGTGCGACTCCTGTGGGTGCGAGGAGACCATCGAGCACCTATTGGGTACCTGCCCTCGCTACGATGTCCAACGCCTCTCTCTGCGGGCAACTTTACGCAGACTGGACTCGAGACCGTTCACCGAGTCAAAGATACTCGGACCCTGGCCACACCCGTCACTGGCTCGAAAAGCGATTCGTGCACTTGTGCGGTACTTGAAGTGCACGGGCTTAAGAGACCGCTTATAGTATCATTGTGTAAGGTATCCCTCCCACACGTACTCAGTGCTGACTCTCTCCCTTTCTTCCTCTTTCTATTCCCCTTTCCCCCACCCCCAGTGTAGGGTAGCAAACCGGATGCTGTTATGGTTGACCTCCCTGCCTTCCCTACCCTTGCTTTCTCTCTATCTCTCAACCAAGCAAGATATTGCAACTAAAGCATCCATTCGAAATCGTCTCTCCTTGGCACTGGCGATTCGGATAGCCAGCATTTCAGTGGCACATTTATCCCAGTTGCTCATTATTTAATAAAAAACAACAACGGCACACAATTGTCGAAACATTGTCTGACCCGAGATCCATTGTTCAACCCCTGTTGACCACTTCTCATCATCTTTTGATATCATTTTGCACAGTATCCACTTTCCTTGGCCACCGCTTTTGAGCGTTCTTCTTCCTTCCCCTCCCTCCCTGCCCCAACTGACCACCGGATTCTTAGCCCATCCCTCGCAGTGGGCAAAGCGATTCGAAGAGCAAGCAAGCAAACATGCAAACCGCGATCGCAATACGACGACGGACACACAGGGGACTTTTTTTTTCGTTTTTATTGTGCGCCGCAACGTCGGCGACAAAGATCGGGCGGTACTTCGCCTGAATAGGGTAAACGTGAGTCGTACGTATAGGGCATGGGCCGCGGTCAAGGGGAAGAAGAGGTTTGTCACATCGCGAAGGGGATCACGTCTTCGTTCCGCAATAGAAATCATTTGTATTCGGCCTCGTCTTCGGACGACGTCATCGTCACAGTCGTTCACGTCCAGGAGACGCGACGTCGTGACGGCGAATGAAAGTTTTACGCGATTTTTTTTTCTTTTCCCGCCGTAAAATGTGAACACTGTGCAAGAAAATAAATAAATAGAGAGGCGCCGGCAGGACTCAAAGTAAGGAAGGTCCGAGTTTGGGTGTTCCAGAGGTCGCCACGGACGCCATGCACGATGAAACGGTTTGGTCAGCGTTATAAATACTATTTGAGACGTTCGGACGAGACGCTACATATGACTTTCGGTACAAAATCATCAAAATGACTCATCGAGTAACAAAGCCGCCGCCTGTGACCTGTAGCAGGGTACGGCAGGTAAATTTCCATTGGCCGCGACGCCACGTCATGAGCGCGCCTCTACAGAGCAGAGCGGACGAGAGGGAACACCTGCTGGGCAAGGGGCGAGGACATCGCTGCGACGTACGCAAGGCCTCCGAGATTATTACCCCGCGCAGCGTTAGCGCCTGCGGGGATGATCTCGGAAGCCATGACGTACGACACATCACCCTCGTTGTCGGAAGCCTGCGTCAATTGTCGGAAGCCTGCGTCAACGGCGCGCGTTCTTTGTGCGCGAAAGCTTTCGCCTGCGTTCCAACTGCGCCTCGCTAAGGTCAAACGAAAACGCGTCGAGTTTCCCGACGCGCTCGCTTGCCCGCGAGTAGTCCACACTCGAAGGACCGCTCAGCGGTGTTCAATTGGACATCAATGCTTTCGCATTCACAACTCGTAAGGAGTGCTTAGATGTCCTAGCATTTTCTGCGGAGTTCGCGCATTCTCGAAATACAGCGTACAAACTGGTGGCCCTCCATTTCCTGTCGGCTAAAGTACGTATACTTTCCGCAACCACCCACCGTGGTTGCTCAGTGGCTATGGTGTTGGGCTTCTGAGCGCGTGGTCGCGAGGTCGAATCCCGGCCACGGCGGCCGCATTTCGATGGAGGCGGAATGCGAGAACCACCCGTGTACTTAGATTTAGGTGCACGTTAAAGAACCCCAGGTGGTGAAAATTTCCGGAGTCCGCCACTACGGCGTGCCTCATAATCAGAAAGTGGTTTTGGTATGTAAAACCCCATAATTTACTTAACTTTTTTCTTTCTGCAACCGACCCGTTAGGAAGACGCATTAGAGGTGTTTGTGAACACTACAGGTAACAAACCGGATTTTCTGCGCGGGCTCTCTCCCTTCTTTCATCTCAGTCGCATTGAATTGCGTACATCAGATGCCACAGAAACGCGACCCAGCTGGATTGCCATGTGCCTTTGACAAGCGCGAACGTGGATATGTGCAGTGCATTTATAACGTTGCAATGCAATACTGAGCGTGTTTAAAATTAGGCGGACAGCATTGCTGCTGCACAGAGAGTTTGAGGTACGAGAGGTGACAGACTGCTTTGTCTGCAGCAGAACTTTTTCTGACGCGTAAATTTTACCTGGCCACATCCGTCGACGGCGCACAAAGTTATTCGTGCGCTACACTGGCGTTGTTAAACTGTACCTGCCTGAGTGACCGTCTATAGTCTTACTGCGCATCCTTCGCGAGTGCGTGAAGTGCTCACTCTCTCCCCCTTTTTATTCCCCTTTCCATTACTCCCGGTGTAGGGTAGCAAACCGGACGCTTGTCTGGTCGACTTCCCTGCACTTCATCTTTTTTCCGTGGCCTCCAAGATGCGAGGTGCGCCCATGCGATCTCTGAGGCAACGCTCCTTATTTTCATCTGCATCTCTCTCCCATTCTCATCACACTTCCATGGAGCGATCTAATGCGTGCACAGAATGTACTTTAGCGACAACCCCTTGAGATACGGCATACATAATATGGCCGATAGATCCGGTATATCGCGCCCACCGAAGGCGCCTACAGTCTCTGACTCAACTATTCTTTTTTTTTCTTTAATTATGCGTGTTGCGTATTGTGGCGTATTGAGGAGCCGATACCGTTATCAAAGACAGATGCCGCTCGAAAACTTCGAATGATCAGCCGTCACATCACGTTATCCTTGTGGAACGCTGGAAGTTTTCACAACTACCGACCCCACAATCTTGACTCCTCGCTACGCCTTTGTATTCCAGCTGGACTCTGTCGTCGCGAAGCTACCCCGCTTTGTCGACTATGGCTAGGGGTGGCTTTCACCAAGTCTTTCGCTTACCGAATTGGATGGGCCGACGACGCCTCGTGTGAGGACTGTGATAGCGAGGAGACTTTTCAACACCTTCTTTGTGTCTGTCCTCGATATAATTTACAGAGACAATCACTTGCAACCGCGATAGCGCGTTTTGACCACAGACCTCTCACAGAGGAACTCATTTTCAGATACCGCCATCATAAGCCATCGCAGCAGAGGGCGACGAGGGCACTGTTGCGGTTCTTGAGGGCGACAGAACTGGACAGGCGACTGTAGCCTGAACCGATGTTGATAGTGCTACAAGTGTCAGTGTACTGTGCGATGACAGTGTTCGGTGACAGTGACCGATTGTGATTGTGTGTCTATGCTCCTTCCTTTCCTTATCTCTACTTTGTTACCACTTTACCTCCCCCTCCCCTCTCTCCCCAGCGTAGGGTAGCCAACCGTTTTTTTTTCTCTGGTTAACCTCCCTGCCTTTCCCCTTTCCTCTCTCTCTCTCTCTCTCTCTCTCTCTCTCTCTCTCTGTGTGTATTATATGCTTCGTTTCTGCAACAAGCACGGTACGAATTCTTTGATCGTCCATCCTTCCCATCACAAGTAGCATGCTATTCCTGCCTCCAGGAAATCAATTAACCCTCTCTAGCTTTCATCGAAAAGCTTATATTTCTCCCCCCCCTCTCTCTCTCTCCAAAGAAAAAAAAATATCAGTCCGACAAGCACCCCAACAATAGAATTAGCTCGGCCTATTTTAAAGAACAGTCGATAAATATACCGCTGCTCTCCACAAGCGCTACCTCCCCCCCCCCCCCCCGGCCGCCGAAACTGCACACATGATATCAAGTACATGCGCTGTAGAAACACACATCTGAGGAAAGTCATGAACGACGTGGGAAGGTCATGCACAAGCATATCTAAATGGGGCTCGTATTTCTACAGATTGTTTATTGCAAGCATACCCTATTCCCTCTCCCTCGGTGCAGGGTAGCAAACCAGAGGTGTGTCTGGTTGACCTCCCTGTCTTCTGTTTCTCTCCCCACCTGTGGATAGGCAAAACTCCCACTGCTTACTTTCGCGTTTGTTTTTCTCTTCTTCTTTTTTTTTTATTTCACGGTCGTTTCAAGAAGGGGCCACGTCCGGTCGTTAGACCGTTGCTGCCATGGCCTGCAGGCTACGTGGGCTAGAGTACGTCGCTTCTACACTAATTCACGCACAGAAGCTGAAATGCCGAGCCGCTCGCAAACATAAGCCCGTATACAGTTGATGGTTCCTTGAATGTCGAGAGAGAGAGGGGGGGTGAGAGAGAAAAGACCAGAATGACACGAACGAACCGGTTCCTCCTTTTGCGTCTTCGTCGACGTCCCTGACAATCGCCTAGTCCGGAAAAGAGCTCGCGGGGCCACCCTCCTCGGCTACCCTGCACGAACCATCACCTGCCACCGTTCACACTCTCCAGCGCAGCGCCATTACGCGTCAACTTTTCTTTAGTTTAAACGTGCCATCGCGTGCCACGAGCGTGCAGCTATGAAGTCAAGGTCGATCGTAAATTAGTTATGATGGTTACGCGCACGCCTCTCGGGCAGGCCCGTTTCTCTCGAGATCGGACGACCCGATTAGACCGGGGATCGTGCCTGGCATGCGTGCTGGCTCCGCAGCGTAATGGCTGATTACGCTGATCCTTGTCTCCGATAAAAGAAAGAAGGCAACGCACGGCACGGCGATAGACCGTTTTCTATAAGAGATGGGGGGCAGGAATGATAAACGCCGCGCAACGATGGATAGATGATACGGGAGACACTCGTGTGTTCCTTGTAAACTGGGAGATGCCAATCACTTCGTGTCCGGGCATGGCCTTCAGACTGCCGAACCACTTGTGTGGGCAGTCTGCGACATAGAGGATGGGCCCAGAAGTGGGTGAAAATTGCTGCCCGGAAAAAAAAAGAAAAGAAAACGGGTCGCTTCTGTCATAACAATTACCCGTCAGTTTCTCATTTTTTTGACGTTCTGCTTCGAGATGAATTATGAGAAACGGAAGATTGTTTAAAACGGGGAACGTATGAATAGCAGCATGAACAACAGATGCCGGTGGAATGAGGGACACGTTGCGAATACTGACACGTGTTTGTATTCATTAGAGGTACCAGTGTGCACAGTATTCACAGTCTGTTTTGTATTTTGCCAGTCACCAGCCATGCGGGCTACCGGTCCAAATATTTCTCTAAAATGTTTCCCTAATCATCTAATAAAGATACTGTTTATTTATTTATTTATTTATTGATGGATTGATTGATTGATAGAAGTTTAGCCATAAAGAAAATGAAAGATAATAAGAAAAAAATTATTAGCCATTCCACTCGCTGAAGGTGGATGAACAGCGAAGCTGTTCAACACACGACACAGTGGTGACATAGAATTCTGAACAAAGGTACGAACACATTTATTGTCCTGATCGGTAGTCATCCTGACGGTAGGTATGCACACACATTATCGTATCACCTCTGTTATTAAACGCGTCCGTTACGTAAGACAATGAATGGCTCATACTCCCTTAAGCAATGATTTATACCACCGTAAAAGAAAAAGGAATTTAATGCGGCCTCCCCATTACGACGACAGAATTCGCGCGGTCGCGCCGATCTCTTGCTAAAATTTTTATAGAACGCCTATAGACAGTCTATAGACGTCTATGGAGTGTCTATAGACTTTATATTAAAAAATCTGTAAGGGAGGGCTGCCTACAAGCTAGTTCGCGGGTTGTTCGCGGACGACAGAGATGCCCTATAGCCATATACAGCTTCGCTGTAAGAAGTTACGCGCAGCCTTTGACGAAGCTGTATGTCTGGAATGACGAGGCCTAGCGAACTCGCAAGGGCCTACCAAAAACTTAGCGCTGTGGAATCTCGAAAACTGTCTAGTCGATGAGGGGAGGGAGGAGGCAATTAGCCACGCCTGTAAGACTTGAGGCGACCATAAACTTGCCGACCCCTCCTTGAGTGATACGCATGACTGCATGACCTTTTGCATGCTTGTATGGTCACGTCACGGACATACAGTGAAGTATACGGGTAAGTGAATTTCAGGCACGCAGGGCAAGTGGCACGCTTAACACGAACGCATTCACTCTCTGATCACTACACAAATCAAAACGTGTCCTGCGTGACTGCGGCCGCTACTTGTCTTCAATGGCGAAACTACACAAGCGCAACGGGACTCGAACTCGGAACAGCGGCACATTCTCGGCCCGTGGTAGAGCGCCACCTGCACGTTAGGCATCGCGAAACCGCTGTGCATGTTTTATTCCAGCGAAGGCCATCCATTTCGCCACGAGGTAATGCCCATCACGGCGCAGCAACTTACCCAAGAAGCAGGTCCTACTGAAAAACAATGCGCTATGGCGTGCGGTCGGAACGCATTCTTTGGAATCTCATTGGCCCAGATAACTGAACTCGGTACAGACGGGGGGCGGGGAGAGAGAGAGAGAGAGAGAGAGAGAGAGAGAGAGAGAGAGAGAGAGAGGATGTGAAGAGGCGGGTGGGACAACGTTGTCGCCGCGCCCCAAGTCGAATGCTCGCCCCGGTGTCGCGTGCTTACGACAACCACCTCCTTCTTGCGTTCCATTGTGCAAGCGCGATGAGCAATGGGCATTCGCGTTCGAGCCCGTGACTACCGTTCCTGCGCCGCCGACGCTGCGGCCACTCCATTTCAGCCACTTCACTGACTACGACGAAACGAATTACGACCCTATACATTCTTCCGAAACTTCTCTTTCCTTCTTTCATTCTTTCTTGCTTTCTTTCTTTCCTTTCTTTTTTTTTTCTTTTTTAGATGCAAATCTTCTAAACACTTCTGAATCGCGGGGATTTCGTGATCGTACGCGATCGAACATGCCGGGCCAAGGGTGACGCAATGGGAAAACCAGGCTGAGGCAACAAACCAAGACTAACCTGGAAAAAAAAAGGACAGAAAGAAAGAAAGAAGGAAAAGAAATGAAGGAAGAGAGAAACCCACCCTCGTTAGCAGCCACGCAACAGACCCTCAGCTGTTGAGCACCTTCCGTCGAATGCACTGCGCCGCAAGGACTGCAGTGGGCTCGCATTCATTATAAAGACGGCAGTGAAATGTGGAACGCTTGCAGCGTGCTCGGCATATGCCTCATTGAAATGCCGGGCCATAGAGTCAATCCATCATATACGGCGCGCTCGGCAGGAACGGAAGCGGCTTGGCTTGGTTCGCTGGCTGACTGGCTACTTACCATTTCTGGCCAGTTCGTTCCTTCGATCCGCCCAAGTATTCGTTATACGCTCTCGAAGCACGCGCACAGGCAAACAACGGCAGTAGCCGCCTTAGACAATAGGCGAGACGTTCCTATAGCACGCTTCATTTCGTGCTCGCTGGTCCGACTTGCGTTGGGACGCCGAATCAGTTTTTAAAGACGTCCGGTTGGGTGCAATCGAGTCATGCTTATGACCTACCCAGGTGTAACAGACGCTTGTGTTAAAATCAAGGAAAGACAAATTGAGGATCACATGCTTGGTGATAAGCATCGATTCTTCGAAGTCCACGGATTTGCGTTTCCGTTTCTTCTTTTCTCGTTTACCATTACATCACTGGCGTTCGAACGAAACGTGACCAGTGCGGAACGAGCGGCCCCGTTCTGGCGAGGCAATCAGTTAAGGGGTTGTTTTTTTTTAAATGTCCAAACCTACGTGGTTCACGTACGCCTCTCGCCGAGAACGAGGAAGAGAAGTTCGTGGACGTCGAGACTGATCGAGCTCTGTTGGCGCATAATGAATCTTAAGAGATCAGATGATGCATGAAAGAAAGCGGCCAACAAGAACAGACACGTTGATAACATCGCTTTTAAGTTTGCCTTCTTGTTTTCTTACCCATTACTCGCCGGAACAGTTAGCCGTTGTGCAAGGCCACTGTATACAAAACGAAGGCGCATAAATTTTCTCAGTTACGTAGCATCTGCAACCAAAGGCGTTGCAGCTCCAGCGATAGCGTTTTTACTGCTGTGTCAGAATGCATCATTTTTGGGTTCGGCCAACGAAAACAGTTAGACAGTGACAAGAACTCGCGGTTATAGTTCCCAAAGAATGCTGAACACATTAAAACATCCCGACCAGCCGTGAGTCGACATATTTGTAAGCGATAGCTTGCTTAAGTATACCGCTCCTAATCGCACCTTCACATAGCAGAGCAGACCCGCGACGGTGACTTAGCGTCGCAAAGTGGGTAGAAGAGCCAAAGAAAACTATCGCCTTAAACGGCACTTTAAAAGGACGCTGTAGAACACTGCAGGATTAAACACTGTAAAAGAAAATTCAAGGTGAACAATTGTGCTTATTTTCATGTTAAGTAGTTAAAACAAGGGAACATTGTATAGACCACTGTGCGCTATTTAGTGCGCTGAGGCTAACTTGCGGTGCGCAAGAGTGTTAGCACTGGCGGACTCTCATACGCTTGCTAAGGATTGCCCTGTGTACTCGAAGTAGACTTGGCGGCATCCGAATAGATTTTGATGATTTATTGACATCACCTGCAGAACAGGGCGGAGACAAATGGTCACGTATAGCCTGCTTGAGCTAATGAAGTATGCTATTGGCCATTCTCGCGAAGCAGTTTGCTCTAGAGAAAACGAGATGGCGCTTTCGGCGGCGCGCCATACGTTGCCTCAGCCAAAGCGCACGAATACGAAACCATTACCTCTTCTGCCCTGCTTCTGTGCGGTCAGCTGTCGCAAATGCAACCAGGTTTTCGCTAACGCACTGTGTTCCATTCATGCTGCAAGATATGGAGCGGTGGAGCGAAGACGTATGCAGTATAGTTGGCTGCAAAATTTGTGACTGGCATAATGAGGAATGGAAACAATCTGTGGGTCCAAGTTCCCGAGGAGCTGCTACATAAGGACTGTCTGGGTTGCCGGCTCTTCAAGATTCACGGTTTCCCTTAAGGATACAGAAAAATCACTCATCCGCCAGCGTTGCAGCGTTAATATCCAAGCAAAGGACTTCAACCAAAGAATGTCTGCACGAGTGAGTACCGCTCGTTATACGGTGACAAAGGCAGTATGTAGCGCCGCTTCTTGGCATATGGTACGTTTCACGCACGGTATGTACATACATCCACCCATACTCACACGCAAACTTACGCCCACTGTATCGGCAACGTATCAAGATAAGTGAACGGGAATGCGCCGAAGCATGGGTGATAGCGACTACACCAACAGCACACTACCGTTCGAAGTTGAACCTTTCCTAACGATCCGCACGGTAAGCCAGTGACTAGCGATAATATGTATTTGGTACGAGCAATTACCACTTACAGAACATCTACGTTACAAACATAAGTGTACCCAGCAAGAGGAAATCTATCACAACTGAACACACCCGTGCGCTATCGGGCAGAAAATAAACAATCAGACAGTGACCGCCCGGGGTGCCTTACTGTGCCAAAAACGCGACAAGTCGCTGCTTAAACGTATTTGCTAAATAAACAACGAAGAGAAAACACGCTGATGGCGATTCAATATGTAAGCAGAAAGTTAGGATAGCTTGCAGTACATTCTATCCCGCTTTTATTACAAGTACTGTGTACGCTGCTCGAATCGCATGGACAAAGCATAATGACCTCCGAAAGCGCCTACACGTCGTTCGAAGCTGTAGCAAAAACTTCGCGTGTCGTCTACCCAGTCAGCGTCTACGATAACCGCCGAAACAGAGCTTTGGAGAGCCGCACCGGCGTCATGTATATCCATTGTCAACACAGAGGCAACGGAGGCAGCGGAGGCAAGGAATGGACGCGTCAGCAAGTGATCAAGCATGGCAGCGCCCACGGGACCACTCTGAAAAGGGCCAATATATGCTGCTGGGAATTTCGTCTACATTTCCTTAAGCCCTTTATCTTCACTAAATTTCTAAAGCTACCTTGTAAAGTTACCTATGCGTGTAGTGGATCCGGTACTATCCATCCCTTCCCCGCCCTTTTCCCACCAATATTCTAATCGTCGCTTGCGTATCTCGACTGCTGACCCGTTAATGCTTCCATCCACTTTAAAACGAAACCGTCAAGAGCACCACTCAGCGGCCACGAACGACATCGCCGCTGAATTACGATTCCAAATTACCGTGAACATCATCACTCCGACGTAGGACCCCCAAGTCTCCGGAGTGGATCACAACTCCCCGAGTCCCTTTACAAGGCGCTTCCATACGCTCTAACACCTAAACACAACTGCGTAGGAGCCAGCCACGCAAGCCATCTCGGCCAGCCGGCGGGTGGGCAGGCCAACAAGCCGTGAAACGCTATATGCGCGCCTCCGAACGCTGCGATGCAAGCCGTGACGTTCATTCGGCCGCGTTTTGCGAACGACGTTAGTACGGCGCGTGTTTTCTGCGCGTCAGACGGAGCGCCGTCTGGCGGACGAAACGCATCGCACTCGGTCGCTTTGAGCGCAGCGTTCTGGCAGAACTCGTCGCGCGGCTCCAGCGCGTGCTTTGGGAGGGTGGCCCGCCAGACAAATCCCTGGGAAACGGAACCTGCTAATTATGTCCGTACTCTAAAACGCATTACGGCCCAGAAATTCGCACCAGGCGCCCTCGTCCACAACGGCTCGACGGAGCAGGAGGCGGCCAGGCGAGCAGACGAGCAAGGCGGCTAGCTAGCAGACGACCGACGCAGCCAGAAATGGCGGAATAACTACCGGACGGCGGAAAAGGCGAAAGGGGGAGGGGGGGGGGGAACACGAAGGGGCGTCCACTTCTCGGCTTTCATTGACACGTTCCCTCTTTTCAAACTCCACCTCCTCTCTTGCGGTAGTACGAGGGCGATGGTGGTGAGATGGTAGTACAAATGGTTCGTCGTCGACATGGCTGGAGCGTTCGGGGAACGAGACTGTTAGGCTTAACAGAAGCGGGAGGCATTTCAGATTTCAGAATGCGCGCGGCGTTATGCGCCCGCCCGCTAGCCTCGTCGGCCATCTCCGACGAGCAATCAGGGAACCGGAGTGATGAAAACTGCATTATTGTCACGCACTTCCCCTTCGTACCCAGGACAGTACGCGAGGATATCTGACAGCTGGGAGTACGAAAGCAGTGCATGCGGATGCGCTTGGAACGGCAGCGCAGCTGTGAGTGAAATGTGGGGCACATTGGCGAACAAAGAAAAGATGCGTGCGGATCTGTGCGCCAAACGTCCATGTAGTTAAAGGAACAGTACACAGAAAATAGTTTTATAGCCCATTGTTAAATTACCCTTCCACAATGAAACAAACAAACAAACAAACAAACAAACAAACAAGTAAATAAATAAGTAAATAAATAAATAAATAAATAAAAAAATAAGAAGATAAATACAAACCTACTATCGCCACGAGAGAGAAGACGCAAGAAACCAGAATACGGGTGCAGACACCACCTTAAGTTTCGCGCACCAGCCTGGAGTGAAGTCATGCATTTTGACAGCATATCCTCTATAGGCTAGTTAGTGTGTACGGGTAAAAATAAACTATATTGCATTCTAAAAGAGCCAAACATTGAATTAAGGAACTTCCAAGAGGTTGTACCTGAACTATATCGGCCCAAATTGAAAAAAAAAAAAATACTTCTGAAATGTGTCGCGTCGTACTGACGTACCAGCGCTGGGATTCCGGTGCAAATTGAAAAAAAAAAAGAACTTACACTGTCATTAACGAAAGCAGACTTTTCAAACAATAGTTTATTAGTATGGAGTATACATTAAATCATGCTACACTAATATATATATATATATATATATATATATATATATATATATATATATAATCATCCTTTTAACTACGGCATTCATGCTCTCATTCATGCCGTCAACAACAACGGCAGGAGAACGCAACAAGTCCTCTTCGTTAGGCAACTCGCAGCTCAATTGTGCTCCATGTGAGACAATAAACCCGGACTGAACCGAGGCCTCCCTACTCTCCGAACAAGCCCTTTTCTTTGAAAGGTGATTCTCGTATCTCACGCCGGAAGGCTACAATGCCGGCGTCAAAACAACCCACGTCCGACAGAAGTTCTGCACCCATATCGATTATATCCGTCCTTCAAGCTACGTGACGATACGTTGAGACGAAAGGTTGAGCCGCCTAGCAACATACTATTCTAGTAACGTGATGCACAATGGAATCGCCAGCTTTGTGTAATCTACCAATATTTGAGTTTGCATAATAATAAAACCATTTTCTTTTTATTCTCTTGACATTTCGTGAAGTGTAGTGTATGCAGCATCTCGGATATATGGATATACATGTGCACCAGCTGGGATACTTGTCCATAGCAGTTTGTTTGCAAGTTAGGTCCGCCTGAAACTGGCAGTAATGTTCCATGTCGCGTAGTGAACAGGTACGAGCGAGCACGCAAGCTCGCCAGACAACAATCCAGCAGGCCGATAAGCAGGTTGGACAACCTACCATCTAACAAGCAACTAAGCAGGCAGGCAAGCAAGACAGCCAACCGAAAATCAGGCATGACAGTCAGCCAACAAGCAAGCAAATACAAGTAAGCAAGCTAGCCAGTCAACAAACCAGCGCACAAGCAAGCTGGTTTACTATTCGGGACTAACACTTCTGGACACAGTCTAATACCGCCATGTTGTCGAATTCAGCCCAGCTGGCGTGTTTAGTCAATCAGAGCAGCAGAACTGTCGACCAATCAGAGCTGTTAAGATGGCGATTGTGACAATATGGCGGAATGTGACAATGTTTATCGCAACACCCAGGCAAGCGAACATGCAAACATGCAAACATGCAAGCACACATGCAAACATGCAAGGAAGCAAGCAAGCAAGCAAGCAAGCAAGCAAGCAAGCAAGCAAGCAAGCAAGCCGGCTAACAAGCAAGCCAGCTAACAAGCAAGCAAGTCTCATCAAGTAAGCAACGCAACAGTATATATCTAAGATATAAAAGTAGAGCCGGAAAGTTTTCGCAACTGGCGTCAAAGCAACCGCGGAAAGAATTCATTGTTGCCCGCTACATTTGACGGATAGCAGGCCGGATGGACAGACAATCTCCATTAGCCTCTTCCTTGGCAGTCATAACTCACTTCCGTGTCAACTTCCTCTTTTTCTAGAGAAATAGAAAATCAATAAAGGCGCCAATTTTGCAGCAGATAGAAATCAACAGTCACAACGAAAGAAATGGTAGCTCTGCCGTTGGAGTGGTGTCATATAAAACTCATCCTGATTCTACGAACGCGTGCGTTCCCCCCCCTCCCCCCTTTCCGCTTTTCTTCCTCTACAAAGAAAGCAGAAAAACAGACAATGGTTTTCGTCCTGTCTCAATACAGGCCTGCGTGAGATGTTGCGTGCAGCACAGGCACGATAGATATTTACGTGCAGCCTTTCATGTCTTCGCGCAAATAAACGTGTTACACACATCGATAGTCTCACTACGCCAATTCTTTTCTTTCCGCTGATATGAAATCACTCTCTGACATCGCTGCAACGTTTGATGTGCGGAAAACAACAAGTGCAGTGCTAATCATTACGCAAGGAACCAAGCGCTCCGATGAAACACTCGAATCCTACACCTCAAATCGCCTCGCTCTGGCTTCTATCATTCTGCACAGAATTATCGACGCGGAGCGTAGCCGAAAGAAGTAATAGAGAAAATTAAAGAAAAGACGCGTCAAGCCGTCGCGCGTGCTTCCAGAAGCTCGCGCAATACCACAACAAAAGAAAATTGAAGAAAGAAAAATTTTTTTTTTCTCGCACCTCGTGCACATCTTCGCTGACTCGCATCATAAGAGGACTACTATACTGCGGCCCGTTATCTTCACCCCGGTGGCTTTTCGTTTCCCGCTCTCCCGCATTATTGCTTTTTCATACGCCTCGCAGCAACGGGTAGAAACCGCCGCGTCATTACGGTTTCTTTGCCTTCCGCGCGCCCATTGCTTCAGCCGTTGTCTGGTTCTCTCCCTTCTGCGTTTCTTAAGTAGCTTCTTAAGTACCTTGCGCAAAAGGCGCGCGCGAAGCTGTCGACGCAAGCCTATCCAGCGGCGTGCATAAAACCGAGCACGCCTGACGGAGATGATGGTCTCGAGACGAGTTTTAGGCGCGAGCCCGCGGTTTAGCTCGGTCGCTCGGTCGGTGGGCCGCACAAGCTCACGGAGGCGCTTCCGCGTCTTCGCGGTCACGAGTCTCAAGCAAGGCGAAAGAAAACATAATAGTTTTGTTTGAAGCGAAAGAGGCCTGTAAAGCCTGCGGATGCCAGGCAGTAAGTCAAGGTTGATTATCGGCAGCCGCGTATAGCTTGCTCAACTAGACGGTGTCTGACAAGGCTCACGACCGTTAAAGCACACATAGCCGAGCCGCTAACAACGTTTACACCCGAGCCCGCTTCAGGTCTCCACTTGCTCTTCCTTATTTCTAAAAGAAACGGCCTGCAGACCTAGATGCAAGGGAGAGGGGGGGTTAGCGTAGTTAAGGTATAAGCGGCATCGACATCGTGCGCTGCTTTTGGCTATCTGTTAGAGTGAACGACGGAGGAAGAGAGAGAGAGAAAGATCCTTAACGATCCTTTGTTCAACGTTCGGGGTTGTAAAAAGGAGATGGGTATTCCTTAACACCCTACAGCGAGACAGCATATACTGCGGAAGAAATACGCGCCGCTTTAATTTGCAGAGGCGTGCGGTAGGTATTAGCGTGGCAAGCCTTGCGGTGGAGCCATCAAAAAGTTAACAGAAAAAGAAATGATCAGATCGCCTCCGAGCTAACGATAGCTTTCAATCACGCGACCCCACAAAGGTTTGAACAGGAAACTAAGAACGGCGAGCTCACTCTATCTGCGGATAATTCAAATTTCAGTCGTTACACGGAGGGCATGCAAGGGGTTGTGAGAAGCGTACACACATAAGGGGCACACAATCACTCGCGGTGCAAGAAACGGGCATGAATGCACCGCACAAAAGTGCGAACCGCTGCTAGAGGGCGTGCGCGGGCGGATGAGGGTTGGCGAAATGCCTAGATTTACCGTATACACTCGTGCAAGGGGCCGCATTTATTTTTCGTGCGGCGCTTACACGGGAGCAGGTAACTTCGGTCAATTTTTTTTTATGGTCGCGCGTAATACACGCGATTATTTTGCGCCGAAAGAGCAAACGTTCCTGTTATGACAAACGTTGTTTGTTCAAGCGTGCACATGAAGCAGCAAGTGCCAGTTTAATCTGCAGCACTCACACGGCCAACGCTCCCCAGACTCAGTTCGGTCACAGGCTCGTAGATACAGTCGTCCCGCGCGACTTCCACGGCCTTAGATAAATCCGGTGCAACAAAAGCTATCAAAACAATGTCCAAAGATATTGCACGCGACGCCCAGGGCCTTCGGTGATCTTTCTAATAATTTTTTCCCCTTCAAATTTTAGGCTGCCAAGTTGGAGGTCTGGTTCCTAGATGAGCGCGGCTAATTGGTCGGGGGTATACGGTACTCTCCGTCCCCATTCAGAGTATCTCTGAACCCATCTTCCCCCCCCCCCCCCCCCCGGTAACTTGGGCCTCTGGGGCCCTTTCTATTTCCCGGTGTGTCAACTGGGCCCCCAGGGCTGTTCGTTAGGCGCCAGAGTTGCACCGGTGTTCTCCATCTCCCTGCGTGCCCAGGCGTGCAGCCCACAACTTTCCAAGGGCAATTAAAAGAGCGATGTATTTCTGACAGTGTAATGGGAAATGCCGGGGCTCAGACGCGCTGTCCTCGTTTTCGTTTTTTCTATTTTCTCTTCCGCTCTCTTTCTGTCGCTCTTCTCTGGTCCCCCTTCAACGGAGCTGGTGAAACTCGTCGAAGGTGTGAGTTGAAACGCTGCACCGTATCACTTACAATAATTTATTTCCCACACTCTATATAGAAATCTTACAAGAATTCTTTCTTTTCCTCTGGGAATTCTATAGACTGTCCACATAGATAGCCTAAGGAATTACATTAAGAGGTGTAGCAACTTGGATACTTATATTGAGCGGTTGTTTGTAAGTTAGGCCCCATCCAGCTAGCAATAGTGCTAAGAAATGAACCAGAGTGAGTAAGCGAATGAGCCGTGAAGGCCGGTCAAACCAATCCAATCAGCAAGGAAGCAACCTTACAAGTTTCGTCGGTGGATGTTTGTAGACTGCACGAACAAGACACGCCCCCTGTTCGCAGACTTCTCCTTAAAAATAATGCAGGAAGTTTGTGCAACCAGAAAAAAATAAAACTATAAGGAAAACAGGCCTACACGGTCCATAAGACGGCGTGCAAACTGTGAAAAATAATTTCTAAAAGCGCGATTAGCAATCCGATAGTTTCGCTCTGTCAGATGCTCCTGTGAAGCTGCGCCTACGCGTGTTTCCTGTCAACGAACATGACGACGACAACGACGACGACGACGACGATGACGACAACGATGATGATGATGATAATGATATTTTCCGATGAGGGAGAACAATTTTGCTATGCAATTATAATCTGTTCGCTAGCTCAAGGAGACCGTGAACTTGCGGCTCGAACGCTCGGCTCAAGCATCCCCTTACAAAAATTTTCTTGCACTGTATAGTTACAAACAGCTTGCAGACATTTGTTTATCCATTCGTAGACTTTCATTAGAAAATTTTTGAACAAGTTTATCGAGTATGTTGTTTTATAAGAGTAGACTACTCTTATGTGTCTAGGCGAATGTGTGTTTAGACGGCGAACTTGTCGCTTTACACTTTTTCGTAGACTACTGTCTATGAAATGTCTACAGAGAAATATTTCCACAATATTTCTCTAGACAAGTTTATAAACTTACAACGTCACACGTTTTCTAGACTGCAGTCTACGAACTTCATTTAGATAATTACTATATACCTGCCTATAGACAACCTTAAAACTTGTGGCCTTCCACTCTTTATCAACTTTTCTCTAATCACATTTTTGTGTTGTTTACATGCAAATAGTCGCTAATATGGGCTAAATTATATGCAGTCTGTAAAAGAATTGCTATAAATTTTACTGGTCTTTATAGAAACGCCCAGGTTAATTGTATCAATTCCGGACCAACTTCCCTGTTTTTATTTTCTTTTGTGCTACATTATGCCAACCTGAAATAAAGCATGATGAGTGAAGCAACGATCGAACGAATGAACTGACACGACCGTTCGGTCCCTAAAATTCATAGCTGCCGTTGGAAGTAAAACAAGACGTTGCAAAAACCGGTCACGGTAAGCACCGTGCCTCTGTTAACGGCGACACCGGGGCTGTGTCCCGTTCATCTGTCATTGTTATCATTTTTTTTTTTTGGGGGGGGGGGGTTCCATTGAGAATAATGGGAAGCACGCAAAATGTAGCGGTTGCTTCCACGTGTGCTTTCTTCATTTAGGTTAAATACATTAGGGAAATGTAAATACACACGTAGAAGCACGCGCAATAAAGACAAAGAAATGGGAAAGGAATCCTAGTTTTGCTCTGGCCAACGACCCTACTGTTTAGCCGCCACAGCTCTGTTATTAATGACGTACAATACCTTTCGTGCCGCGTTCAGGGAGTGCGTATAGCAAAACGAGAAGCGACCAAGGAAAAAAAAAAAAGGTTCTCCTAGCGAGCGGAAATGAGCGCTGCGCATACAATGCACGGATGATACATCGTCGATAAGCAATAGGGAAGGCGCAACGGCCGTACACCCGAAGAAATATGTCCGGCTGCGCTTACATGCAAAGCCTCAGGTGCATCCAGTCGTCCTAAACACACATACAACGAAGGAAGAAAAAAAAAACGCACCGAGGCGCTAACGTTGCCTACTATCCTAAGGTCTGAGTTGTAAAAGGCACCGTACAAGACGCCAGATGTCCTCGGGGGGATTCAACAAGCTCCCGAGCGAGAGGCGAGAGGCAGCCAACAACAAGCGCCCTCTGCTGCCCGGCGAACGCACGAACAAGTGGGCTATGAGCCCAGACGTTAGTCGTATATCACCGAGCGAGCCGCGATCCATTATAGCAGAGCCCAGCGCGTCAGCCCGCCTCGATGCGGACGAGAAGCTGGGAAAGCGGGACTCGTTTGTTGGTCGGACGCGCTTGGGTCGCTTGGCTGTACACACAGGTAGACGAACGAACTACATCTCCTCATTGGATGACGTCACCCTGTGGCAAGTACGATATCTGCGTGAATTGAATTGCGCACAGAAGGATACGAATGAGAGAACGCGCTTACCCGTGCGCTTACGCGAACAAACACGGAGCGCTTCGATAGAAGGAGCTAATTCAACTAATCAAGGCTTTTGTCTTAAGCAAGGTCACCTTCGCACTACCATATCTCTCCCTCTCTAGGCAGGAAGAGGATACTGTGAACTGCTTGATCCGAAAGATACACAAAGTCGCTCTTGGTGTTCCAATTATAGCATCCATACAAAGAATGATGGCCATATCCACAATAAATGGCCTTCAAGAATTAACCGAAGCACATCTATCATCGCAATACTACAGACTCGCCACCACTGAAGCTGGGCGTGAGATCCCGAGACAACTTCATCATCCTCCAATATTCAACGAGAGCAAGCGACATCAACTTCCTCCGAACATACACGGCCAATACCACATCCAGCCCCTCTCCAGAAACATGCACCCCGAATTTAACGTCAAACGCCGCAAGCTTCGAGCCAAGGCGCTACAACGCAGCTATGGACAGGCTGAAGGAGTCTACTATGTGGACGCTGCAGCCTAAACCACTAAACATCGTTATGCTCTAGCGGTCGTAGACAACCAGGGCAACACTGTTTGTTCAGCATCAGTCAAGACCAACTCGGCGGGCGACGCGGAAGAGGCCGCCATTGCACTCGCATCGGGGCTACCCGATTGCGACGTCATCATTAGTGACTCTAAGACTGCTATCCGGAACTTCAGTAACGGCTACATTAACAACCTCGCGCACTCTCTACTTGTCGCTCACCCACCAGAAAACGAGATCGCTCTCGTCTGGACTCCAGCACATCAAGGACTCCACAGCAACGAAATGGCTCATGCCGCTGCTCGAGGATTCACTGACTGAGTGGCCGCAAATATGGGCCTAACTCTAGAACCGAATGACTCTCAACAACACCCCAATAAAGACACACTCTTCACATTTCATGAAATCTGCTCACATTACAGACACAAACGCCTAATGTATCCACCTCCCTCTGTGCCTAGAACGCGCCAGAGAGAAATACTGTGGCGTCAACAACAAACTCGCACTTTTCTTACCCCGCGCACTTTGCACTTATTTGAACTTTGCACTTTGCACATACCCGACACCCAAGTGTCGCTTTTTCCCTGTCCCAATAGAAGATCTCTCCCATATCATGTGGAAACGCCCCATCAAAACTGTACCCCGCATGCTGAAACCATTAATTAGTAGCGAGGAGCTGTGGGAGACTGCCCTGCGCAGCTCCAATCCCACCCTACAGGACCGAGTCCTGAGGTGGGCTGAGGAGGTAACGGAGGCCTACCACGACTGGTACACGGACTTCCAGCCACATAATGTGGTGACGGACGCCTGCTGCGACTGGAGTACTTAGACCTCCCTCTCCCCTCCCCCCCTAACCCCTGCCCTCTCTTAAAAGGGGAATAAAGTTCATTCATTCATTCATACTCGAACGATCAATGTATAATCTTTTGGCATGCACGTGTTGGGGCCTCCTCAAACTTTCTACATTGGCAATGATTGGCCATTGGAGCAGTTTCGCCCTGAGGGCCACGCCAGCGATAGCAATTTTTCGGCGGTGCTCTCCAGCTCGTCGTCCGGCGTTCTAACGATACGCGGGGCTACGAATCGGCGTGACGAAGCACCCGAGGTACCTGCTTGCTAACGGGGTCCTGCTATCTTGCAACGCTGGCACACAAAGTGCCTCGATAGTACCCCCTCTCTCCGGCGTTGCCATCGGGGCACCCCTACACTGACAAATAATTTACACCCTTAAACTTGAATGAGGGTGTAAATAGATTTTTTTACTCGGAACCTTACGCAAAAAAAAGAAAGAAAGGCTGTAAGAGTGCAAGAGATAGTCCGATTTGACGTAATAGTTCTGCGGAGACCCGCAAGGTGGAGAGAAGTAATTAATCAAGGGAAAATGAGTGATCCACCCAAACGTAGCTAAGTGCTACAAAGGAAACTCATACGGGTTCCTCGAAAGAAAAGCTTCGCAGTTGAAGAAAAATTCGTACTAGTCCGGGACTCGAACCTGGGACCACTGCCTTTCCGGGGCAGCCGTTCTAACATCTGAGCTAACCAGGCGGCTGGCAGATGGCAGGCGAAGTCGAATTTATCAACAACTCAGCTTTTCAACATAGCTTTTCAAGACAGCCTTTTATTAACATAGCTTTTCATCAACATAGCTTTTTGTCAACATAGCTTTTTATAAACATAGCTTTTCTTTCGAGAAGCCCGTATGGGTTTCCTTTGTAGCAGTTAGCTGCATTTGGGTGGATGTCTCATTTTCCCTTGATTAATATAGTCCTGTGTATTTTACAGTGTACGCTGGCACGGAGTTCGCGTAGTTCACTCCCAAATCGTTTTGGGAGTCATATACGCTAACTTTGCCCTCGCTTGAAGAGGAGTCACCGCCACCGGTGTTGCACGCGACATGAGAGAGAACGAAAAACAGTCAGGCATTTGAAGCGTTTGCAGCTTGAATCACCCTCTGCGTTCGGCTGAAACAACTGCACGAACGCAAGTGAACAGCGGGAACGCTAGCGCTGTGTGAGCACGACGCTCAGGCCACCAGAGGGAGGCACCAACGCTGCAGAGCCGATCGAGCGAAGCTTGCGTCCGTCCACTTCGGTTTCGCAGTTCGCAGAACGCACCGATGCCGTCATACACTGTAAAATAATTTACGCCCTTAAAAGTGTAAAAGGGTGTAAATGAGTCTAGAACTCCATACCTTAGGGTGTAATTTATATAACGGACACCCTAAGGGTGTGCGTTACAGACACATCTACACCAATTTCGCTTTTATGGGTGTAAATTATTTTACAGTGTAACACGGCGGTGCTGGCACCGATAGCAGGTGCGCGCTTCGAGTGTCCATATAACTGCTTTCACGATAAAACTACATGCAGGTACAGTGCTCGCGGAATGAAACGCGACACGGAGCATTTAGTAGAACCCTGCATACGTGCAAAGTACGCGAGAGCGCCATGTCATGTCGCAAGGAAATTGGTCACAAAGGTGACGAGGCTCCGTTGTAAGTGTACGCGCCAAAATTACGTCTATGTGACACGAACTGCAGCCGGTGGAAACGAAAGTATGCGTATTACTTAATCCTAAATGGACGCGTTTCATTCCGTGAGCTCTGTACATACGCATGGCCGAAATCAAAGTACACAATACCGATGCCCATCACCACATGTTAATATGTGTAGGACAAAAAATTATCACTTCATAGACGATCAGAGTCCAATAATAGATCAACAGCCTGTATACTATGTGCATTACCGGAGAGCTACAAACGGAATAATCGTTGCAGGTCAGAATTGTTGGCCAATGAGCGACGTAATCCTGAGCTGTCCGCCCGACTACCCTTATTGGAGTAGTTAACTTTCTTAATACTGTACATTTTTCGTCACAACGAAATCACTCAAATTCCTAGGAAATAGGCTTTGTTATCGGCGGTTTTCAGTCAGAAGCGGAGATGATATTAGCAGAAACCATAGAAACGGAGGGAAACTGCATTGGAACACGTTTCGCCTCTGCAATACGCTCGAAATTTACATCCACGACAATGCTCCATGGCCAGGTAGAATTTCGAACTGCCAGGACAATTCAAGTTCATCGGCTGATACTGGACAAGACGAAACAATGAACGGACGCGATAGAGGAAAACACGCACGTACTTGCGCGCGCACACACACACACACACACACACACACACACACACACACACACACACACACACACACACACACACACACACACACGCACGCACGCACGCACGCACGCAAAGGGGCGTATCGTCTGTTTCGCAGAACTCCGTAATCGATATCAGTGAGGAGATAAATATGTGACGTGGAAGGGCTGGAATTTTCTCCAACCTTTTGTTCTCACAGCGTCACGAGAGCCCCAAGGATACCGAAAGCACTTAAAGCAGTCGTCTGGTTCAACGTGCACCCACTGCCAGCATTATTCCAACACGCTGAAACACGAGAACGAATAGAAGCGTCGCGATGCACGCGTCCCACGCGTTAATTGCCGTCACGGCAATCGCGTGTTGTCTCCTGGCAACGCGGGCCCGCGGAGAACAGGTGAAGTTCAACCGCTCGTTCACAGTAGACTACGAGAACGACCGCTTCCTCAAAGATGGCGAACCGTTCCGATTCGTTTCCGGTTCCGTGCACTACTTCCGAGTTCCCAAGCCTTACTGGCGCGATCGTCTGGTCAAGATGAAGATGGCCGGCCTCAACGCGATCCAAACTTACGTCGAATGGAGCGGCCACGAACCGGAACCAGGCCAGTACAACTTCGAAGGTAACTACGACCTCTTGACCTTCCTGGAGACGGCGAAGGACCTAAACCTGTACGTGATCCTGAGGCCCGGTCCTTACATCTGCGGCGAGCGAGACAATGGCGGGCTTCCGTACTGGCTGCTCAGGATAAACCCCAAGATGAAGTACAGGTCCTCGGACGAGACGTACATCAAAGCGGTGGACCAATGGTTTGACCTGCTCCTGCCCAAGGTGGCGCCGTACTTGTACAAGAACGGTGGCCCCATCATCACCGTCCAGGTGAGGCAAACTCTTTCTGTCTTGACCCGTCCCCGATAAAACCTAACAATTCTGACTAACTTCTGCCGCTGTCATCGATGCACTTTTTGGTTATTCGCACCAATGCAGGAAAACGCATAGCTCTGCCACAATTCTAAAACCATGGAAACCGCCACCACAGGTGATTGCGGGTTAGGCATTTTGGCCACTCCATGACATCTCGAAAACTCCAGCGGTGTGGAAAGTTTCATTTCCCATCCTTGACGCCTATAAGGAGGCACTGACAAGAAGGGAGCGCCCCATGTGACCACAATGTCACCCCTTTGTTAGGTTGTGCTGCGATGTGAACCTGCCTTGCTTAAGGGGCAGGCTCCCATTGTCTGTATGCATAGATTCGAAAGGTGGTCCCGCTTCGACAGTGATTAACTCGCTCAGTACTTCATTCTTGCTCAGGAATCAACTCGCTTCGTTTGCCAAGGCCTCCAAGTGTTATTTTCTAAAAATTGCTATAAATGACTTAATTGGGGCTGTGTAGTCTTTTTGTCGTTGTTTACAATGCATCAACTTTGTGTAGACTGTGCTGAACTGTGCCTAAAATAAAAATACATATCGATATACGATTTACATTCATTTGATTGTTCTACTTCCGTGTTTTTTTGCTAGTAATCGTATATTGTATTATTCCGGATGTATTATGCCCGACCTGGCAAGTTTATTGCTACCATCCTCTTGTGCAGTACACCACCGGAGGCCTTTAAGACCAGGTAGCCATGATGATTACGATGTCTATGATGATGAAGCAGATAAAGTGTTTCCGTCCTTCGGATATGTATTCAGTGGACGGCACAAAAGAATGTCTTCACCGTCAGACATTTACAGGTTTTCGTTCAACATCGACCCAGAACTCCAATGAAAGCGAGCACAATGACTACTACGGCATCTGGAGGCACCTGCTTACTGTTCACTAAATGTCCACTAATGCCCACTAAACGTTGCATACACGAAGAGTCTCCCTTTCCGCAATCCACACTACAAGTCCATGTTGTGGAAGCTGAGGCGCCGCATAATGTCCAGAGGATATCTTGCTTGAGCGCCCAGCTTACAGAGACAAGAGACATCGATAGTAAGTGAACATGAAAAAGCTCGACCAAAGCCCCTTGAAATTGACAGGTACGCTGGGACCCTGGCTTTACCCATCGAAACAGCGCAAAGATTTGGACTTGTTTTTACATATTAATACAATAGGTTTGCTGTCTAAACTGTGGCCCACATACGTCGTCTTATCAAGACTGCGAATTTATTTTATTTTGCCTTAACCACCGAGCTTTACCAAGATTATATAGCTTCATCTTATTGGACACTCATTCTACTGCCGATAACATCGCAAGACGTGCATTTTGTTAATTTTCCCCCTTTTTTTCTTCTGCCCAACTTCTTATAGGGCCTTTCTTCTCTTTCGTCCCATTCCCTGCCGAGTAACATGTAGGCGAAAATACGCTGGCTAAACAGACTGCTTTTTAAACAAAGAGCTTTCTCTCTCTCTCTCTCTCTGGCGGGATCAGGTGGAGAACGAGTACGGCCTCTACGACGTGTGCGACAAGGTCTACATGCGACACCTGGTGGACAAACTGCAGCAGCACCTGGGCAATGACGTGGTGCTCTTCCGCACCGACACGCCGTGGGACAAGGCGTACGAGTGCGATCACGTGGACGGCACTCTGGTCACGACCGACTTCGGTCCCACCAAGTCCACCGTGAAAGACGCCTACGCGGCGGTCAAGAGGGCCCAGCCACACGGGCCGTTCGTCGTTACGGAGTACTACTGCGGCCGACAGGTACGCTGTAATAGACTAGACAACGAAAAACAAAGAGCCCTCCTACCCACCCACCCTAGCTAATCTCGCCCTATGAATAGCGAAAAACTATGGGTGTTCGAAAGTGTAACTTCGGATCCGAATCCAATACGAATGCTCGACAAAAATGACATTCGAATATGGATGAATGCTTATGTTAGTCCCAGTTAGTGGTTCTTGTTATTCGTCTTGTTGCTTATTTTTAATGGGAAAGGTCTAGACAGCCAGGGAGTGGCCTTTATACAGAAAGCTAGCTTTGAAAAAACAAAAGCAGTTGGAGGACGGAAACCTGGTACCCAGAAAAGAAGCACAAACATACATAACATACATAACAAGGGGGCGGTACGAAGGCACTATGTCAGCATGCCGTGAAGGAAAAACATTTCAGCCATCAAGGATCCAAGATGCAATAAGAACCATCGGGGACAAAAGATGTATGACGAAAGCGCTGAAGAGAAAAAGAAAGAGTAAACGAACGGGACATTAAAATCACTATTATTGTTGGATACTATTAATAAAATATAGCCAAACGGACGCGGGAGGCAAAGGACGCAGACAACAAATCGAATACCGAATGTTTCCAATATCTAAAGCAAGTAAAGTATATAAGCCGCGTGGAGTACGTACCGAAGAAAAAAAACTTTAAACGAGACATATACTGCCGTTAACAACTGGATGTCAGATCACAGGAAATGTGTGTAAGTGATAAACTACCATAAAATGATCGTGTACCTAGAGGAACATGGCGACCAAAGGTATGAGACAAAGGAACAGTACGTCGCCTCATCAACGTAGTTGTGTGCTGTCTTTGTTGGAGGGCGTGAGTTTATTACCACATCATCGCACATTGCTTCAAAAGAGTGCCAACATGGTGAGAGTGGAGAATTAATTTTTCTTTTCAGCTGAATCGAGACGTCAAATTCGTAGGCTGCCTAAGACGATCTTGTGTTCGTGCAGGAACTGGTGGGTCTGTGCGAGACCTTGCGGTTTTCGAACAGCAGAATCGTTCGCAGAACTCCTCACTTGCATCGGTATTTCACCCTGCAAAGGCCTCAGTAACCGTTCTTATACGTTAAGGTATTCGAACAGAAAATAATGTTGGAGATCTTCGAACAGTGAATTGGTGATTCCAATAGCAAATGCTATTCGATTCGTACTCAAAATTTGTAGTATCCTCGCACACATACGAAAACAGAGTATGCTCTGGATAGCTCTATATGATATGTACTTGTTGTGCCACTTGTGCCAAAATGAGATACCTGTACTTCCTGCTGCAGGCTTCCAGCTTCATATTCGTCTGACCCAGCGACGTCGTGCTAGCGCTGACTGCAGTGATTTCCATCTTTCTTTTTTAATGAGAGCGTTACAATCGAAGAGCGAAAATCAATATTTGAAACGCTGTTTGAAATACTGTATGCGAAACGAAGTACAATTCTAAACACAAATACGCGATCACGAATCTTTAACCCAAGAACCCAATGCCCAAACCCAGTTCCACAACAAAGAAAATTACAAGTTGTCCGCCTTTATTCCTTGCCAAGTGAGTACATTTGTACAACGAAAACAATGAAGCATTATTTGAGTAAGAGCCTAGCTAGTATTGCTTTTATTAGCAATTTTAGCTCTTACGCAACACCCAACAATACCACATCATTCATTACTAGTTATTGGTTTTCTAAACTATCTACAAGTGAAACTTTTCTCCAGCTTATAAAAAAAGGCTACTATGAGCTATGCTTAAGGTTCCGCTCTTGCAACAGAATCTCGAGACATGAAACTGAGCGTAGCATAAGTGATACGTTGGGAATTACAGGGTTCAGGATACAGATGCACGTGCCCAACATTTATCAACGCAAGCCCACATCTAGAAGCTCATTGGTCCCGAACGCGTACTCTCTCTCTGCCTACAGGACGTCTGGTCGTTCATTCACGACAAGGTGGACAAGCGGCGCGTCGTCGACACCTTCGAGCAGATCATGTCCCAGTACAACGGCTCGGTCAACTTCTACATGTTCCACGGCGGCACAAACTACGGCTTCGGAAACGGCAACCGCCCGCCCCCGCAGCTAACGAGCTACGACCACGGCTCACCGCTCTCGGAGGCCGGCGACCCCACGGACCTGTACTACATGATCCGGAACGCGACGGCCAAGTTCCTTCCGCTTCCGCCGGGCACGGTTCCGGTTCCGGCTCCCAAGTTGAACATCGGAAGCGTATCGTTGACGCGCAGCTCACCGCTGGCGGAGGTGATGGACTGGTTTCGGAACCGGGGCTACCTCAAGAGCGTGCGGGCCGAGCATCCGCTGACGTTCGAAGAACTGAGCCAAGCCTACGGCTACGTCGTCTACAGCACGCGGGTGTCGTTTAGGCCTAAGAGTCCGTCCCTGCTGACGGTTGCCGGCATTAAGGACAGGGGCTACGTGATGACGAGAGTGACCCGAAGCGTGCTCAGCTTGGACGAGAAGGTGTTCAGCGCCTCCGTGGTGGCGGCAGCGGGGGAAACGCTCACGGTCCTCGTGGAGAACCAGGGCCGACAGAACTACGGAGAAGGAAACCACGACCCCAAGGTGAGCGTCAAACGGGTGGCTCATCTCCGTTGAGCGATCAGTTGACTTCTATACATTTGGCGATGACTGTTGAATTACGTCGCTAGAGAGAGTTGGAAGAGTTCAATACGGCTGCAGGCCGACAGTGCCTTGCAAAACGGGCCGACGAGAAAAAGAAAGAGGAAAAAAAAAGAAAGAGGAAAGAACAAATAAATAAAAAGTGGACCACCTAGATTTACTTTGTTATTCTTTGTCATTGTATGAACTGTTTTAGAACAGGTACTACGTTACGACGTAGACGACAGCGTATTGACTACAGACGGACGAACGAGATTGACTGATGATCAGGGACACACAATGCGTAAGGTGCTGAGGCGAAAGCTTTAAATGGAAGCCTTTCCCCGGATCCTCCTTACCCAGAAAAATAGAAGAAGAAAAATAAATGCAGAAACATTCGCTCGGCTACTACTCAATGAATCTGACTGAAGTTTGTTCAATTTAAAAAGGAAATTCGTAAGGTCTAGAGTCTGTCGCGAGTAGATGTTTCCCGTGCGTCAGCTTTTTCATTACGTTAAATCTCAACACGTGATGAGATCCACTGAAATTTCACTTCGAGTCACTTTACTCTAATGTCGTTAAGGAGCGCCACAGATTGCCTGTTGTAAACGGCTGCCAAGGCAGGTCACGATATAAGCGTTGTAGTGCTGATTTTAAAGAGGCACTAAAGCGAAACAATAAATCAGTTTAGTCTAATGAAGCATTGTTTGAGAACCCTGCAGACAGTCATTTCAAAAGAATAGTTTGATTATTAGATGAGAAAATGAAAGTCCAAGAATCAGTATTTCAATTTCGCGCCGAAGCCCCCGCGCCGGTAAGTCAGCGTGACGTCAGGGATTCCAAAGTAAGTTTTCGCATTTGGGCAGCGTTGGCTGAGTAAAGGTTCCCGAAACTTGCCATGTTGAATATTCGATTCCTTTAGAACACAATGTAGTTAATCTGTACCGCTCTATATAATTAGTAGGCCCTAGAAGATGCCATCGAAATCCAAGACGTCACAGCCATCAGGTGCGGAGACTACAAGTAGGCGTCGCCACCCGTATTTCGTTCTTGCGCTTTTTCTGGCTTACCAAACGTCTTATCGTTGTAAGAGGGGTGTTTTTGGTGTTGTAGAAAGGTAATTTACTGATGCAGAAGAATTGCATTATTGTTGTGCACAACCACCCTGCTTGGACCTGATCTAGGTCCGCAGTATGAAATAAATAAATAAATAAATAAATAAATAAATAAATAAATAAAATGTAAACATAGCTACATGCTTGAAGTAGGTCCCCGCGATAGCACAAACGTTAGCCTTTTGCTTAGGTTGTACCGAAAGGCTTGTTTTCATAATTTCGTTAAAGCAGCGAAGATGAATAAGCATGAATCCACAAAGCAGAAGCAGATGAGAAGTGCTAAAGTGCGATCGAACCAAGTCAGTAAAATTAGTTATACAATAAAAAAATTCTTAATTATTACTATCGTTTCTTTGATTTTTTTTCCAACATGACAGGGCATCACATCAGACGTGACACTGGGGCATGCCGTGCTGACCAACTGGACAATGGAAGGCGTGCCGCTCGTTCACGATGAAGATCTGGATCGTCTTGGCTCATTTCTTTCGAAGCATGGTCACGGATACGAAAACGGCACACATCCCCAGCCACCGACGTTTTTCTACGGTACCTTCACACTGCCACAAGGGCAGGAGCCACTGGACACCTTCTTCGATCCTACCGGCTGGGGAAAGGGTGTGCTCGTAGTTAACGGCTTCAACCTCGGCCGTTATTGGCCGTCCATCGGGCCACAAGTGACCCTGTACGTGCCAGGTTCGCTCCTACGACCTTATCCGCAAGAAAACACGTTTATCTTATTCGAGACAGAGCTAGTGCCGTCAGGGCTACCCGCGGTGCAATTTGTGGACACGCCGAACATCGATGGACCTATTCCCAGTGCACCAACAGGAAGAAGCCATGGTTGAAGCCTTCTAGTAAGACCAAGCCAACCGGCAAACGCGCCTTTTGTACAATCGTTATGTGCACCACGCTCGTATAACCGCTGTATACGTTTGCTTGCAGAGAATTGGTGGTTCCACGTGGCTGTTGCCGAGCTTTGCCGTTTCTTATTATTGAGAGCATGTGCGAGCTTATGGATCGATCTTGGTATCACAGCCGTCTGTGCGGAAATGCGCGAAATAAAGGATTGTCCGATGCTACCATTTTGCGGGCGCAACTCATTAAGGAAAACTCTTTTTTTATTAGGCTGTAAGAGAGAGAGTTTCTAGCTACAGGAAAGGCGATGAGGCTGGCCTGAGCTAGTGCGCTCTTGCCTGCTACGAGTGCGAATATAGTTATGCCACGTCCTGAATTTCAGGTACTCCACTACGTCACTGAAATTTAGGTTGTGCATCAGAACCAAAAGAACTGAAATAATTTCAACATGTACTGCTCGCGCGCGCAGATTCGTACAACAGATGGTAACGTTAAAGTTAAGAACAGATTAAAAGCTGCTTGACAGCTTCCATAGCAGTATAAGCGGAATTGGTAGAATTAAAGTGTGCAGTTTGCCAAAGCCACCTTAACAAACACTAAGCGCTAGTTCTTGTGGGCCTGCCGAGGCACTGCGGGACATTGGTTTTAGCATTCCCGATAATGGTTCAAGAGAAGGCACGTCCAGCAATATCATCGCACAAAAACAGCTGCAATGCCGAGCTGTCACCGGGGCAGGAAGTATAGCCCCTCGAGTTGAGCGCGTTCTCACGGCGAGGCGATGCGCGATATCCCAGCACACAGCCTTTCCTGTTTGTGCGTGTTTCTATCAGGCGATGGGCGAAAGGCATGGAGCTCGCATAACTCATTCCCCCGCACTGATCTGGAAGACGCTCGCCGTTCCCCCTTTCTCTCGCACGGTCAAGCGAGGAAATGACGTCAGCGCTAACAAGACCTTGGACGAACTCCGCAGCCACGGCGAGCACTATACGTTCGCTTCGAGAGAAGAGCCATGGGCGGCTTGTGCTTCGTGGTTCTCTTGCTGTGTTTGGGCCCTTCGGCAGCCGGAAGCGTTGGCAGATCTTTCACCGTAGACTACGAGAACGACCGCTTCCTCAAGGACGGAGAGCCATTTCGTTACATTTCCGGTTCGATGCACTACTTCCGGGTACCGAGGCTCTATTGGCGCGATCGCATGGTCAAGATGAGAATGGCCGGACTGAACGCCCTGCAGACCTACGTCGAATGGAGTGGCCACGAGCCGGAGGCCGGACAGTTCAACTTCGCCGGTGGCTACAACCTGGAGGCTTTCCTGGACACCGCTGCGGACGTTGGGCTTCTGGTCGTACTGAGACCGGGCCCGTACATCTGTTCTGAGAGGGACAATGGCGGCTTGCCTTACTGGCTACGAAGAATCGATGGACAGGTGAGGTGCAGATCTTCGGGCGCGTCGTACATGGCAGCTGTGGCGAGGTGGCTGGATGTGCTTCTGCCCAAGGTCCGGCCGTACTTGTACAAGAACGGAGGACCTATCCTGACGGTTCAAGTGGAGAACGAGTACGGAAACTCGGGACCTTGCGACAAGACGTACCTGCGCAGTCTTGTCGCTCAGTTCAAGAGGCACTTAGGAGAAGACGCCGTGCTTTTTTTCACGGACTACCCGACCGACAAGGCGTATGAATGCGACCTCGCCAGTGGTCCGCTGGTAACGGCCGACATGGGAGCTACGGTGAACGTGACGCAGATGTTCGACATTGTGCGAAGAAACATGAGAAAGGGACCGCTGGTCGTCACGGAGTACTATCCCGGTTGGATGGACAACTGGGGCAAGCGACACGCGAGGGTAGATCAGCGGCAATTTCTCAAGACCTTCGAGACCATCCTCATTATGAACGCCTCGGTCAATGTCTACATGTTTCACGGAGGCACTAACTTCGGATTCGCGAACGGAGCCGATCCACTCCCGGAGCCGACCAGCTACGACTTCGAAGCGCCTCTCAATGAAAGCGGGGACCCGACGGAGACGTACTACGCTATCAGAAATATCACAGCGCGGTATTTGCCCGCGCCGCACGGGAAATTGCCAGTGCCGGCTCTTAAAATGAACCTCGGACCAGTTGAACTGAGGTGGTGTTACCCACTCAGTGAGATGCTAGACTACTTGCGAGTTCACCATAGGCTGAAAACGGTGACGTCACAGTTCCCACTGTCCTTCGAAGAGATCGGGCAGGATAGAGGTTACGTCGTTTACACCACAACTGTCAGGTTTCAACCGCACAGTCCAGCCATACTGGCGGCTCCTGGCATCAAGGACAGAGGTTACGTGTTGTCTGCGGTAACGAGAGCTGTTCTTAGCAAAGACCAAAAAATTTTCAGCGCTCCCATTGTTGTGAAGCAGGGAAATAACATCACAATTCTCGTAGAGAACACTGGACGTAACAACGGCGGTCTCTGCGAAACAAAGGTAAGTCAAAAGTGCATGATACACCCGCTCGCGTACGCAGGGCTCTCTATGCACAAGGTTAACTGAGTGAAATTATAAGTCACTAAGTATTAAGACAAGTTAAGATGTAAGTCCAACATAAGGCTGCGTATAGTATACGAAAGTTGCGGCGCTTAAAAATGACGCTGACATACTTCATGGTGCCCTTCGCTACATTCCCGTCGTTAGAGATTTAAAGAAGATAATCTCTCCGATTGTCGGTCGTAATAGGCTCGAATTGCCGAGCAAGATGACATCCTCAACCTAGGGAGTTAAGCCTTGGTTGTCTTGCGGCAATTTAGGTTAATGGAAAATTTCTATCACAGAGCTAATTCTGTAATCCGGCTGCCCTTCAAGTGAACGCAGTTGCCGAAGTTACTCCTTAATTACTGGAACTTGTATCAGTTGTCATGTCGTGGCCAGTGGAGATGAACGAGCCTTTCTGCTATTCCATCGCAGAAGCACAGTGCGCAAAAGTTGTGGAGTTTTGAGCATACCCTATAGCTTCCACGAGCACAAGCCTAAAGAATAAACTTTAGCTCATGGCAGGGATAATAAATAGTATTGATTAGCGCAGTGGAAATGAAGACTTCGTCTACGAACAAAAGTCGAGGCCAGTACATACAGTGGATACTGATTTCGTAATATTAACAATGTGTGACATAAGATGTCAATTCAGAAATTTTATCAAGTTCAATTATAGGTCAAGTGTGAAATTTGGAGGGACCAAAGTTTCCGGATAATAGAATTTAGTAGTGGTTTCGCGAAGAATATAACGTTACCTACTGAAAACATGCAACGTTTAAAGGAAGTAAATCTGTTCACAAGTACGGTATTAACGAACATTGCTGTAAGCGTTAATGCTACAGATACCTCTACAAGCGGGATTTGCGCTTTTACAAGACCGAGTCCCTCCAAAAGGTGAATGATATATTAGACCTTGCATTTGGGGACCCGATTAACGATTCAACTATTAACAGAGGCTCATACAAATTGACTTGAACTAACAGAGTGGCATGGTAATTACTCAGCCAATCTCTGGTCGTAGCTCTGTTTCGCTTCCTAATTTTGGTAATGGGATCTGTCAATATCTTATGCGCCACCTGACTGAAATACGATTGTTGCGATGCCTCGATGCCTGGCTCAGCATTTTGAACGTTAGGACATCACCCCTGCAACTATATGCTTTTCTTCAGACCGTCTTTTCCGTTGCGCTTTTCAGGCAGCGCTTAGTCAGTCTCGACTGAGAGCTCCCAAGCGTACTACCTGCAACGCTCCGGACTTCTCGAAGTGCACTTATCATAATTTCAAACGATAAGTGGCCTTTCAATACGACATCCCAACAATGATATCAAAACGTCCGATTAAACTTGTTGTGTTCGCCGGATCCCGGTGCTACGGCAACTATCTATCTTTCGTCACACTCGTGTTGTTTGACTCCACACTCCCCGCGTCCGAGCGTCGGCGTTCAGGCCGCCGATAAGCGAGGACGCCGCCAAGCTCACATTGCAGGCAGGCTCGGACGAGAGGAAAGCCATCGGCAACAGCTCAGCGCCGTTGGCATGGCTCGTCTGACCGCGCTCCTCACACTGGCAGCGTCGCTGCTCGCGTGCTCCAAGTGCGACTCAAGCAGCCGCTCGTTCACCGTCGACTATGCCAACAACCAGTTCCTCAAGGACGGCCAGCCCTTCCGCTACATTTCGGGTTCCCTGCACTACTTCCGCGTCCCCAGGGCGTACTGGCAGGACCGCATGGAAAAGATGAGACTCGCTGGCCTCAACGCGCTTCAAACGTACATGGAATGGAGTGGCCACGAACCGGAACCCGGAAAGTTCAACTTCGAGGGCGACTACGACCTACAGGCTTTCTTGGACACTGCGAAGAAAGTCGGGTTGTTCGTGATCTTCAGACCGGGCCCATACATATGTGCCGAAAGGGATAACGGTGGCTTGCCCTACTGGCTCCTGAGGTTGAACCCGAACATGAAGTACAGGTCGTCGGACCCTTCCTACCTCTCTCGCGTGGACAAGTTCTTCGGCGTTCTGTTGCCGATGGTCGAACCGTACCTTTACAAGAACGGTGGTCCCATCATCACCGTGCAGGTGGAGAACGAGTACGGCAGTTACATTTATTGCGACAAGGCTTACATGCGACACTTGGTCAACGTTACCCAACGCTACCTCGGGCAAGACGTCATTCTCTTTAGGACTGACGGTGTGAGCGACGCCATCTACAGGTGCGACAGCGTCGAAGGACCGCTAGTGACAGCTGATTTCGGCTCGAACGTGAACGTGGACGCAATGTTCGCAACCGTCAGGAGGGCCATGAAGCAAGGTCCGCTCGTGGTCACGGAGTACTATCCCGGATGGCTAGACCACTGGGGTAGCCGTCACGCCAAAGTCGACCAGGGGCTCGTGATGAAGACCTTCGAGAAGATCCTGCAGTACAACGCGTCGGTCAATTTCTACATGTTTCACGGAGGAACCAACTTTGGATTCATGAACGGCGCCAATCCGCCCGCGCAGCCGACGAGCTACGACTACGGGGCGCCTTTGACCGAAGCCGGCGATCCCAACGACACCTACTTCAAGATAAGGGAAGTTGTCGGTCGCTACCTGCCACTTCCGAACGGAACGCTTCCCGTTCCGGCTCCCAAGTTGAAGCTGGGCGCCGTGAACCTGGACTCTTGCGCGCCGCTCGACGCTATCCGTGATTTCTTGCGCGAACAGGGGTACGTCAACCCCGTCGTGTCTCAGCGACCACTGTCGTTTGAGGAGCTCGGTCACGCTTACGGTTACGCTGTGTACACGACACAGGTTTCCTTTCGGCCGGCAAGCCCCGCCGACTTGGCTGTTCCGGGCATTAAGAACAGGGGATACGTGCTCACTGCACAGACGCGGGCGGTGGTGAGCACAGATCAGCTCGTGTACAGCGTACCCGTGGTGGTGCGGCGTGGCGAGAACATCACCATTCTCGTCGAAAACACAGGCAGGATCAATTACGGAGCCGGGAATCACGACATGAAGGTGAGAAAGCGAGAGGCCTCTCGCGCGAGGGGGGTTGTGATTGCTCTGACGGCGCATCAGTAATATCATAATGTAAGAACATTACACTGTTGTATTTATCAGCCGAGAGTGTGGAGCAACGTTGCAACCAGAGACTCCTGTTAGAGACAGTCTACCTTACAAAGAAGTAACAGTACTGGTTTACTATGTTAAACCATCCTCTAAAACTCTATATTCATTGATTCGGCGGGAAAGAATGGTGAAAGTGAAGGCAGGTTAAAAAGTAAGATGGCTGTCACGCGAGAGTGTAAGAATTCTGTCGATGGTCTTCAGAAGTAGCACTATGAGACAGCATTACAATAAGGCATATTTCAGGTGAGGTTGTGGAGCTATTTTCTAGCCAGGCAATCCTAAAAAAAAGGCTACATACTGGAAAAAAGTTTGAAGGACGCTTAAGCTTCTCATTTAAGGGTGGAACGTGATCCTCCGTAGTCAACAGTAATCCAAAGTCACCAAATCAATCAATCAATCAATCAATCAATCAATCAATCAATCAATCAATCAATCAATCAATCAATCAATCAATCAATCAATAAATCAATCAATCAATCAATCTCAAATGATAAGGCTCACAAGTTCCATTTGCGCAGGGAATCATCTCCAACGTCACCCTGGACAACCACGTGCTCTCTGGCTGGACCATGGAACCACTGCCGATGGACAATTCCAGCGTGTTGACACATCTGACAAAGGCCTTTGATATTTCGAACGTAGTGCCACGATGTTCTCAACCTTCTGAGTGCTACGGAAACTTGCCGCACGTACTGCCCCAGTGTTCTGCTCCCGCTGCGTTCTTCGGGACATTCATGCTGCCCGAAGGTCAGATGCCATTGGACACCTTCCTAGACCCGACGGGTTGGGGTAAAGGCGTAGCCATTGTCAACGGCTTCAATTTGGGTCGGTACTGGCCCAGCGTCGGCCCACAGGTAAGCGCCGTAGATAGTGCAGTTATAATGGATGCGGCGGGTAGCACTGAGAAACTAGCGCAATTATAGCATTTCTCAGACGACAAAGACAGCTTTCGTGTAATTATTTATCTCGCCAAAAGAAAAAAGGCAGAATACGACTGCCAACAACGCACGGTCGAAGCGTTCACAATCTTATGAATATGTTCCCCGTCATTCCGTGTCATCGCTGAAGGCAACTTCTGTCGGCTGCCTAAGGCAACGTCTCAATGATTGGCGATGCACTTATGGAAGACAGATGGGAGATGGACGGTCCGCCTGCGAATGGTGGCTTGCGCTTCGATTAGCGCGAACCACATCGTGTGCTGTGAAAATACAAGCAGCCTTCTATATAGATGCAAACGCTAGTGATTCTTGCCTTTTGATCCCTGCTTGCTATTTACTTCTCGATGTCGCCTACTTTTGTAAACAACAAGTTAATTTATGGAACCGTGACTTCACCCTATTCTGATAATGTTGAAGTGCACGTACGTCCACCTCCATATACAGTGCAGTTATATACTTGTGTCCATAATGATATTCACATATGCCGCAATCTTTCATAAGCGTGCTTAGAGTATAGGTATGTGCGAATACTAATTGAAAAAAACAACAAATCGACTACGAATTGAATAGACATGACTCCGGATTGGATGCCATTATGAATCGAGTGCTTTCTGAATAGTTCTAATAAGACAACTTCTTTCAATACATTGCTCGAGTTCCACAATATTTTTCTTGAAACATTCCCAAATTTCAAACCGACAACAAAAGAAAGTCAAAACGCGATGCACTGAAATGGGTTCCTATACAACAGTTACTGCAGAGGGCTCATTTTTCGCAGTCCATCAAATAAAGGTCAGGTATCAAAATGAAACAGAATAAAACGTTCAGAAACATGGCAGCTTCACAAGTGAAGCGAGATTATCACAGTACCGCCGGGAGCATGTTCACCAGAATGTTTCGTATTGGTCGCATATCAGTCGCACGGTGTCAAGTATGAGGAAGCGCTATTCCCCCCCCCCCCCTCCCCTCCTCGAGATGAATAGAGCGCCCACAGTGGTGCAAAAGCTAGTGCTGTACGTTAAACCTGGCTATACTTACAGAACTGAACTGAGTGCAATTGGTGCCCTAGCGTTTCTCGGCTTTTTCCTATTTGGAGTACACAATCTCCAGGTCTGATTATTCGGAAGCAATTCAATGTGTGTTTGGGGTTCTGGATGTTAGCTATTCAATCCGATCCACGAAATAAACAGAGATATATTAGACTCGTAATTCGAAAGTACCTAATTATATGCCCGCGCAACTAGCTTATCGAGCTAATTCTGTAAGTCTCCTACGCAAAAAAAAGCAAAAAAAAAACAAGAACACAAATATATGAGAGAGTATTCACGAGCACTCAAAAATGCATTAACTGCTTCACAAGGATACGCGTAAATCCTGCGCTGTTGCCAACCGTTGCAGGTGACCCTGTACGTACCCGGAGTGCTGCTCCGTCCACATCCGGAGACGAACACCATCCTGCTCTTCGAGACCGAGTCCGCGCCGGCAGGCAACAGGACCGTCAGCTTCGTGGACGTGCCAAACATCGACGGCCCCGTGCCCGGCTACACAGGGCGCTCGGGAGCCTAGCTCTGCACGTGCGGCGGTTTGCGCGTGCAAGCGCGGATATATGGGTTTCGAAATTTCAAATGAAAGAAGACCACGCTCATACGAACAAGTGCTTCGCATCGTGGGAGCCAGTCTAAGGAAAGGTACAGACTATGTCCAGAAGTATTGAAGTCACTTCACGCAATACCGTACATGTCGTGGGCCGGCACAGTGGGATCTCGGCAAAGCCTTCATTAACTTAAACAACCCAAATAAACTGCGAAAGGTGCCCTAACTTGCCTTAAGGATCCCGCGGCTGTTGCAGCCAGAAAAACACATTTTGTAATTTTGTTTATTTTGGGTTCCTGCACGTATGAAGAAGCTCATCGGCAGGTTTGTTTGAAATCTATGCCGCAGAAAAGAATGGAAATGCCTTTTCATGACAGTGCCGTGCACTCATCGTCGAGAACACCCAAGAAACAAAACACGGAGTGAATGCCCACGTTGCAGCGAAAGTACACGAGGCCGCAAAGTAAGAACTAAATACGGAAAGGCATGATTCTGGCTGCGGCGCCCTTCGCAAGACTGCTCGAAAGCCGAAAAAAAGATGACTTGAAGCCATTGCCGCAGAGCAGGTAGGAATTGAAGAGGAGGGTTGAACATATGGTTCGGGGCACTTTGATGAATTAGTTTTGGCGTGAAAATAAAAATGCGTGTTCTGAAATATCTGAGTCCATTTGTCGCAGATTGCACTTTCAGGCTGAACAAAACGTTTAGGGAAACTATCATTCAAAAACACCTTCTCCAAAACCTAATTTCAAAGTAGTTTCTGGGCTGAAATGTTGCCTGGAACAAGGTGCGGTACTTCACGTATTTCTAAATTCTTACTAACAAAAAAGTATCACTACATCTCTAACACACGACAACAACAACAACAACAACAACAACAACAACAACAACAACAACAACAACAACAACAAACAAATTGAATTTAAGCCTCGTAGCGATGGCATTGTTAAAGGAATGTAATGAAAAACACGCGACTGGCCTTGTCCTGCACTACAACCCCTCTAGAACACATGCCGTGTGATGTTTATTTCTAAAGTCACAGAGCATTCCCCCGAAACAGCGTATAAACAACTCACTCCAGCAGTAAACATTAGTATAGTTTGTTTAGTGTTTTGAGAAAGCCTTCGACCGTGTGTCCCACCAAAAGTTCTGATCAAAGTTAAAACCTATTCGCAAAAACGACCAACTACTTTACTGGATTGAGGCGTATCTTACGGGCAGGTGACAGACAGCCGTCGTTGATGATGCGAAATCAGACTTATTCGGTGTGCAATCTGGAATCCAAGAGGGATTAGTCTTGGGCCCTCTGCTCTTTCTAGTTTTTATCAATGATATAGTGAATAATACACCAGTTCAAATCCGGCTGTTGGCAGAAGACTGCGTAATTCATTATGAAATTCACAGCGAGGCAGATCATACGATCCTAAATTCATCCAATCAGCAATAGCGACATGGTGCTTAGAGTGGCAAATGAGCATTAACCTAAGAAAAACAGTATCAATGATCATTACACGCAAAAAGAAGCCGTTACCTTTTGTATACAGCATTGATGGCGATAACTTATCCTCTGTTACAGAACATAAATACCTTGGTTTAGTAATTGCGTCGGACCTTAGGTGGAATAGCCATACAGGTCACATTAAAGAAAGCAACCTATGAAGAAGCTCGGATACATGAGGAGGACCTTGGCTAAATCTACAAGTAATATAAAATTACTAGCATACAAGACTTTCATCAGACCATTGTTAGAGTACGCTACTCCTGTCTGAGACCTTTACACCCAAGGAAGCGTAAATATTATTGAAATGATACATCGGAAAGAAGTCAGCTGGGTTTATTTTTAATTCCTACCCCCATCACGCATTAGTTAGCGTTCTTTTACAGGAGGCGAACCTGGAAAAATCACTATCATTCAGGTTAGACGAGTAATCGCATCATACCACTTTATTTAAGCAGTCGTTGTTCCCCCGAACCATGCATGACTGGAATGCCCTGCCAGAAAACGTTCTTCAAAGCTCAACCTTATCATCCTTTGTGCACGCTCTCGTTAATCTATGACCCGAAACGTTTCCCACGATCTCTGCCCTATTCCATATACTACGTGATATAGATCATATCATGTCAAGGGCACCTTATTTTTGTGTGTATAAGCCATTGTGTAAGCATGTGCTGTATTTCACATGTTATTAGGTTGTTAAAGCCTTTGTGTATATCCCACTCCTGCCTAGGGCCTATAAAACAGGTTGGCAGTACGAACAAAAAAACAACAACTAGTACATAATATATTAGCCCCGCAGAGCGTACTTTTATTAAACTCTTCCAAGCGCTCAATTTACACCGCCTACCGTAGCCCGACTGCATTTACAATTTTTTTTCGTTTCTGCTGAACCTTTCAGCCCACCTCGCGGGCACTTCTCGAATTTTTTCGTGTCGCAATGAAATATGACACATTATTCAGAAGCAGCTGGCTGAAGGACGAGATGCTTGAAGAGCCTGTATTCTCGTTCCCACAAGTTGAGTGACGCAGCACTGCTTCCGCAATTAGCCTTCTCTTCACGCCGGCCGTTCACAATTCCACGGTCCCGGGCGCAGTTTCGCGGTTTCGGGCCGATAAATTCCAGTCAGCTCACAACAACCGAGGCTTCCCTAAAGTGCTTTTGTTTTCCTTATTGCCCCTTCATGATAATGAAGGGCGTTTCAGATTCGCATCCAACAGTGTCGACAAGGCATCCGCTAGCATTTCCCCCGTTCTATCACATATCGAACAACAGAAAACGGTTGCCCTAAAAAACACAGGTGTTCTTTATACAACCAACCAGACATGCCCAATCACCGGCATTGGGTCCGACAAAAACAAGAGAGAACGTCAACTTCCGATTGAAGGTTGCCAGCCTGGGGCAAGATGAAGGCAAGCGAATGAGCTTATTCAGGAGACATGGCTCATTTGACTGCGCTCGCTTTCACGGTGACAATATTATTAGGCTCCTCGCATCGCACGACACACCGACGCTCCTTCACCGTCGACTACGCGAACAACCAGTTCCTCAAAGATGGCCAGCCTTTCCGCTTCATTTCCGGCTCCCTGCACTATTTCCGCATCCCAAGGGCGTACTGGAGGGATCGCATGTTAAAGATGAGGCTCGCCGGCTTAAACGCCCTGGACGTGTACGTGGAGTGGAGCGGCCACGAAGTGGAACCGGGAAAGTTCAACTTCAAAGGCGACTACGACTTGCAGGTGTTCCTGGACATCGCCAAGGAAGTCGGGCTGCTGGTGATCTTCAGACCGGGACCGTACATATGCGCCGAAAGAGACAACGGCGGCTTGCCCTATTGGCTGCTGAGGTTGAATCCCGCCATGAGGTACAGGTCGTCAGACATAACTTATCTCACTCGCGTGGAGAAGTGGTTCGGCGTGCTGCTCCCCTCGGTGGAGCGGTATCTCTACCGGAACGGCGGTCCGATCATCGCCGTGCAAGTGGAAAACGAGTACGGCCACTACGTTAGCTGCGACGGCTTTTACATGCGGCACCTGGTCTGGCTTAACCAATACTACCTCGGCAGGGACGTCGTCCTGTTCAGGACAGACGAACCGAACGACACGCTGTACAGGTGCGACGAAGTCCAGGGACCGCTGGTGGCGGCCGACTTCGGTTCGGACAAGGATGTCGACCTAATGTTTCGATTTGTCAGGAGGGCGATGAGACACGGGCCACTCGTCGTAGCCGAGTACTACTCCGGTTGGATGGACAACTGGGGCCGACGTCACGCCGACGTCGATCAACGAATCGTAGTCAGGAACTTGGAGACCATCCTGAAATACAACGCGTCGGTGAACTTTTACATGTTTCACGGAGGAACCAATTTCGGGTTCACGAACGGCGCCAATCCGCCGGCTCAGCCGACGAGCTACGACTACGGAGCACCGTTGACGGAAGCAGGCGATCCGACCTCTACCTACTTCAAGATAAGAGAGACTGTGGGACGCTACCTACCGCTTCCGAAGGGAGCACTGCCAGCTCCGGCACCCAAGTTACGGCTCGGTGCCGTCAGTCTCAACTCGTGCGCGTCGCTCGACGAAATGCGGCGTTTTCTACAGAGACAAGGGTACGTCAAGCCCGTAGTGTCCCGGTGGCCATTGTCGTTCGAAGTGCTCCGTCAAGCGTACGGGTATGTCGTTTACACAGTGAGGTCTTCGTTCAGGCATACGAGCCCGGACATTCTTAGAGTGCCGGGTATCAAGAACAGGGGTTACGTGTTCACCGCACAGACGCGCGCGGTCCTGAGCAGCGACCACTCCGTGTACAGTGCGCCCGTGGTGGTACAGCCCGGCGAGAACATCACGATTCTGGTGGAAAACACAGGCAGGGTCAACTACGGCCCTCTGAATCACGACACCAAGGTGAGGAACAAATTTTCGTGTCCGGATTGACGTGAGTTGTCTTCTTTTATGTCGCGTAACATCTTCCTAGGATCGATATTATCGTCGTTTGACTTCTACGTAGGGCTTCTTACAAAATATCTTAGTGAGTGACGCATTTACCTTATTATTATTTGCTGCTCTATCATTGTATATAGCGTGCAATTCACTCCCTCTTTAGCTTTATGAAAGTTTCTCGTGTCAAGAAGCGTATTATTGTTTCGTGAAAATGCGTACGTATTAAGACGACAATGTCTGCTTTGAAAATTGGAGAGTAGTGATTCATAGCCGAGCTAATTTTATCAGCCTAATTTTGTTACAGGCTGCGTCACGTTTTGAAATCATGTAACAACTGATTGGACATAACTAGCACAAATACATTTGTTCTACGAAACCCACTTGTATCTAACACCCTCACACAGCACTCTTCATCGTAGCGAAACGAAAGTAAAACGCTACAGATAATGACGAAAATATCGAACGTGCGTTCCATCGGCAGGGAATCATCTCCAACGTCACGCTGGGCAGCCACGTGCTTTCTGGCTGGACTATGGAGCCACTGCCGTTGGACGCGTCCCACGTGATAAGGCATCTGATTGAAGCCCTCGGGAGCTCGAGCGTGGGTCGACAGTGCTCCGCGCCCTCTGCCTTCTTCGGCACATTCGTGCTGCCCAAGGGTGAAAAGGTGTTGGACACCTACCTGAACCCCACAGGCTGGGGCAAAGGCGCGGCATACGTCAACGGCTTCAACCTGGGCAGGTACTGGCCAAGCATAGGCCCACAGGTAAGAGCCTTTTTATCTGCGCTGTAGCAGCAGTGTGTTTACGACCCCAGAAAACTAGCTTCCGGCCGTACATTTTCAACATCCGAGTTAGCCAACAACAAAAAAATAAGTATTTTTTTTCCAGTATATATTACTATAGGCACATGTTCTCGGTGTGTTCATATATAAGAAAGAAGTCACCGCCCAAGCACTCCGTTCACGTGGTTAACCAGCGAAGCTGAAACGAGCGGCCCGGCGTTTAGCACTGGGTTAATCCCGATGGTTCATAAATGGCCGCTTGGTAGGCTGATGGATCCTCGGTACGCAGTTGCTGCTTGCGGTCGGCAGCACAAGCATTTTCTTGTGCCAGGGCTGTAGAACCGGCACGGCGTAGACGAGCGCGTTCCCGGTTCTGCCCCCGGCGTTGCTGTTCGAAAGCTGCCTGCTCTTAAGAAGTACGTATGACGCGTGGCCTACCCATTTCGGACCCGGAGAGAAACTGCTGCGCGCGCTCTCGGCTGCGACGGAGACTAACGACGTCACTACCGGGGCAACAAAATCGTGCGTGTCTCTATCTCTTTTTGTTCGCGCATGCGCATGAGGATCCGCCGCAGGAGTATTCAGCGTACAGGCGACAGACGGACGGACGAGTCGGCTTGCCGTATACGGCTTCACTGTAAAAGTTCCCCATGCGCCGTCCTCACGTAAATAGCATTCTTGTTGCACTTAGCAGTACAATTATTTGTGAAATGTTTAAAACTTGCAGCAACACTGGTGTCGGCTGGTGAATCCTATATGTTTATAGGTTATTGTAACTTACGCTATCACTTCACCCGCCAATTTTAGTGGTCTGTAACAGACGGCTTAACCGGAAGCCGTTCGTGTGCCGCATGTGTAAACATAAAAAGGAATGGCTACGCCGTTATCTTTGTTGAGATGTGCCGCGGCGCCATCAGGGTCTGAAACGTTCCTCTGCACTCTCCCAAAAGGCAACATTTGCTGCTTCATGAAGTGCTACCCGAGGATACACACACCAGGTGTCTACTTTACTAATTTTAACAGAACGTTTTTCATTTAATCAGAACGTCCCTTTACTGAGAACATAATACTCTATCCCTTTGTTTGTCTTTCTATTCCCCGTTTCCCCACACCCAGTGTAGGTAGCAAACCGGATGCTGTTCTGGTTCACCTCCCTGCCTTTCCTACCCTTGTTTTCTCTCTCTCTCGAATTCGTGGAGCATGGTCACAGCTGACGTCTGCCCTAGTTGTTCTAAAAGCAATGGTGCGTTTAAGAAAGTTCACCATGGGGACTGAATTAAAAACTGCAGTTATCAGCTGCCTTGCTCATGTTTGTGCATACAAATTATCTTCATCTCTCCATTTCACCCTAATATTTTTCACACTTTTTCCATCCCCAAAGGCCGAGTAGCCTAGGGGAGAGTTAAAATGGTCAATCCACTTGCCTTTCACCTGTTATTTTCTCTGTCTGTCCCCTTCCCTTACTCTTCCTTAAAGGCGTTGGAAAGAATAACGTCCAAGGTTCCAACACGCTGACGTTTATGCCACTACATCGAACATACCGGTTGTATTTTCGTTGATAACTTTACTTTGAATAAAGGGAAAATCAGACATCCACCCGTTCGTAGCAATTGCTACAAAGGAAACTCATACGGGTTCCTCGGCTTTTCTTTTCTTTTCTTTCGAGGAACCCGTATGGGTTTCCTTTGTAGCAATTGCTACGAACGGGTGGATGTCTGATTTTCCCTTTATTCATTACTTCTCTCCACCTTGCGGGTTTCCGCAGAACTACTACGTCATAACTTTACTTTGTACATTTCATCAATCCTCGCAGGTGACCCTGTACGTTCCCGGCGTGCTGCTCCGTGCGTACCCGCACAAGAACACTATCCTGCTCTTCGAGACTGAGTTTACGCCGCCAGGCAACCGGACCGTTAGCTTCGTGGATGTGGCTCACATTGACGGTCCCATTCCTGGTGACACCGTCCGCTTCAGGGGATAGCAATCCACGTGCCATCCACGTGGATCGCTCGCGATCACGTGTGTCGATCCACGTGCGTCGCGTCCAGCGTTTCGCGTACGAGTGCTGCTAAGTTTTAGCGGAAACGGCGGTCGACTGTTTCTCGCAGTACCGCTACATCGACAAGAGTGTCAGATAGAGAGGCGACAGCGACGGATTGTAATCGGAAACTTGAGAGGCGTACCATGCTACTTGCAGTGTCTTTGACTTCAAGTGATTATCACTGTCGATGACGGAAAGAAAAGTATGATAAAAATAGCACGCATGGAAGAATAGTGCAAATGAAGAATAAAGGCAAACCATAACCTAACGAAGGCTCGAATCAATTGGACGTCGACAAACCGCAAAGCGGGCCTAAGAGCTGCGACTACGCGTAGAGAAAGAGAGAGAAAGAATCCTTTCTCTCTATTTAGCCGTGTACTGCAGCGATGAGGTCCTATCTTTCATAATTACTTCTCTAATAAGAAGTTCGAGTAATCTTAAGACGCATATTTCTCTCTAATAAAGGGAATCTTCAGGAAATCACTTAACTGTCACGTGTTTCTATAATTAAGAAGTGTCAAATGCATTTTTAGAAAGAACGCATAGGTGCTCCCTCGAGCAAGAGTACATACGTGCCAGGGATTCAACGAATGAGCCGATTTTATTCTCGCCTACAAATGTGACTCGTATTTGAGGACTGCACTCCAAACTTATGGCACTGCCTACTTTCTTGCGCACAGGTCAATTTCATTTTGTGCGCCTCAGTTACGAATAAATTAAGTTCTTTTATTTGGGAGGTGCAGACTGTGGTCCGTGTATTTTTGCTTAAGAGTGCACGCACTAGTGTTGGTCATAGGGCACTAGCGAACAGGCGAGGTAACCGTAGTGACTTTGAGCTCCGATTCACTTATTATTTGCTTTCACCATTCCCGATGCGATACGCCACGTGCGATATCTTTATTCCACCCCTTATTGTAGACCTCGAGTCCCCTGCTAACATACTAGCACATATCACAACTACAGCCTCTTACGCCTAAAGAAAAAAAAAGGAAAATTGAGCAGTTGCTTTTAACGCAGGCCCCGCCTAACTTACGCTGTGGCGGCTAAATATGTTTATTCTTTAAGAGCGTTGGTTTCTCAACACTACATCCTGGAACGCGGCCATGCCGAGGCCGATAACGAAGGAGATACGCCGGCGTCGTGTTCCGAAGTCGGCAAGACGGCTCGCAAATGTGCGGCGGCATGGGTCGCCTATTCCTCGCGCTGCTTTACGTGGCGGCCTTGAACCTCGGGATCGACGGCGCCGGGCCCACGAGGTCTTTCACAGTCGACTACGCGAACGACCGCTTCCTGAAGGATGGCCACCCCTTCCGCTACATTTCCGGGTCCCTGCACTACTTCCGCGTCCCCAGGGAGTACTGGAGAGACCGCATGGAAAAGATGAGACTCGCCGGCCTCAACGCTCTCCAGACGTACGTGGAATGGAGCGGCCACGAACCGGAACCCGGAACTTTCAACTTCAGAGGTGACTACGATCTCAAGGCCTTCCTGGACACCGCGAACGACGTCGGGCTGCTCGTAATACTGAGGCCGGGCCCTTACATATGTGCCGAGAGAGACAACGGCGGCTTGCCGTACTGGCTGCTTAGGCTTAACCCCCAAATGCAATACAGGAGTTCGGACCCGTCTTACATGTCTCGCGTCGAGAAGTGGTTCCACGTGCTGCTACCAATGGTAGAGCCGTACCTGTACAAGAACGGTGGTCCCATTATCACCGTGCAAGTCGAGAACGAGTACGGGCAGTACGTCGCCTGCGACAAGGACTACATGCGGCAGCTCGTCGGCATCTTCAGACGCTACCTCGGCCAAGACGTCGTGCTGTTCAGGACGGACACGCCGGGCGACGCCATCTACGAGTGCGACCGGGTGCCCGGAACGCTACCGACCGCAGATTTCGGTGCCAGCGCGAACGTCACGGAAATGTTTTCCATCGTGAGACGGGCGATGGGACGCGGACCGCTCGTCGTGACCGAGTACTATCCCGGATGGCTCGACCTCTGGGGCCTTCCGCACGCGGAAGTAGACCAGCGCGGGATGCTAAAGACGCTCGAGGAGATACTGCTGCACAACGCGTCGGTGAATCTTTACATGTTCCACGGCGGCACGAACTTCGGCTTCACGAACGGCGCCAGTCCGACCCCTCAGCCGACGAGCTACGACTACGGGGCGCCGCTGACGGAGGCTGGCGATCCCACGGAGAGCTACTACAACGTGAGAGACGTCGTCGGACGCTATTTGCCGGTTCCCAACGGCACGCTTCCGGTTCCAGCCCCCAAGCTTAACCTCGGGTCCGTGAACGTTCCGCATTGCGCGTCGCTGCCCAAGATCCAGGAATTCTTTCGTCGACGCGGGTTCGTTGAGGCGGCGACGTCTCGGAACCCGAAGACGTTCGAAGACCTCGGCGCGGCCTACGGTTACGTGCTGTACACCACGAGCGTGACGTTTCGTCCCGAGAGCCCGGCCATTCTGCAGGCCCCCGGGATCAAGGACAGGGGTTACGTGATGACCGCGCAGAGTCGAGCGGTAATCGACAGTCGTTCGTCCGCGCACAGCGCGCCGGTGGTGGTGAGGCAAGGCGAGAACATCACGATTCTCGTGGAGAACACGGGCAGGATAAACGTTGGAATCGGGAACCACGATCCCAAGGTAAGCAGTAAAATTCTTAGAAAGCTTGTAACGAGCAGCAAAACACTCTTATTTTCTTACTTATTTTATTTTATTCTGATTTGCACCTCAAGGGCCCCGCGCACAAATCTTACACCTAGAGATTTGTGCTTGGCGCGCAATAGAAACCAAAACGTTGGGAGTGTTCGAATAGTAAAATTATCGAATCAAATGGAATACGAATATTCGAGAAAAAGACTTTTGAACACCGAATCAAGTGCGGGACATTTTTTTCTCATTCATAAATAATGGGAAATGTAAACGTTGCTTGTAGTACTTTTAAAAGCTAATTTGCCTCACTTGATACACGTAATGTTGTTCAGAGCTCAATGCCCTAGTCAACAGCGCAGCGCATGTAAATGAGAAAGAACTGATAGGTGTTCGTATCTGGCGCACGTGCCATCGCATTGACAAGACACCGCCGCGCCTGAGGAGCTGCGTTGAGCTCTCGAGCGACGGCGCGAGTTGGAGCCCCGTTTATCCTCAGTCGTGACGTCACGGTGTCACGTGGTATTGAAGGCGACACCGCCGCGCCTGAGGAGCTGGGTTGAGCTCTAGTAATATGCTTCGCATAATAACACTAAAGCGCATGTAGCGAATGCCATCAGATGTACAGAACGGAGGAGATATCTAGAGACCAGGCATCAAAAAACGAAAGAGAGAAAAAGAAAGGAAAAGAAAAAAAGGAGATCTATAGCACATATGTGCAAAGTGACTTTGTCATAATGCATGACGCTGATCAAGCAGGCGCACGCTGGCAGTACCACTCTATTTCAGCCTTTATGCCTAGGCTGCAAAAGAATTTAGTGGCACCTCTGGGCCTCCAAACTTTTGCTCTCGACTGTGCGTAGTGTGCTGCTTTCGTTAAATGAGCGAGGCATAAGCACCGCACATTGCTTTCAAGGCATGTAAGCGTGGTGTAATCACCCAAATAACGAAGCGCATTGACAAAATCAAGAAGACAAATCCGTGAACTGCCTAGAGGCGAGACATCGTTCGTGAAATGACTGAAAATTATTCAGCAGAAGTTGGCTGCTGCAAGCATTTATTCAGCAATTGGTGCGGCTGTGGAGCAAACGCGCCCACCCTACAGCATAATTATTCGCTATAGGTGCCACTGGAACTTGGTATTTCTCCCTGTAGGCGGAAATAAGCATTGGTATCCTTATAATCGCAGAGAAACGAATCTTCGACAACTTCGTATATTCGACAACTTCGTATATTCGACAACTTCGAATATTCGACAACTTCGATCATGGACAACTTCGAATAATGAATTATTGCACCGAATACAAATAAACTATAGCGAAGAATAATCAGTATTTATTCGAATTTTAGAATATTGGCGGAACGCTGGGGGAACATGGAACGAACAAAGCTTTGCATTCCAGAGACATCCCATGCAGCCGAATGCCACTTTTTGTTTTCTGTGAGAAGATTCGAGCACTTCTCACTTAGCGTACGGAAGCGTCGTAATGAAACGGCTTATGAACAATGCGGTAAGTGTTGCAGCAAATCATTACATGCTAATTGAGAATATACTAAACGAAGCAGGAGCTTTAGTACACGGCGAGGAGTTGACCTGAAAGTGCATGGCACTGAAGTTGACACACGAGCATTTTTTGTGGGTGTACAATGCTTCTACAACACCACAGAAAAGCCACTCTTACGGTCAGAATAAGCTTGACAAGCAAGGCAAAGCGCAATGACGAAAAAACAAGCGGCCACGGCACGTCGACATTCCTGCACTACAGTTCCCGATGACGTCAGGAATTTCGACGGCGGCTGCTAGGGCGTCGGGTTTTTCTTTTTTTTTTGTCGGCAACGTGTACTACTTCGCAGTTTTAGGACGTTCGCGGGGCTCTAACAGCTGGAATATGCAAAAATGCTTTGAATTTCGGGACGTAACGCTGACATACTGGCGGCAGCACTTCGGCGTAACGCTTAAAAAAGAAAACGAAATTTTGACCTTCACTGCCACATTTAAGAACCAACCTTTTATCGCGGATTCAATGTACATAGGGCTTTGAAAGAATGCTTGGCGTTTTAAACTGATTTATTGCTTCTCTTTAGCGTACCCTTAAATCAGCCTGAGGCTAGAAACTATAAGCATGGACTAAGCTGCAGCTCAGTGGCTACGGCAATGCGCTGATAAGCACACAAAAAAATTAAATTATGGGGTTTTACGTGCCAAAACCACTTTCTGATTATGAGGCACGCAGTAGTGGAGGACTCCGGAAACTTCGACCACCTGGGGTTCTTTAACGTGCACCTAAATCTAAGCACACGGGTGTTTTCGCATTTCGCTCCCATCGAAATGCGGCCGCCGTGGCCGGGATACGATCCCGCGACCTCGCGCTCAGCAGCCCAACACCATAGCCACTGAGCAACCACGGCGGGTGATAAGCACAAGGTCGCAGGTTTGGTTCCCGACCCGGCGGCTGCATTTCGAGGGGGGTGAAAAGCACAAACCATCCCGTGCCATGCATTGGGTGCCCGTTAAAGGACCCTAGGCGCTTACAATTCTTTCGCAGTCCTCTACTATATGGCGTCCCTCATAAACCAGTGTGCAGTGGACGCCATTACCTTTCGCCCGGTCTGTCAATAGCGCCTAACTGCCAACAGGTAAAGTTGGGCTACAATGTATTCCAAAGGAGCCAAAGCCAGTACTTAGCAAGTGTCGAGCACTTCCACTGCGCAAAACACCGCACATATGTGAAAATATTTGGAATCCGTCATGCCACAGTGACATAGCGGCGCTGTGGTTCAGGCGCGCAACGAAAAATGTGGAAGTTTCGCCTTCTTTTTCTGTTCTAATAATCAATGTATTACCGCGAAATCAACGAAAAATGACTTTTAAAGCAACAAAGTAGAAAAAGAAGTTCAGTGGCCATTTAGCGGTAAACGCGAGGGAAACGCGGCCGCATTACGTCGCATCTCTGCGAGGTCCCGGATCCACGATATTAAACCGCGTTCACAGCATTGCATAATGTTGTTTGGGACCTCACGCGGCACGCGTTCTGCATATTTGAAGGGCGAAGTGCTTACGAGGAGTAGTCCGAGGCAGACCATAATCATTTCAATTACAAATAGGGAGGGTGTCGAATTCGGACACATTGATGCCTTCAGGTAGCACGTGTGGATTTATTGACCAGTTGCTGTCACCCACATATAGATGATTTACTTGTGACGCCTGCGGCAGAAAAGATGTTCCAGATCCGGCGCCAAGGCTTGAGAGCGGTCGCACTTGCTAGTGATCCCAAGGTTAGTTCTAGTAGCAAAACGTAAATACTCCAGAAAGTGGATGGGAAAACGTCGCCGCAGTAGCTCAGTTGGTTAGAGTATCGCACACGTAATGAGAAGACGCGGGTTCGTATCCCACCTGCGGACGGTTTTGTTTCTTCACCCACTTACATTTCAATCGATATAAAATTGAACTCAGCAGGTAGAATTCCCCCTATGTTGACCTTGGCGTCCTTGTTGCCTTCTTATATATATGTATATATATATATATATATATATATATATATATATATATATATATATATATATATATATATATACACACCACGTTGTATAATCTACCTGTATACCACGCGACTGGCTTCCTGCACTTACCATACACTTTTTTTCCAATTCGGCCCTCCAATGCTCACGCATTAAAAACGCATTTCTTTAATCTGACGTGACTTCCTCTTTCCTTTTAGTTTCGCTTTACCAGAGGCTGAGGCAAGAAAATAAGCATCGAGATGATAATGTACACAGTGGGCTCATTTTCCTTCCAGGGAATTCTTTCGAACGTCACACTGGACAAACGCGTCCTACTTGGCTGGACAATGGAACCAGTGCCGGTGAGCAACCCAGACGCAATGAGTGACCTGAACGAAGCCTTGCACTCGGTCACCAATGAATCGCGCTGTTCCGCCCCTGGCGCTTTTTACGGCTTCTTCGCTGTACCTTACATCGGCGACAACGTTCCCGACACCTTTCTGGACACGACTGGCTGGGGGAAGGGAGTGGCCTTCGTCAACGGCTTCAACCTGGGCCGATACTGGCCCAGCATCGGGCCGCAGGTGAGGACAAGTACTCGGCTGCTCTGCCGACTACACAGCGATGCGTTAAGTAGCGTGATCGCCTACTGCTGTTACTGCGATTATGCCGAGAATGTGAAACAGAACCATCGAATAACCATAACTCAACCTCTAACTAAAACACGGAAAACCTAACCCGTAGCCAACAGTAGCGTTTTCGATACGCTGGTCTCTCTCACTATCGCCTTTATTTCTCTTACCGCGGTAACATCTCCCAGTGTAGGGTGGATAACTGACACTCTTCTGGTTAACACCTCTGCTTTCTCTGTTTCTTTTCTCCTTTCTCTCTTGAGACGCTGGAGCGAGCTTTCAGTTGTGGATAGTTAATCAAACTAGGTGCTAATTAAATAAATACTGGAACCGTATATTTTGCCTCAAATGCCACGGTGATGTTTGTTGCACACATGTATTCTCCGGGGGCAGAAGCAAAGGTGAACAAATATTCTAGTTTTCCTTGATGTGGAGCTAGGTTTGGACATTACAGGGTTAAAGGAGTAGTGACGTGAAGGTTCCAAATTTTTGTTTTTCAGCTAAATAATGATCCTCGAGTTCCAAACCCTAGAAAGAATACTGGCCACATAACTTAAAAGCGGTAACTTCGCGCGCCACATAACTTAATACAATCGCTTTTCCACGAACCAGTGTCGGTTTCATTTTTCAGGAGATGCCTCTGCCATCACGTCATGACTCAAAAGGTGGTCAGGTGTGAGCAGAAAGTTGTGACGTTCTGCCATTCGCTCCTGCTCGTTGTGTCGTCTGCTATGCTCCCGCACTCGTTCCGCGGTCCTAAGTGACAGCAAAGCAGACGAACAGAGCCAGTCGGAGCGATTGACACGGCGTCGCAACATTCTACTCCTACGTGACCACCTTTTGCATCACGACGCCATGGTACACACGTCTCACAGGTAACGAAGCCGCAACTGATTCGTAAAAAATACCGATATAAAAAATTACGTACGCCACTTTGAGGCTCAAAAAATACATTTTTTTTAAAATCCAGTGTGCCGCGGTATGCCAATGACTGGGCATACGAAGACACGCGTCCCATATCAAGGAGTTCCTTGAGAGTCACGTCTAATTAATGCCTTAAACATCTGTGTAATAAAAAATCATGTGCCTGTGAGAAACTGATCGGTTGGTCGGAGACAGTCCCGGAGGTGGTGATCTGTGGCCACCCGTGAACGCACTTATCGATACAAGGGCCTGCTGGAACTATCAACGAAATGCATGCTCAGTTGTGATATCTTGGTGAGGACCAGAGAATTCCGCGAAAAAAAAAAGGAATTGTTCTCTTTCATAGAAAACGCTACGAAAATCGTAGACATATCGCCGGCTGTTAACACCAAAGCCAATGGTTCTTATGGGCGTCCTGTGGTACCGGAAGGTACTGGAGAGAAAAAGTGAGGAAGAGCCGTACGCAAGCGAAAAGACTCCAACTGCTGCATTTTAAAGCGATAACGGTTCGTGCGTAACGAGACTAAACTTCGCACTCACCGAAATTGTTTTGCAAGCCCAGCCACAGTAAACGTAGAAGCCGCACAGTTCAACACTTACATGGTGCGTAGACTGTCGCCCTAAAGCTATTTCAGTGCAGCGCTGTTGCTTACGAACCTCGCAGGTAACCCTGTACGTTCCCGGCGTGCTGCTCCAGCCGTTCCCGTCGCAGAACACGATCTTGCTCTTCGAGACAGAATCTGCACCGAGGGGTGCCAAGACCGTCCGCTTCGTGGACGTTCCAAACATCGACGGTCCGGTACCTGAAGGCTCGGCGCGTTCCCGAGTGGTATAAGGAACGGGCATGCCGAACTCCGGCGTCGACTCGAAGACTCCTATGTCTCAGGAGGTCTTCTACGTGGTCGCGATTCTAATCGCCGGTTGTCCAGTGCTACGAAGCCGGGTGCGCGAACTGTTAGGCATGACTACTTTCTAACGTCGACAGCAAATAAACTACCGTGAGTTGCGATAGGACTGCACGCACGTGAAGTAGAAGAGTCTGTTTTCTCTCTCTATCTCTCTATTTTGTTCAATAATATATCGTGCAAGCTTCTGGTATACAACTCTCGCCGTTTCTAGCTTCGCTCAAGATAGGTCAAGACAGGTCAAGTAGCGAATTACCTCTATTCGCTTGCCGGCACGAAATCTAATATAACGAGCATTTTGTTTTAGACTATGCAGAATAAAAAAAAAAAGAACACGTGTGGCAGAGAGCACAATTATGGTCTTGATCAAACTGGACCAATCGAAGAGGCGGACATTACTTGCCTCAGAAATCGGAACACATAATTGGCTGATTAACAAAATTTCACTAACTAGATGTCTCATTAACACTTTGCAGCGCGTATTGCAATTCACGAATTGTAGCCGGCGTGTTCCCAAGGCGTTTCAGATTGTAACGAATACTCAGCACTGTACGAGTTTCCAGGTATTCATTCTCGAAGTGTGCGACGAGACATGATGGCGTTCGATTTACTCACTCGCTTCAATGCACGAAATGTCATTTTACTAAAGAATGTAAGCGGAAACAGTGCGTTTTCACCGCATGATTAGAAACCTGTCTAGAAACCGGTAGAAAAGTGTCTAGAAACTGGTGCTATCCTCTTCGTTCCAAGTTCATATGCCTTGCAAACTCACCGGTTACGATTAGTTAATTGCATTGTGCACCGCAAAAATATTCATTCTGAAATCACATTGAGCAATTTTATCAAAATTCTTGATGAATTGTGCATTGCGTTTTATTGTGCAGGCAATGACTGCCTCTATGAGTAATATAGTTTGTACAAGTGATACTCCTGAGCGATTCTCTGTCAAATCGCCACAGAACACTATGGAGCAAACGTGAATCACTTAGAAAATGTCATAATTTACCGCGCATATATACGCACTATGGTAAAAAGTATCGAGAATATTCTGTCCCGTTTTAGTGTAAGCAGTTTCCCAAAAAAATAATCCTACAACATTCCCTAAAGGAAGCCAAACAACAAATTAGGCATCGTTGCTTTCTCATTAAAATATTCGTTATCTATTATGTTCTTTTTAAATTATTGCAAAGTTTATTTTTTTCACTCTTGTCCTGTAAGCAACGAAAAGATCGTGTTCTTTTCAAGTATTTATTTATTTTATATTTATTTTTATTAGATTGCCGAAAAAATTACGCGACAGCATTCAAATGAAAAAATAAAGCTAGATTGTTTATGTTTTCGTTACTAACGCGGTATAGTATTTATGCATAGTGTCACCTTGAAGATGTTGGTATATGTATTGTACTCCTGTCTTGTAAGCCTTGAGCTAGCACCTCATATCTGCTGTGACCCACCTAGAAGCGACTTGTAGGTGGGTCAAAGTGTGACATGTTGTGTGACATGTGTGTTGTGTGACAATGTGTGACATGCTGTGTGCTGCTGAATAAAGATGTATGTATGTATGTATGTATGTATGTATGTATGTATGTATGTATGTATGTATGTATGTATGTATGTATGTATGTATGTATGTATGTATGTATGTATGTATGTATGTATGTATGTATGTATGTTAGGATTCAAATTATGCTATGATCCACAGGGAATTTTTAAAAATTTTGCATAGTTAAAAAAACAGCAATAATAGCCCTTAACATTTCAAAACTTGTTCTACAATTAGTGTTTACTTACTGATTGAAAGCATCTCACGTCACAACCAGCCCACCAGGAACTTCGCCAGAGTAGTCAAAAATGCCAATAGTAATGAATTCATTCCGGCAACATGTCTAGCTCGGCTTAACCTACCACTTTAAATTTAATCATCATCATCAGCCTATTTTTATGTCCACTGCCAGTGCGAAGGCCTCTCCCTGCGATCTCCAATTATCCCCGTCCCGCCCCCACTCATTCCAGCTTGCGCCTGCAAATTTCCTAATTTCATCAACCCACCTAGTCTTCTGCCGTCCTCGACTGCGCTTCCCCTCTCTTGGCACCCATTCTGTAACTCTGATGGCCCACCGGTTATCCATCCTACGCATTACACGACCTGCTAAGCTTCATTTTGTTATCCTGATGTCAACTAGGATATCGGCTATACCCATGTGCTCTCTGATCCACACCACTCTCTTCCTGTCTCTTACCGTTACGCCTAAAATGTTTCATTCCAACGCGCTTTGCGCGGTCGTTAACTTGTCCTCGAGCTTTTTTTGTCAACCTCCAAGTATGTGTCCCATATGTCAACACTGGTAGAATGCAGCGATTGTAATTTTGGTTTAATCGGACGCAAACCTTCTAGGAATGCCATGTGACGCTATATTACAGACCACAGGCTCCGCAAGCTGGCGCATTGTTCTAGCAGGGTAGTACGTATCGCTGTGCTTCGGACTGAAATTTAACGCACTTAGGGATCTCTGACATGAACAGAAGACACGACAAACGATTGCTTTACTGGGCTAAGCAGTTGTGAGCTATGAACCGGGTCTACTTATGCAACATCCCGTTAAAGGTAAACAAACAGCAATTTCTCTCATTCTTTTTTTTTTCTGCTTCCAATTAGGAACTACACAGCAGTGATTTGAGTGCTCCTCCGTTACTCTACGGCGCCACTGTGCAGCCCGCAGGAAAACGCGGTCTTATATTTATGCTACTGGTTCACAAAGAGGTTTTATAATATTACATGCGTTAAAAGAAGTATAAGAAAATATGCAATCCCTCACTACGTGACTGAGGTTGAGCGTATAAAGTACTCAAGGGCAGATAAAGCAAGGAACACTGCTACTCGTCGTCTGCTCCCAACTGTCACCGCTCATAAAAGGTCGCATGGCATTGCCCTCAAAATTGAAATATGAAATAAATAAAAATATGCAGATTCAGCACACCTGTTGAAATCAATATGAAACGAAGCTTTAGTGAAGCGTTTAATTAAATGCTTTACAAATAATAGAGATACGTACAATGTTGTTTGCTTTCATTATAAGCAAGATGTAATCTCATGGAATTTTCATGCTTATCCACCACAAATGTCCCAACTTTATTGCCATGCAATTGATAAGTTTGTGCACTACAACACTTTCACGCTACACCGCAATACAGTGCTCAGTGTGGTTATAACGAAGAGAAAAAAATTGAGGTTATTTGCCAAGCTTGATGGGAGTGTTATTAGGTGGTCACACACGTAACTCAATTTACGCTCCGACACTCATATTCCGAACCCTGCTTCTGCTCTTCTGCTAAGCTTGGATCAATGCGAATACCTTTCCAGACAAGCATCGCAACTGGTCAGATCTTTATTCTCTGTCCCATGTTTCTCCTCATAGGTTGGATCCTCCATTTAAATATTATCTAGCACTACAATGCACAGTAAAGTCAATCCACTGACAGTTCTCTTTTCCCAGAACTTACCCGTTGGCTCGGAAATTGACAGTTCCCTTTGCCAGCAGCTGTTCAGTGGTCTCGGCATGGGCGCAGTCTTTACCAGGAGTTGTTCATTGGGCTCAGGCTCTGCAGCAAGATTTCCCATGGCACGAGCAAAACAACAATCATTGCTTCTCGTAGGTCACCGATCGCTCCAGCCTTCGTCCGCCCCGGTACACATGGTCAGCGTGTGAACAACTGCTATGCAGGTGTTGTTATTCGATCCCGCAACAAGTGGCCGTATAGCGTCGCCTTCGGATTCACGCTCGGGATCCTCTAGGCATGAACAGTCGAACACCATCGTAGGGCCCATTTCCGGAAAAGCACTTCTTCGGCATCGCGTTGATGTAAACAGCGTCGCTTGGAGGTGATGAACCCCTTCGCAGAAGTTTGCCCCGCAGACCCGCCGGATGGAGGACGCCTATCCCACGGCAGAGCACGTTCTGCATCTGTGAATTCGTCCATCAAGCCGAAGGCCCGCGCATGTAGGGTGCGCAGCAAGTGGTCTCGATGATCCGCAAGTTGAACCGCCGACTCTGGTTCCCCGCCATCGGCGCCCGCAGTCGCCCGCTCAGAAAGATCCAAGAACACATGTCCTCACTGCGATGCACTAGGCACCCTTCGGCACGTCATAGGAGAGTGCAATTTTTCCCATGACCATCCCCCCACCTATACCCAAAACTAACCCCCCTACCATCCCCACTCTTTCCGAGCGATGGGAGATCATGCTGTCCAGCCTCGCCCTGCAAGACCAGCTCCGAGTGATCCACAGGGGCCAGGCGGCCCTGGAAGCATGATGATGATGATGATGTGTGGTTTTTTGTGGCGCAAGGGCCAGGTTTGGCCAAAGAGCGCCATGACAAGTGGTAATGTTGACGATGTATTATGGAAACATGTAACTTGGCTGTAAAGTGGCCAAAAAATATTCGCTGTAAAGTGCGTAAAATTAACTTGTTATAAAATTATGGCGATGACAGATGACGATTACTACGAACATTAAAATCCATCGCAAAAGAATGATGCAGAATAGAAAATATATGAGATGGTAAAAATGCCTGGAGCACTGTTGCCTCGCCAGAGCCCTTGAAACACAAGGGCCTAGAGGCACGTGCTACATGATAAAACTATCGCAGCGCCATCCTCTGAAGAGAGGAGACGCTACGAACATGTTGGGCTAACAACATGCAACACAACATCTTTCAGATAACTTAGGACTGTGTTAGTGTCGAAGAGCGGTTCTGGGCCGAGTAACATTACAGGATGAAGGGGAATATGCTGCCGGTATGCTAACGGAAAATGTTTCTTTCTGTCAGATTCGGCTTTCCGACACTCCAGGAGGACATGGAGGACGGTCAGCCTCTCTCCGCATCTCCCACAGGCTGGAGGCTCACTTCCGGTGAGTAGGAAATTATGGGTGCCAAACGTGTGTCCTATTCTGAGACGACAGAATAGGACATCCGTTCGGCGCGATTTTGTAGTGGACGGCCAAAATCCTAACTGTGGTTTTATCAGGTGGAGCTTATTCTCCGTTTCCGCATCCCACATGTGTTGCCAGTGATCTCGCAGCCTGCTTCGCAAGAAAGGCCTCAGATCTGTGACAGGCACTGCAGCGGTAGGGTTAACAGCTTGCAATGTGATTGACGTGGCCATCTCGTCCGCCAGAACGTTACCTTTGATTCCCCTATGGCCAGGGACCCAGCATATTATGATGTTCTGGTTAGTTGAGTATGCTTTACACAAGACCGAATATAGTTCATTAAATACGGGATTTTTATGTTTGCTGAGTGACATTAAGGCCTTCACCACGCTGAGAGAGTCTGTATAGATCGCTGCTTTTGGAAGTTTCGATTTTTTTACGTGCTTTACTGCAGAGAGTAATGCGTAGGCCTCGGCCGTAAAGATACTTGTTTCCGAATGCAGTACATCGGATTCCGAAAACGATGGGCCGACGGCTGCAAAGGATACCCCGGCATTTGACTTCGAAGCATCTGTGTAAAACTCTGCGCAGGAGTGCTTGTGCTGGAGCTCTAGGAAATGCATTCGGATTTCGGCCTCAGGAGCGTGCTTTGTAACTTTAATAAAGGATATGTCACACTGTATCACCTGCCACTCCCAAGGAGGTAAGAGCTTGGTTAGGTGCATTAATCGATGCTCGAGGAGTGGGACATGCATTTCCTCGCTAAGCTCCTTCACACGCAGCGAGAAAGGCTGTCTTATGGAGGGACGATTGCTGAAAAGTGTAGCGCACGTCATATCGGTAACGTTATGAAAACATGGATGTTCAGGATTGGAGCGTATTTTAAGGAAATATGTAAAGCTGATGTATGATCTCTGTAGGTGGAGAGACCATTCATTTGATTCTACATATAGACTTTGTGTGGGACTCGTTCTGAAAGCGCCAGTGGCCAGTCGGATTCCTAGATGGTGCACTGGGTCTAGCATCTTTAGTGCGCTCGGGGCGGCAGAGTGATAAATCACGGCACCATAGTCTAGTCGCGATCGAATGAGGCTTTTATATAGATTCATTAAACACTTTCTGTCACTACCCCACGTAGTCTGGGATAGAAGTTTCATTATATTCATTGTTTTCAGACATTTTTCTCTAAGATGTTTAATGTGGGAGACGAAAGTGAGTCTGTAGTCAAGTATGATACCTAGGAATTTGTGCTCTTTGCTGATAGGTATTCGTTGTCCACACAGTTCTAAGGAAGGATCCGGAACCAGGCCTCTCTTTTTTGTAAAAAGAACGCAAGAGCTTTTGTTAGGATTGATCTTAAATCCATTCTTGTCCGCCCACACTGAGACTTTGTTCAGGCCATGCTGTACCTGTCTCTCGCAGACTGCGAGGTTACAAGATTTGAAAGCTATTTGAATGTCGTCCACGTAGACAGAGTAAAAGATGGCGGGTGGTAATGAAGCACGAAGCGTGTTCATCTTCACTATAAAGAGCGTGCAGCTGAGCACGCCTCCTTGGGGTACACCCGTTTCTTGCGTAAAAGGGCGTGAAAGTGCATTGCCGACTTTTACTCGGAAGGTACGATTTGACAGATAGCTTTCTATTATATTATGCATATTACCGTGGATGCCCATTTCTGACAAGTCTCTTAAGATTCCGTAACGCCACGTCGTATCGTACGCCTTCTCCATATCGAGGAATATGGATAAGAAGAATTGTTTGTGTACAAATGCGTCCCGGATATTTGCTTCTACACGTACAAGGTGGTCAGTTGTGGAGCGTCCTTCTCGGAAGCCGCACTGATAAGGATCAAGAATTTTGCTCTGTTCAAGGAAAAAGATGAGTCGCCGATTTATCATTTTTTCGAACACCTTACAAATGCAACTTGTGAGGGCTATCGGGCGGTAACTTGCCACTGAGGAAGGGTCCTTGCCTTGTTTCAAAACAGGGATCACAATGGCTTCCTTCCATGCAGCTGGAAGGTACCCTGCATCCCAAATGGTGTTGAAAAGTGTGAGTAGTGTAACCTGCGTGTCATTGTGTAAGTGTTTGAGCATTTCATACATGATTCTATCAGATCCTGGTGCAGAGCTGTTGCATGCGCTCAAGGCAGCTCTCAATTCGGCAATACAAAAAGGACGGTTGTAAGGCTCATTCTCTCGACCTTTTCTTGTTAATGGCTTACGTTCTTCTGTTTGTTTGTATTTGAGGAAGGATTGTGTATAATTTGTTTGACTTGAAACGCTCTCAAAATATTCCCCAAGTGAGTCTGCCTGGTCTTGTAGTGTATCGCCCTGTGTGTTTACCAGGGGGAGTGAATGTGTTTCCCGCCCTCTAATCCTATTAACTCTGTTCCAGGCTTTGGCCTCATCCCTAAACGAGTTAATACTCGATAAGAACTTGTGCCAGCTTTCGCTTCTGGCCTGTCGGCGGGTTCGCCTGCCTTGGGATTTAGTTTTCTTAAAGTTCATAAGATTCTCTGCAGTGGGAGAAGTGCGTAGCAACCCCCACGCCTTGTTCTGATTCTTACGGGCGATCCTACATTCGCTGTTCCACCACGGTACACGTCGTTTGCATGCCAGATCACTCGCTTCGGATATGCATTTTGATGCGGCATCTATTATGAATAATGTAAGATACTCCACAGCAGCATCAATTTCTAGAGAAGACATGTCGGCCCATGAGATGTTAGTGAGAGTTCGAAATTTCTCCCAGTCAGCTGTGTCTATCTTCCACCTAGGAGCTTGCGGAGGATATTCGTTTTCTTTAGATGTTCTTATCAGTATAGGGAAGTGGTCGCTCCCGTAAGGATTGTTCGTGACTTCCCATACGAGTTCGGGCAGTATGGACGGGGAAACTATAGTAAGATCTATTGAAGAAAAGGTTCTGTTTGCTAGGGAGTAATACGTGGGTTCCTTCTTATTGAGCAAGCACGCACCTGAAGAAAAAAGGAACTGTTCAACAAGACGACCTCGCGCGTCTTGTTGAACCACAGCACAGGGAGCTGTGCGCATTGAAATCCCCAAGAACAACATAGGGTTCTGGCAACTCGTCTATAAATGACTGAAATTCATGTTTGTTTAATTTGTAGTGTGGGGGTACGTAGATCGAGCAAATGGTGACGAGTTTATCCAGAAGAACAGCTCGAACCGCCACTGCTTCAAGGGGCGTTTGTAGCTGTAAACGCTGACAGGAAACACTTTTATGAATCAAAATGGCAACGCCGCCTGAAGATACGACAGCATCATCGCGATCTTTGCGAAACTTAATATACGGTCGGAGAAAGTTTGTATGTTGTGGTTTTAGGTGTGTTTCCTGTAGACACAGCACTAGTGGATTGTGTTTTTGGATAAGCTCTTGCACATCATCAAGGTTCCTAAGAAGACCTCTGATGTTCCATTGAATTATTTGTGTATCCATATTGGAGGTCAGTAGGTGCTGTGTGTACAGAAGTAGTGATTATCGAAATTACAGAGATTAAATTACAGAGCCCTTTCGAGGCCCTGTAACGGGAGTTTTGCCCTTTCTGGAGCGTTCGAGGGATCCTCGCCGCTCCTTAGGCGCTTGGGGCGCCTTGAGGTTAGGTGTAGTGTCCATTGCCTCGTGTGAGGCGCCGGACACGTGCTCTTGCGAGCGAGAAGTAACTAGAGAGGGTCCCGCCTTGGGGGGCAAGACCCCTGCGCCCACCGGCCCGGAGGTCGATGGGGCTCCCTGGGGAATTTGGCTGCGCCGGCTGTTGCCAGCGCTGGAAGGAGACGGGGTGGTTGGAGCAGCCTCAGCTGCGCCCAACTTCGAGGTAGAAGGTCCCTTCTGCTCGGTTGGCGGAGCAGCGCTAGCTGCAACCACCGTGGGGGAAGACGGCGTAACTGCCGACTCACTGTTTGTGGGTCGGACAGGCGCCGGACGCCGTTGTGACGCTGCCCCCTGACGCGTCACTTCGGCAAAGCTTTTCTTTGGCAGGTATGCAACCCGCCTGCGTGCCTCCTTGAATGAGATATTTTCTTTCACTTTGATCGTTACTATTTCTTTTTCTTTCTTCCAGGATGGGCACGACCGTGAGTACGCGGCGTGCTCCCCATCACAGTTTACACACTGGAGAGCGTTCTCACAAGTTTCAGTGGTGTGTTCTGTGGCACTGCATTTAGCACAAGTTTGGCGGCCGCGGCAGCTCTGCGAGCTGTGGCCGAAGCGCTGACATTTGAAACAACGGAGTGGATTGGGCACGTAAGGCCTGACACGGAGCTTTATGTACCCGGCCTCGATTGATTCGGGCAGGACACTTGAATTGAATGTGAGAATTAGGTGTTTGGTCGCAATTTCCTTACCATCCCGCCTCATCTTTATTCTTCTGACGTTGATCACATTTTGTTCTCTGAAGCCCTCCAGGAGTTCCGCTTCAGTCAGCTCAAGTAAATCATCATCTGACACAACACCACGGGTGGTGTTCATTGTACGGTGTGGGGTTACTGTTATGGGGGTCTCGTCAAATGATACTAGTTGCGGTAGTTTCTCGTATTGTTTTACATCGCGGAGCTCCAAGAGGAGGTCGCCGCTTGCCATCCTCGACACCTTGTAACCTGGACCAAAAGCATCAGTCAGGGATTTTGAAACAAGGAATGGTGAAATGTTTCGGACTACTTTGTTTGGCTTTTCAGAATGAATAACGTGAAAGCGGGGAAAATTCTGGGTTTGACGTCCAAAAAAAAAAAAAACTTGAAAACATCTTCGGTGCGCCCTCGTTTCTGAGGGCGATCAGCAAGGGAGGGGAAAGAAGTTTCCATGAAAAATTGTATATATTCGGCAACAGCGCCGACCGCCCACCACGGAGCCCAACGAGGGGACGCGGCAGAGCTTGCATACAAGTCTGCACGACGCCAGTCGTACGCCGTCACTATAACCGAATATGGTGTACCCAAGGTTGGATAGCCACACAGGGTTAACCCTTGCCGCCAGGAGAAAGGAAGTAAAAAGAAGAGAGAAGGAGACAGGAAAGGTAAAAAAGTGAGAGATAAAGACGAAGTTTTGAGGAGGGAGAGACAGGAAAAGGCGACTGCCGATGTCCTCCAGGTGGGTCAGTCTGGAGGTGCCGTCTATGTGAAGCAGAGGCCAAAGGGGTGTGTTGCGTCCGCCGGGGGCCCTTAAAGGTCCAAACACCCAGCATCGGCTCAACCCCCAGGATCCCCTTTTCCCCAGACACGGCTAAGCCGCGCACGGCTACACGCGGGAGGGTCCAACCCTCGTGTGCTCGGGTCCGTGGTGTCGCCACACACCAAACGCCTGCTGACGCAGACGCCCCTGCGGGGGGCCCTGGAAGCATATGGAGCCCGTGAAGAAGGAGCCACCCCATCAGACGCTTAAGGCACTCCAATTCATTATGGGCCAATAAAGTTGTTTCTTTCTCTTTCTTTCTCGCCAGCTATGTCGTTATTCAGTTCTGCGAGCACTGTTAACCTCGGCCGCATTGTTTACGCACGCTCCTTGGGGCGCTGGCTCGTTCGGTGTGTAGCGTTGGACGCGACTGCAATCTTTGCTGTTTGCTTCTGTAATTATTTGTAGGTTCATACGACTCGAATCGGTAAGTCATGCGAAGAGACCCCCGGCATTGTTGCTGCTTAGGCAGTCGAACGATCTCAGATGAGAGCTCGTTCTTGGTTGACAGAAATCGTAGGTTCGAGGCGTTTTAAACTACATTAAAAGCGGGTGCGAAAATAATCGAAAATGTTTTTTAGGGAAAAGTTAAATTGAAAAAAGTAATCAGCACGCTGTGCCAGCCGCTCTTGGGCTCACAACGTAAGGATGAAACACGCTCGCGTAAAGCGTTTAACCGAGTGATGTATTGAAATGTGTGGAGACGAAACGGCAAGTCCTGTACGATTCCCTTTTGAAAAGCTAGACTAAGAAGGCAGAAAAAGTAATACTACCTTATATGTTACTATTACGTGTGAGTGCAGACATTGTTTCACACTTTTTTATGAATAAGCAGCGCACGCAGTACTAGCCCAAGCATTTGCAGGAGTGAGGTAATTATGCGCACTCGTACGAATTGCATGGTAAATTGCTGAGCGAGCTAAGCTGTGTTGTATAGCTAAGAGAAGACAAGAGGGCGGCTGATCCCGAAATTTCATGCCACTGGTTGCCAACAGGAAAAAAAAATTTTTCTTGTGACAACAACTAACTTTCGTTGACTCTACCATATGCATGATAAAGCGGCATATTTCGCGTGGATAAAGAAGTATTGAGAATGAAATTGCTGCCAAGAGGAGCTACGTTTAATTAGGCCATTCTATCATTAAGCAGTTCTAGACTTAAAGAATTGTTATGAAACATTTCGTGCAGAACAAATAGAAGGAGACCTGCCATATGTCTGTCACTAGAATTGATTGTTTGTCACGATATACTCACGGTATGAAGCTTCGGAGAAACACACTGACGGCGAAGTAGCGGCTTCCCTGAATCACAATGCCGAGGGACAGGTGTCGCTTGCATACCTGTGAATGGCCTTGGTAGCGCAGGAGCGCAATAAACAACGGTACTCCGGACTATTCTCGATTTCTATGGACTCTTGTGCTGCGCGTTCACCATAACGACATGGGAGGGAGAAACGCATGGCTACTAACTGCCATTCTTGTAGTCCTTGGCAGACCGGCATTGAGCGGCCGGTCGTTTCACATCGACTACGACAAACACACGTTCGTCAAGGACGGCCAGCCCTTCCGCTTAGTCGGCGGGTCAATGCACTACTTTCGCGTACCCAGGGCATACTGGGACGACCGCTTGCACAAGGTTCGAATGGGCGGGCTCAACGCCGTAGACTTCTACATCGACTGGAGCGGCCACGAGCCGGAACCGGACCAGTACAACTTCCTCGACAACTACGACGTCCTGGCTTTCCTCGAGGCCGTCAAGAAGGCCGATCTTCTAGCCGTTGTACGGCCCGGTCCATTCATATGCGGCGAAGTCGAAAACGCCGGCTTCCCTTACTGGCTCCTGCGCAAGCATCCGAACATTCACTACCGCACCATGGAAAAAGAATACGTGGAGGAAGTCACCAAATGGTTCAACAAGCTGCTTCCCATGCTCGTTCCGCACCTCTACAAGAACGGAGGCCCGATCATCATGTTCCAAGTGGAAAACGAGTACGGTCACCTGGACAACGGATGCGACCCCAAGTACATGGAGTTCATGGTATCCCTCCAGGAGAAGCTGCTGGGAAAGGACGTGGTTATGTTTCGAACCAACTTCCCCATAGCACGACGCTTCAACTGCGACAGGGTGCGCGACATCCTCGTGGCGGGAAACTGCGATCCCAAGTGCAACACGTCAATCTTCAACACGATTCGCAAGGCCCAGGTGAAACCGGGAGGACCCCTCCTTCTGGCTGAGTACTACACGGGCTGGATGAACTTCTGGGGCTGGAACGACAATCCCGCGTATCCGCCCGGAGTCGTCGAAACCTTCAAGAAAATGATGGACGAGGGAGCAAACATCATCTTCTACATGTACCACGGAGGCACGAGCTTCGGCTTCAAGGCGGCCACCAGCGGAGACTCCCCGCTAGTGACGAGTTACGACTACGACGCCCCTATCGGCGAAGACGGGGACCCGAAGGCTTACTACTATCCACTGAGAGACGCCATCGGCAAGTACTTACCACTCAAGCAAGGGGATGTTCCCAAGGGCTCGCCGAAACTGAGCATCGACGCCGTGCCCATGTCTCGAAGCATGACTCTAAGTGAAGTCATGGACCACTTCCGAAAAAAGGGCTGGCTCAGGAGGACCCACTCCAAGTTTCCAGTGACTTTCGAGCAGCTGGGGCAGGACTTCGGGTTCCTTATGTACAGCACGGAGGTGCGCGAGGACCTTAAGGAACCGCAGTTGCTTATAGTGCACCGTCTGCGCGACATGGCGCAGCTCTTCGTCAGGGATGAACGGCACATGATGCGCTGCTTCGACACCAGCCGCTTGAATGTCAGTATGAACGCGACCGTGAGACTCAACAAGGGGGAAAAGATCTCGATCCTCGTGGAAAACATGGGCCGTGAGGACTTTGGGCAAGCGAATCGCGACCCCAAGGTAAGCGTATTAACAGCTGGAAAGAAGGGCAGCGTTGAAATATAGAAAATCCGCATCCCCCAGCAGTAAAGACAAGTGACACATCACCCCCTGGATGAGCATGGCTGAAGACAGAGCAAGGCTGAAATAATTCTCTCAATCACTAGATATGAAATGAAGACGCATGTCTAAGGAACGCAGGATTCTTTAACTGCGCCGGCTACTTACTTTCGCAAAGCTAAACAGAAATGTCATTCAATTTACAAGGAATGATAAATTATGCAAATAAGCGCTTGCAACATTTCTGCTTCGGGTTTCGGCATCGCGCTTATTTCCCAGACAGCTTTCCCAATGCATTTCAGAATAAAGTTTGCGGATCGTCGAATTATTGCGCGGCCGACTTTGGGTAAGAAGATTTAGAAAGGTTTCGCAGATTCTAGCATTCCTCCCAAGAGAACATCTACTGACCACCGATTTTATTCAGATAGACAGCATGCTCCCCAAAGCACTTAAGAGGTCAATCCGGCGGATGTTAGTAATTTATTTGCTATGTAGTACATATCGCGCAATGTCTTGTGGCGAGAATAATGTGTCCCCTTCGCAATAGTATTTCCACCTCTCCACGAGAAAGTATGGAGGAAGACAAGCGCGGATAAGCGCAGTGGTTCCTAGTGAACTTTATCTTCCAGCTGTACTTGTGCATGTGTTGTTCCACATTGTATCACGAAATCAGATTACACCAAGTCGCCAGAAACCTACACTTACTTCTTTCCCTCCGCTGAACTCCCTTCGAGGATCATTTGAATGTTCGCCGGAACACGTGCTGTATTCGATTTCATTATGTTCTCCTTTGCTCCCAGGGTCTCCAAAATGTGACGGTGAAAGGTGCCAACATGACCGACTGGACCATCGAGGCCGTGCCGGTGACGCGGAACAGGGACGTCAGCGAGTTGATGCACTTGTTGGAAAGCGGAGGTGAAGGAAACGTCGAGGGCAAGAAGACACCTCGCTTCTTTCACGGCTCGTTCAAGCTGCGCGATGGACAGAGGCCGCTCGACACGTTTCTCGACCCTTCAAACTACACCAAAGGAATCGCCTTCATCAATGGCATCAACCTGGGTCGTTACTGGCCCGCGGCCGGACCGCAGATCAGGCTTTACGTTCCGGGCGTGTTCCTAAGACCTCATCCCGAAGAGAACAAGCTCATCTTGTTCGAGCTCGAAGGGCTTCGCGGCAATAAAGGCGAACGTGGTGTGAGCTTCGCCGACAAACCTTACCTCACCGCCGATACGGGTCGCCCCCATCCTTAAGCGCTGAATTTAAACGCAATGATTATGGCGGACATTTCTAGTAACGCGATGCTTCGGTGTTGTCAAGCCTCCTCATCCAACTCTGCGTCAAGTCACGCACGCCCCAACTTTGCGCAATAAATGCGTCCGACATTTATTCTGCCTCCACATTCCAGAAGATTCTGAGACCGTGGCCTAATGCGTGTGTGATTTACAAAGTCACACAAGCGCTAGTGCGATTCTTTAGATTGACGAAATTGTATTGCATCATGTTACTGACTGAATGAAGAACGCTTGCGCGTGTGTCTGCAAGCCTACTGTGAACTTGTCATGCCCACTTCTATAGTTATCTCTTAGGAAAGGGAATCAGTGCCAGGAAGCCAACGGGGTTAAGCCGGGTGAACGTTCCTGTCGTTCCCGTAACACTTATTTTTCGCTGAAGCAAATGTGACCTGACTCTTTAGGGTACACGGGGCAAGACATTAACTGCTTTGATTGAGCTGAAAGCAAAAGGCCCTATCGAGTTCCCCAAAAGTTCAACCTTCACGTGTTCTGAAATCTGTCGCATACAGGCATAAACCGCGACATTCGAGAACGTGTAATTTGCTGAATGTACCGAATTGGGAGCCGGGCATACTCCGAACTTCCTTGAGACCAGGGTCTTCAGCTTTCAATCTGCGTCAGAAGTGACAACGATCGATGTTGCTAATGAAGACATTATATACATGTAACGACCATTAGGGTCTCTAAAGATGGCTCAATGTTCAAGGCCGGTGCTCAGTGTTATTTTCCAGGCATTAACGCGATTTGTATTGAACTTGACTCAAAGCGGTAAGTCTGAAGTATTTTGACATCGCAACGTCCGTTTAGGGAATTCAAAATCTCTCATTGGTGGAATTGATGGTGGACATCAGCATGTGTCAACGGAAAAGGAAAGCTTCTATGATCTGAACACGTAAAAGGCTACAAAATATATCGTACCGCTCATATGATATAGTTATAAATATACAACTTGACTTGATAGATTTGTTTATCATTCTGACCAACTTTGTCTACACAACGAATTTAAGATATACCTTCAGTGGAGTTGATGGTGGATTTTGAGACCGGTGAAAAAGATTATCTACGATCTGCCTATGCGAAGGCCACGAGACATTTCTTACATATTTGGTGACACCGACACCCAAATAAAATAGGGCTTTACCTGACGACCTTGATCATTTAACCAGCCTCATTGCTGTTGTTGTTGATGATGATCAACTGCGACAATAGGGAATTTCGGCTACTGGTAAGCGGGCTATCTCAAAAACGTAGCTAACATATACACAAACATGCACGCACACACAATTAAAGAAAAACTACACGAGAGAGCAGTTTCAATAGAAAAAATAAAAATAAATATGAAAGCTCCCTTAATTGCACCGAGTGAAGCTCTAAATTACACTCTATAATTATGCAAAGTCTTTATATAAACCGTAGGCCTTGAAGTGGCTTCACTTCACGGTCGCGTTCGCGAGCAGTCTTCACAAGAACAGACAATAGTAGGAGCCATGGAAGGAACAGTATGAACGTTATTTCATAATTAAAGATTTGGAACAAGACGAACTGCAGGGCTTTCGAAATACGCCAACGAAAGTCTCAACAAACTTGATGATAGCGGCAATCATACTCTAGTACTGGACGTTCCTGGACATATGGTGAAACCCATCAGCGGTATTGTGCGAGACGCTCGGGCGGAGCAATTGCCGGCCTTGTTCGCCAGGCTAAACCCGCCTGTTGTTACAATTCACCACCACCACCACCACCACATCCTTTCTTTCTCTTCCCTTTCTCCCATCCCCCAGTGTAGGGTAGCCAACCAGACTATTGACTGGTTAACATCCCTGCCTTCCTGTATTCTTCTCTCTCTCTCTCTCTCTCTCTCTCTCTAGTACTGGACGTTTAACCTCGCCCCGGGCGTGGGGCACGGCACACACACGAGCAAACTAGCGCGAAGCATACTTCCCCCCCCCTCCCCCCCATCATGAGTTCTGTCAACTTATCTAGCTTTAGCGACGCATGCGCCATGGTGCGCAGCAGGCCCCGAGACCAATCCGCCTACGTCAGTGCTGTAGCGTCATGCAGCTGTGGTTGCTTATCCACTTTGGCGAACATCGGACAGGATCTCGGTAATATCCGCAATCTACACATGCATAATACCGAGCCAGCAAGTGACCTGTGACAAGCTCAATAAGTTTGCTCATGATTAAATGCATCATTTCAAACACACAGCGTACAAGAAGTCTGAGGAACGATTACTTTCAGGGTAATAAAGTAAGGTAAAATCAGAAAACAAAACCACACTAAAGCATCATCATCATCATCATCATCATCATCATCATCATCATCATCATCAGCCTGGTTGCGCCCACTGCAGGGCAAAGGCCTCTCCCATGCTTCTCCAACAAACCCGGTCATGTACTAATTGTGGCCATGCCGTGGCTGCAAACTTCTTAATCTCATCCGCCCACCTAACTTTCTGCCGCCCCCTGCTACGCTTCCCTTCCCTTAGAATCCACTCCGTAACCCTCAATGACCATCGGTTATCTTCCCTCCTCATTACATGTCCTGCCCATGCCCATTTCTTTTTCTTGATTTCAACTAAGATGTCATTAACTCGTGTTTGTTCCCTCACCCAATCTGCTCTCTTCTTATCCCTTAACGTTACAGCTATCATTCTTCTTTCCATAGCTCGTTGTGTCGTCCTCAATTTGAGTAGAACCCTTTTCGTAAGCCTCCAGGTTTCTGCCCCGTAGGTGAGTACTGGTAAGACACAGCTATTATATACCTTTCTCTTGAGGGATAATGGCAACCTGCTGTTCATGATTTGGGAATGTCTGCCAAACGCACCCCAGCCCATTCTTATTCTTCTGATTATTTCCGTCTCATGATCCGGATCCGCCGTCACTACCTGCCCTAAGTAGATGTATTCCCTTACGACTTCCAGTGCCTCGCTGCCTATTGTAAATTGCTGTTCTTTCCCGAGACTGTTAAGCATTACTTTAGTTTTCTGCAGATTAATTTTTAGACCCACTCTTCTGCTTTGACTCTCCAGGTCAGTGAGCATGCATTGCAATTGGTCCCCTGAGTTACTAAGCAAGGCAATATCATCAGCGAATCGCAAGTTACTAAGGTATTCTCCATTAACTTTTATCCCCAATTCTTCCCAATCCAGGTCTCTGAATACCTCCTGTAAACACGCTGTGAATAGCATTGGAGATATCGTATCTCCCTGCCTGACGCCTTTCTTAATTGGGATTTTGTTGCTTGCTTTATGGAGGACTACGGTGGCTGTGGAGCCGCTATAGATATTTTCCAGTATTTTTACATATGGCTCATCTACACCCTGATTCCGTAATGCCTCCATGACTGCTGAGGTTTCGACGGAATCAAACGCTTTCTCGTAATCAATGAAAGCTATATATAAGGGTTGGTTATATTCTGCACATTTCTCTATCACTTGATTGATAGTGTGAGTATGGTCTATTGTTGAGTAGCCTTTACGGAATCCTGCCTGGTCCTTTGGTTGACAGAAGTCTAAGGTGTTCTTGATTCTATTTGCAATTACCTTAGTAAATACTTTGTAGGCAACGGACAGTAAGCTGATCGGTCTATAATTTTTCAAGTCTTTGGCGCCCCCTTTCTTATGGATTAGGATTATGTTAGCGTTCTTCCAAGATTCCGGTACGCTCGAGGTCATGAGGCATTGCGTATACAGGGTGGCCAGTTTCTCTAGAACAATCTGTCCACCATCCTTCAACACTAAAGCATACAAAATGTCAAATGGTACGACAGCGTCATCATGACGCTGTTGCCAGGTCTAATTTATCTCATCTAATAGCACTATTTCCAAGGAAATAAGATAACTGTCCCCAAGGAAATCGCGGACGAATATTACAGCTTCTTTTTGAGTATAGGGACAGGACCAGCGATCGAGCACTTTTTTTCATACAAAGGGACGTCTATATAAGGAGTCCAGGCGATCATGACGTGTCTCCCGATGTTGGCCGAATTGTCGACTTCAGATGAGCACCTGCGATGCACTGAGCACTACGGAATTCATTTCCCCATGAATACGGGTTTTGTTGATCTCCAGTGAACACGATCAACCTTGGGTGTTAATGAGCGGTTGGACTACATACAATGCAGTATATGTGAGGAGTGTTTTGTAGCCTGTTCCAATGTTAACAAGCTTGCCTCGTTCCAAGTGGCTGAAAAAAAATGAGTAAGCAAGGCGAAAACCCGGCACAAGCCGCATTACTCACCTCAGATTTGTTGCTGGCTGTATCGCTTGCCGAATATGAAGACCTGTGGGGAAAAAAAAATGAGGACGGGTTTAAGTTGCGGTCGGAAGTTGAAACGTTTAGGTTGCACTAAAATATTAGGCAAGTGAAGCAACGGAGCGCCCCGACATACTTCAGTGCTTAACCAGTCTATAGCAAAACTAAGCGGCCCCAATAGAACGGTGTAGAATAGAATGAAATAGAATAGAATAGAAGAAAAGGGATGTATTGCTTGGCTGAGCTCAGTTTTCTTGTAAGCATGCAGAAACTTGTCCAGTTGGCATACCAATCGATTGGTTGGGGGTCGTTTCTATCCTTAATTACCCAGAACTGCCCGTCAGATGGTGGAATAGTCAACCCCTCTGGGCTCACATTTGGTTTAGCCAATGTTCGTCAAAAATTTGAATTCAAGCGCCACCTAAAAACCTGCGAGGTCGATCTTGTTAGACAAGCTTGGAAGAAGATTGAAAACATTTTTAAGAAAGGAACGAATTAGTTTATACAAGTAAATAATCAATGTAAAGATGGAATGCAAAGGAGGAACTCCCTCCTTTCAATAGTTATCTATGACGTAAGCGCGTATGTCCACAGTTTTATAGGTTTATAAAAACAAAATTTGTCAGCAACCACTCACTGCACGCCAGGTAATTCGCTGTCACTCTTAAGGGAACAAAAATGACAGGAAGTTATTTATGCTGGCACGACTATGTTACTTCTTTGCAGAGTTTCGAACACATAAGAGTGAACTACAACACTGAAATAAGCATGCTACTCAATATGTCGAGATAACTCGCATCTTGGACAAATCTATGGGATGAGACACAAGTTAATTAAATACGCAAATCTACGTGAAAAATCCGTGAGCTCAAATGTCAAAAGGAATGTCCAGGAACGTTCTTTAAGAAGCTTAGTTGATAGGAAGCTTTAGCTACAGGGTTCCTATAGGAATACATGGTAAAGGATAAATTGTTCTTATCGACAACCACTACCTACACCCAATTTGATTAGGTTTGTTACATTTAAAAGAAAAAGGAAAAATCTAGTGACTGTATGAAGCAGATCTTTTAGTTAATATGTCGATTTGTTCATAAATCTGTCGAAAATTGAAAAAAATTAGGTTATCAAGTTTATAACTCTAACTCAGCAATGACAAATTACACAAGAATTCTGCAAATTGCGTGTGATAGCACATCTAAAGCCGTCAAAATTGACTATTATACATTGCTCATAAAAACTTCACTAGTATGTGAGTAGGACTTCTGGAAAGCGTTTGTAAGCATGTAACAAGTTAACGTAAAAGATGAATTAGCGTATCAGATTCGTTTCCTGTGGTTGTTCTAAGGGATGCATTTTACAGAACTGCGATATCTGTTTTAGGAGCAGGTTTAAATATTTCTAAATTTCCTGCTTCTATTTTAGTGAAATAACAATTATATTCTAACTCTAGACGAATAGCCACCGTTGGCGTCGACGTGATATTCCGCATAAAGTCCAAGTCCATCGCGGCCGCACGTCGTATGCTGTAGGTGCTAGGGAAAGCATGCGACGGTTAGCCTAGTAGGAAGGCGGTTTAGTGCTGCGGCGTCTTCTCTCCTGCTCAAGGGAGGAAGGCGCGCGCCTACTTGTTGCGCGGGAGAGGGGAAGTTCAAGGTAGCGAGAGGCAGGGGGCGGGATTCAAGGTAGCGAGGGACAGGGGGATTCAGGGTAGCGGCCGGCAGGGGGTAGGTTCAATTTAGCGAGAGGCAGGGGGTATAGGTTCAAGGTAGGGAGAGGCAGGGGGTAGGTTCAAGGTAGCGAGAGGTAGAGGGGGTTCAAGGTAGTGAGAGGCAGGGGGTAGGTTCAAGGTAGCGAGAGGCAGGGGGTAGGTTCAAGGTAGCGATAGGCAGGGGGTGTTCAAAGTAGCGATAGGCGTGGGGGGTTCAAGGTAGCGAGAGGTAGAGGGGGGGGGGAGGTTCAATGTAGCGAGAGGCAGGGGGTAGGTTCAAGGTAGCGAGAGGTAGGGGGGTTCAAGGTAGCGAGAGGCAGGGGGTAGGTTCAAGGTAGCGAGAGGCAGGGGGTAGGTTCAAGGTAGCGAGAGGCAGGGGGTAGGTTCAAGGTAGCGAGAGGCAGGGGGTCGGTTCAAGGTAGCGAGAGGCAGGCGGTAGGTTCAAGGTAGCGATAGGCAGGGGGTGTTCAAAGTAGCGATAGGTAAGGGGGGTTCAAGGTAGCGATAGGCAGGGGGGGTTCAAGGTAGCGAGAGGCGGGATGGGGGGGTGTTCAAGGTAGCGAGCGTCCCCGCTTCTATTCCGACCGCGGCTGAGGGCGGACCCGCGCATCGTATTTTGGAGCTAATCTACGGTGGGTTGTAAGGCTAGCCGACCCGAGATAGCTGACGGCTTCGCCCACGCTGTGTTTTCGCGCATCTCTTTCGCGTTGAAGCGAGAGTCAGCACGAAGGAGGAATTCGTTCACCGGTGCTGCCGCTCTTCATGACGCCAGCGTTCTGACAGCCAGTGTCAGCAGTCGTCTAGTTAGATGTGTTCATGTTCGCCTGTCCGCGCGCGGCACCGTGCTTACTAGTTTAGTTAGAAAGCGAATAGTTACAGCAGTTCACACAGCTGACAAAACTATTAACCTTACTGCGTATAGATGTCGAATAATTTGCTGTTGTAATCATAGCTTCGCCTTACGGGTGAAACCGCGCCTTTTAAGCTTACCGATTAATGGTAATTCTTGTAAAAAAAGTTCATGCTCTATATTAAAATTACGCTTCATCAGTCACTAGAATCGAACCTTCTCTTTCAAATGAAACTAATTTCACTAAAACCGGCCCAGGGGTTATCTAAAGAAAGCGTTTCTGCGTTTGACATGTATTTGAACACGTCAAATAGGAGTCGGGCTCGAGCTAAAGCTTCCTCTTAGGCAGAAATACCAAAGCTGCTTGGAGAGCATGTAAGAACTAGCGAGAGATTTCTTAATGAAAACGCCAGAGATGGCGCATAAACGAGCCACCTATTCAAATGACAAAGGGAAATCGAGATTGCGGCGCGTTTTGTTTGCGGCAGGTCCGCATCTGGGAAGTGACGGGGGCCACTGTGCCTCCATATTCTTTGCTTGACGTAAGCGACACCCTAAAGCGTACCTCTGTTGAGGGCCAAGAAGGCGACAACTTAACGAAGGCCCAGAATACAAATTGAACACAGAACACGTTCGCTAGGTGTATGGGTGAAAGTGCCTAACGAGGTTCGAAATAGTGCCACACGCGTATGACGAAGCCTTGATAACGAAATCGGCCGAAGGAAAGGAAAACTGGGCGGCTCTTTGCGCGCGTGAACGAGCACATGTAGGAATGGTTGATTGAAAACACACGCGAAACTTTTTTTTTTTACCTTTGTTAGGCCTCCAGTATAAGCAGTGTGTGAATCGACAGATGTCGCTAGTTGACATGTATCGCAGGGTTCGGCTTTCGCACCTGAATCGCTTTTTTTTTGCTTGCCTATACAACTGCTTTCTCTCACGTTGCCCCTATAGCACAAGGCCATTCACATAAAGGGAGTGTGATTAGACATCTATTGGCGTTCTGGGTGTAAATCAGCACACCATAGACAGAGGGAGAAAAAAAGAACACACAGGTGACGCCAGTCAATACGAAGTGTCATCAATTATACCAGGTGTTCATTCTCGCCAGTATACTCGCATTAACTTCCGTTCAATTCACAAAGAGTTCTCTTGAGGAAGAAATGCGAGGCACAATATGTCAGGCCTAACGCACGCGTCCACATTTTAAAGATGTCAACTAAACCGAAACATTGACAAGTAACTGCCTTTCCATTTCTTTATTTTTCATTTGGAAGAAATTTAGATCCGACTTTAGCCAAACGGAGCAAATATGTTTCTCGATTATAACCAAAACAGAAACATGCAATATGCTATCCCCAAGGGTAGATTATGTAAATTATGTTTCTAAATATTCGCAGAAAAACAACGTAGGGAAACATGAAATAACGGTTCGAAAACAGGATGGAGGTACAAGAAGGTGTGCCTGGAAGTGTAGAAGCTATCGTAACGTGCATTTTGTGGTGTCGAATACCGTAATTTTAAATCTGAAAAACGTCGACACATCATTTCTTTTTGAGAAACATGTGAAGTTTCAAACTTGACGTTCTCAATCAAACGAGAACGGACAATTGTCATTGAAGAGCGAATACGAAAATCAATTACATAGTAAAAGGAAGCGCGAATCAACCAATCCACGTTTTGTGCCTCGGAAAATTACGTATTTCTCCGCGCAAATCACCGCAGTAACGTTCGTTCAGCTTGCTAATTACGAGAACTTAGCCATTGACAACACAAGTCCATCTGCGCAAACTGCTCCCAGAATACCGCGCCTTGCTTAACACAACATGCGCGCACGACGAACATAGACCGGCTGCAGAAGCAGCACGACAGATTTCTTAGTTTTCGTTCGCGCCGCGCAAGAGGTTTCACTCGCAGAACTGTTTATGCCAAGGTGCTCCGAGACTCAATAACACCGGAAACGTGTCGATGGCATCGCATTTGCCGAGACATATGCCGGGAAAACAGGTGCACACAACCGCACGCACTGAGTAGGCGCGGAAAAAAGACAGGCGCCGAGAGGGACGAGAAAGTTATCGCCGAACGTTGCAGTCGGCTCCATAGAAACGGCATCCTGTCAGGGCCCTTCACAAAGCGAGGTGCCTAAACATGCGCGCATGCGTACTTGCGGCGGTTCTCGTCTCCTGGTACGAGATCCTCTCGGGTGCAGGAAAGAGGTCTTTCGCGATCGACTACACGAACCACACTTTCCTCAAGGACGGCAAGCCCTTCCGTTTCGTGGGCGGGTCGATGCACTACTTCCGGGTCCCCCGGGCCTACTGGGACGGCCGACTTCACACTCTACGCATGGGCGGACCCAACGCCATAGACTTCTACATCGACTGGAGCGGCCACGAGCCGGAACCGGGGCAGTACAACTTCATCGACAACTACGACGTGCTTGCCTTCCTCGAGGCGATCAAGAAGGCCGACCTCCTGGCGATCCTCAGGCCGGGACCGTTCATATGCGGCGAGGTCGACAATGCGGGCTTTCCCTATTGGCTTCTGCGCAAGTACCCAAACATGCAGTACCGCACCATGGAGAAGGAGTACGTGGAGGAGGTCACCAAGTGGTTCGACAAGTTGCTGCCCATGCTGGTTCCATATCTGTACAAGAACGGTGGGCCCATCATCATGGTGCAGGTAAGCGCAAGCCTGTTACGTGCGGCATAGAGCAGATCGAGCCGTCGCTGCGCGGAATGTCCAGGCGTTTTCCCTGTCCGCATCGTGGAAGGATGTAGCGCGGTGAAAATAAAATGGAAGTTATTCTGGCGTTCATGTGTCCGGTAGTGTTGAGGAAGATGGCTAGGACCGCAAGTGTTCCCGTGGAACCCGAGCAAATGTCTTTCAGGAACGTGTGAGGTGGCGTAATCAAGCGATATACCGCTGTAGAGTTAGACGTCCAAATGTGTACCTTCATAGACCCGGTTTCGTTATGACCAACTTCGGGTCTCCGTTACCGTTTGTGGACATGGCGCGCAGCCTTCAGGTGTGCTCACGTGATTAGTACTCCCTCTCTATCTTTCTTACCCTCTTTCCCCCCCTTGTTCTTTTCCCCCTGTGCAGGGTAGCAAACCGGACGTGCCTATGGTTAAACTTCCGGTCCTTCCTCCCTTTTCTCTACCCCACCTCTCTCTCTCTCTCTCCTTCCTGTCGCCGCGTCTCCTTCTTCCGTGGAATTCCCGTACTTCCGCCTAGTAGTCTAGACTTTATCAACATCAAACGTTGTTATTAGGTGTCTGTCAGTTAGGCACTAGCCGGACGTCTAATATAGCTGACATCCATAAGTCCTCCATAAGTTCACTGATTCGCTGGGAAGGTGCTGCTGCTAAGCGTGCCGACTGTGCTGAAATTTATTCATTCTGCTTTCATGTTTTGTAAAGTAGGATCTACCAAAATTTTGTTATGCTTAAGTTGCACAATGTCTACTTCTTTACTATATTATTTCTTCTTGTGTTCTTTGTTGTGTGCGCTTTTCATTATATCTGGTGTGGCAAACCACCCACATAGGTATAAGACATGTGTTGAGGCAAGAACAACAACATGGCATCTTTGAACTGGCACGAATACATTCCCCAATGTACTCCGGTATTGCGCTTACTCAAGAGTTAGACGGAATCCCTTCTAGTGAGCGAGAAATTGGCGAAATAAAAGAAACGTTCGCCAACTCTATTAGACCTTTTACTTTTACATTTTGGGGGCTTTTTGATTTATTTCAACGGAATAAGTGGTCGCGAAGCTTCCCCGAAATTGTTTTGAGGCCGGTACAGACAAGTTGCGAGAGCACCTCTTGGATTTGCGAGAAAGAAAGCTAGTTTTTCTGTATAGGAGAATCTACTCTGGCTCATAATCAGTGCTGGCGCAATGAATACGGCTTTGATATCAAAGTAGCACGCCGTCCCGCTTTCGTGTCCGCCATCACTGCACGCGTGTTGCACAAAGGCATGTTGGTGGTGGTGATAAACATTATTGAAAGGGGGAAGGGTGAAGAGGGACGTGGCTGAGGGTTAGGGCTCAAGTAAGGGCCTGGGCCTGCTTGGCCTTTTCAGCCCAGTCCACCAGTTCAAGTTGTCGGTCGACGTCCCCGGAACTGAGCCAGGCTGTCCAGTCAGTCTCGCTGCTGACGGGGGGATGAGAGAACGGGAGCGAGGTGCATTCCCTCATTATGTGTGTGAGTGTTCCTGTTTCTGAACAGAGCCTACGTTTGTCGCTTTCCTTTCCCCCTGTGATTTTGTTAACAAAGGCATGAGCTTGTACTATCGTAGGAAATACAAAGCGGAACGCATGTGGTTACATAAATACAGAGGTGTTCTTGGACAGCAGACTTGATACGAGGGACATCCCGTATAGTACCCAAGAAAATATTTTCCCATCCTATGCTGACAGAGCCCGTGAAAAGAAAAAAAGAAAGAAAAAAAAGAAGCTTCGACAGTGGTGAATGCGGATGCAATATGTTTACCTACAATGGCGCTGCATGTCTGTACAGCATTCGCCTGTCACGCCTTTCAGTGTCATGGACATCAGTCTACAGGTAAGTGTCTGTACGTTGCGAATACTTTGCCGGCTAGTGTACGTAGCCCATACACAGTGTACCGAGACTGAGAGAGCGTCTTGCTTGGTGCCGACCGTGATGCAGGTGGAGAACGAGTACGGCCACCTGAAGGGCTTCTGCGACCCCAACTACATGGAGTTCATGCTCTCCCTTCAAGAGAAACACCTGGGCAAAGACGTCGTCATGTTCCGCACCGACTCGCCGTCTCTGCGCCAGTACGAGTGCGACAAGGTGCGCGACATCCTGGTGGCCGGCAACTGCGACCCCAAGGCCGACGTGCCTAAGTCCTTCGACATCATACGCAGAGCGCAGGTCAAGCCGGGAGGGCCCGTCGTTGTGGGCGAGTACTACACCGGCTGGATGAACTACTGGGGCTGGAACAACAACCCCGCCTATCCGCCAGCGGTCATCAATACATTCGAGAAGATGATGGATGACGGGGCCAACGTCATATTCTACATGTTCCACGGAGGCACCAACTTCGGCTTCAAGGCAGCCACCAGCGCAGAGTCGCCGCTGGTGACGAGCTACGACTACGACGCGCCCATCGGGGAAGACGGCGATCCGAAGGCATACTACTTCACGTTGCGCAAGTCCATCGGCAAGTACATCCCTCTCAAGGCCGGAGAGCTGCCCAAGGGATCACCCAAGATGGGGATAGACGCCATTCTCATGCCACACAGCATGTCGCTGAAGGACGTCATGGACCACTTTCGGAACAAGGGCTGGCTGAAGCGCAAGAAGTCCAAGTTTCCGCTGACTTTCGAGGAGCTCGGCCAGGACTTCGGGTTCCTGATGTACCACACCCAGATCGCCGCGAACCTGGACGGAGAGTACTTGATGACGCTCCACGGTCTCCGCGACATGGCGCAGCTGTACGTTCGGCAGGAGCGCCACTTGATGCGCATTTTCGACACCGCCCACCTGATCATAAAGCCCAACACTACTGTGAGGCTCAAGAAGGGGGAGAAGCTGACGATTCTGGTGGAAAACATGGGACGCGAAGATTTCGGTCCCAAGAACCGCGACCCCAAGGTGAGTAGCTCGGAATGTTACGCCTGCATACGACGTCCTACAAAGAAAAAAAATTTAAAAGAGAAAGAGAAAGAAGAAAGATAAGAAAAAAAAATCTGAGGAAATCTAAGCACTTCTTATGAGCTGTCAACGCGAAGGCATTAATGTATAATTGAACGCCGCTGAGCGGTTCTTCGAGTTATGAACTCCTCGCGGGCAAGCGAGCGCGTTGAGACCCTTGGTGCGTTTTGATATGGCCTCAGCAGGCGCAGCCAAGACCTTGCGCCACCAAGGAACGCGCGGACAGCACAGGCTTTGGAGGGCGACACCGAGGGTGACGTGGCGTCGCGACGGTGCCCTCTCCCCTCACGCAACACCTGGCACGCTATCGCAGGAAAACAGGTGTCCCCTTTCGCTCGCTCTGCTCCGTCTAGGCTCCCTCGCGACGTGACGCAAATAGGAGTTTAGATGCCGCTTCGCTGCTACAGAATACAGACGCCGGCTTTTTCACTCAGTAGGTCATTTGACGCTTTTGCATGAAAACGTTTTCAACTGTCACGGTAACCAATGCCGACACACTGCGGAGGCACCCATAGCGAACAGACAGCAGAAAGAGAGATATCCAAAGGGAGGTAAAATAAAGGAAATGCACGGAGGCTCACAGACGGCGCGTCAAACTTGATGACACCGCCAGTAAACAAAATGTCATCCATTTCTGTGGTTGAGTCAAGAGGAGATAGGTGGACAACATTTTGGTTAGTGAATGTATCACAGAGCTGCACTTTCTATAATGTTCATTTCATGGCACCGTTTTCGAGATTGTGTGGGATAAGTGCGTCTGCGTTTCTTCTTATCCATGCACGGACGAAACTAAATCAGATTTTTTTTATTGGCGACTTTTTTGGATGTATCATTGCTTTTCCAATTTGGAGGAATAATAATATATTGTTTTATGTGTTAGCTGAGGATATTAAAACGTGTACTTTCAAAGTTAGTCATTACAATTTTAATATTTGTGCGGAATTCCACTAAACCATTGCAATATTCGAACACCTCGCCTGAGCCAGCTATTTTGACCAGAACCATTTTCGTTCTTTCAGGGAATGACGAATGTGACCGTGAACGACGTCACCCTAACAGACTGGACCATCGAGGCGGTGCCGGTGACCCAGAACCGAGACATCAGCGAACTGATAAGTCTCATGCAACAGCCCAGGAATGGTGACGGTAAAACTCCGCACTTCTACTACGGCTGGTTCACGCTTGGCAAAGGAGTGAAGCCGCTGGACACCTTCCTCGATCCGTCCAACTACACCAAGGGGGTCGCGTTCATCAACGGCATCAACCTGGGCCGTTACTGGCCCGCGGTCGGCCCACAGATTAGGCTGTACGTTCCGGGAGTTTATCTCAAGCCGTATCCCGAAGAGAACAAGGTCATCTTGTTCGAGCTGGAGGGAATACGTGGTGAGCAAGGTGGCCGCGGCGTGAGCTTCAGCGATAGGCCTTTCCTCACCGCCGAGACAGGAAGCCCTCACCCTTAGAAGGAATGATGGAGAGGCAGCAAGTAATGGTTGACATTGTTTGGCATTGTTTATTTCGCATTCAGTCTTTTCAGACAAGAAAGGCGGAATGCCAGGATTGGTAGCTCGACAATTTACCAGTAGCTTCGAGAGGGCTCCGGCCCCGATTTCATTTGTTTGCATTGGTTGATTGCATGCGGACGCATTTTGCAAGCTGACGTTTCATTGTTGTTATGCATCATCACCAACCTCATGGCGGCACGTCCAGACTCTGCCCAATAAAAGCACACTTTTTTTTTATGCCGCTGGAGTGATAAACGAAGTTGTCTCTGGATGAGTTGTTTCTGATACAGTTGAAACACGGTGTATTTATGGTCGCGATATAGCCCTATCCAGTATCGCGATCAACCGGGATCTATAGCGACCGTAGATGCACTGTATCACACCCGTATAAGCAGAGCCGATACAATCGTCGCGAGTCGTCTAGGTGTTTCGTCTTTTGCGCAGTGAAACAAAAAGGGAAACCATAGAGGTGACGATACTACAGTATAGGTCGTAAACTACTACACTAATATGATCTGATGTCGTTGTTGTGAAATGTCGAGCCAGAGTCCCCATAAAAGCAGGCGTGGACAATATTACCATCAGTGAACATTTCATTTCGCCTATAGGTGAACACAGGATAGAGTGAGATATACTTCAACCTCAAAGCTTCTTCGTTCAACCCACAGATGAAGGACTTGGAGTGCAAGTTCGGGAATCTAATCGCTGTAATCATTTGTATCCAGTTTAGCTGGCTTACCGCGATATCGTGAGATACTGCAGCTGAACACTGCGCTGGCAAGTTGAGCTTGAGGACACGGTCCGCAAGCAAGACTTTCGTTTGCTAACAGGCGTCCTTAGGGTTTCGGGGTCTAGGCGTACGCGAAAAACAGGCAAACTTGAGAACGCTGAACACGCGCCCTTTTAAAATTTATGCTAGGATTGATACTAACTCGCAATGCTAATTAACGTACCCTCGATGGCGCTTTCTACGCCATTTTGTTTTCTTATGGTTGATACCAAGTATTTTTTTTTTTGTTGTTGTTGTAGAGCATCCAGCTGCTGATTCCTCCTAATGGCCTGTTTAGTAAAACGCGAGATGATTGAAATCATTGCTACGCGCACTAAACCAACCTCACGATGAAAAAAAAATCGTATGCAAGTCTACCACTTGGGACGGCATTCAATGGTAAAAAAACATGATGCGCCATTCGCCTTTGTGAAGGTGGTTGACAGGCGAAGCTGTGTAGCAGACGGCATGGCACGGAGGTGGCCCATAATTTTGAAGAAAGGTACGAACTCAGTTATTGTCTTGATCAGTGGTCATTATTTGACTCGCAACTGCAATCACAGTCTTTCATAATGTCAAATCGATGCACGTACGCCGCTGGGTGGTCGGATGGGCCGGATGTGGCATCGCAAGGGATATTTCTGCAAGGCAGAACGCGTAAACCGCTGCATTATCGGTACCGACACATCCACATTGAAATCACCGACGACGAAAACAGGGGTAGTGTCATCGCAGCTAAATCACGCAAAGTGAGTAGCCATGATCCTTACGGGACTACCAGTCATTGCATTTTTTTCTTGCTTACAGGGGTATGAGCCATTGCTCACCCGGCTATGAGCCATTGCTCACCCGGGTATGAGCCATATATGACAGTTTTCCACATGCTGATCTGTATGTTGTATGCGTGATTAGAAAGAATTTAAGCACTGTTCGATTCACTTTGCTGAGTGCCTGTAACTTGTGTTTTACGGGGCTATGAGCCATTCTATTTTTTGCTTGCTTACGGGAGTACGAAGGCTTACAGAGGTATGAGCCATTGACGATGATAGATTTTGTTCACGCAGAACAAAAGTGCATGGAACCCTAGCCATACACGCCTTCGCTGAAATTACAATGCAGCTGCACATAAAGTGCCATGGCGCAAATGAGTGTTATTACTAGCGACATTGCCTACGAAACCTCCGACGCGGTCCGTTGCGCCCAACCCGAAATCTCAGCCGCCCATGCCTGGCATGGTGCGAGTTGAACCGCGTTCGCTATAGGGGCTGCCACGAGGTCGTAATGTTGATGCTAATTGAAACGCAGAGAATCCAGAGGACAATGAAGCGAAACAGGCATAGGCGAAATAGCCCACATTTCCACTATTCTGTATAAAATAAGCCGTGTTTACAACCTCCACAAGAGGCTTCCGACGTTCAAGCACTTTAGCTAAATCTATGGCTGCCCCTCCTTCTACGTTCCTTGATATTTACGTGCGCTTATTTTATAAACTATCTCTGGAGGGGTTGGGCAAGGCACCGGCGGCCATGGCGGCGGATGTGGCGTATACCTCCTCGGGCGTGCCACGTGACACCTGCAGTTTAACTCTCCCATGGCTGGGTGATAACTACTTGGCAAGTGTCACGGGACAGGAAGAAGGCGGCGTGGATCGTAGAGGACAAAGGTACAGCTGAAGTTAACCTCATACCGCTTTCTTTGTTTCTCGCAATTTATAGAGACTATGCATCAGGGCTGTCATGTAATGCTTGTAGGCTCTCTTTCTTTCTTCAGTTTCTGTTGTGGTTGTTGTTCGCTTGACGTACTAATGCAACTGTCTGAGGCAAATCAAGACCACCCAACAATTGGCTATCACGTGGTACGGTCGCATGCCGACGCTCCTTTCCAGTGGATCCTGTTCCTTATATACTGACTGCAGGACACTTTACAACATTTTGAAATTTCTTTAAAATTATCCAAAGGGCCCTGCTGATGTTCTTAATGAGAGGAAGAGAAGCAAATGCAGTTTTGCAGGTCATTCCACTTCTGGCAGATAAGCGGTGATCGGCAGCAATAACACAATTGTTGCCAAGATAAAAGAAACACCATCGAAGACAGCAGAGGATTAGGAAGAAGTGTGGAGGTTGAAAAAAAAATGAAGGACGCTTACGCTTCGCCTTTAAGAGTGGAACGCGATCGCATTCAAAAATCCCTGACTGCTTTTCACGCTTTCCGGCGATTGGAGCATATGTAACCATAATGCTTAACGGGAAACGCTGGCCGCAAACGTTGTGCGCGAACACGGGCTTTCTGGTAGAAACGTGGCCTCTTACGGGGGCCGCAATAGATGGATGGATGGATGGATGTTATGAGCGTCCCCTTTGGAACGGGGCGGTGGCTTGCGCCAACAAGCTCTTGCTACTATGCTGCCTGATATCCTACCTAGATTAACCAGCGCAATGCGGCGGAGGCGAGCGCCATCTGGAGGTATTTGAAGGAACCGGGCGCACCGCTCCGTTGCCTCCAAGATATTCCCGCGCGCGAAAATGGCGAACGCCGTGGCCGGTCTATGAATGGTGGAAACGCTGGAAAAGGGGTTTCTTTGAGTTTGCGCGTAGCAGAATTATGTTTTTTCGTACAATCAAGTTACAATCCGATGTCATCGTGTGTGTAGGCTGTGTGCTAGCCGTACTTTACGATTTTTTTACGTATTTTAGCTTGAGAAATTCAATTCAGTAGCTTCCTTGCGCCACATGGAGGGTCTGGGTATGGGTGGTTCGAAAATCCTTTTGTCGGAACGACGTCCGACGTCGGATTTTCTGCGACACGGGGTCCTTAAGGGCAACTCCGGCGAGTTTTCGATGTCAACGGGTGTCAACAAATTCGCTGAGTACGTTCCTCCGAACAGTTGCGTCATGTCCTCAAAAAATCAGTTTTGAAAGCTGCAGATTTTTTACGAATGAATTTAATTTATTGCCTCAAACACCCTATCTTGCCTCCTCCTCAGTTAGAGGCCACATTGTGTATGACGTCAGGAGTGTTCCATGCAGAACATGTCGGGATCACGCAGGCGACAGCGACAGGAGCGTCGAGAAGTCGACGATCGTGAGCTAGTGCATGGTGTGAGAAGTAGCTGTCGCGAGAAGTTGCGTCCCTTGCAGACGGGCAAGATATGGGGAGGCAATTGTTGGCTGCACGAACTTCAGCCCTTGCTATCCGCACACACAGTTTGAGCCGATGCCGATCGCGTTTAGCCGAGGTTACGCCTATATATATCACAGTCGCGTAGTTCATGCCTCTACTGCTGGCGGACCTGAGCGACTGGCCTGTAGCTAATTAAACCATCAGGATGAAGAAAACTACTTCCCTGGTTCAGTTTTGCCTATACGGATTTGAAATAAACCGTTCCTCATTTTGTACAGTGCACAAAAAGCGAGAAGCGACGACACGGAGCAGTATCGACATTTGTACGTTGCCGCTTTCGACGGAAAGCAGCCGGCCGCACTCATCGGCACTCCCTTAAATTAAATGCGACTATGAAGATGGGTGTACTTTTACGCGTTGTCATGCCGACTCATTATTTAGCTTCCGAGATGCACTGCTTGCCTCGTATCCCAAATGGAAAGCGAGCGTAGGCCCCTCCGATACAGCAGCGTAAACAACCGCCTCGTTCAGCTGCCAACGGTGTCTATACTGTCATCGGCGTTTCCACGAGAAAACAACGCGTTCTCTAAAGGAACGATCATATGCGCATAGTCCTAATTTGCATCTACTTTACGGAACATATTGTGAGCATGAAAAGAATACGAAGAATGATAAGCAGACAGCATAACAATGCTCCCGTATTACGGTCTCCCGCTCGCTGTTTTAGAAGGTGTGTGGTCGCTCATATCAGCGCGATGCAGAGTGTTGCAACGGCGCTTACATGCACAAAATCTGCCGGCATTGATATGTTCTGACGTTAATTGATGCCACTGATGAGCGCTACCATTTTATCTCCAGCGAACGAGGAGTGGTTACTCTACCTGCCGATGTAAACAAACGCACCAGTCGGTGCTTTTGATTGTCAGCGGCGCCCTTGCGGGATAAAAATGCGGAAACTTGTGCTCCACATCTCACAGTGAGCGTGCGAAGCGCTCGCTGAGGAGGGGTAAAACGCCTAAAATAGCAAGCAGTGCACGTATAAAATCAGTAGACAGGGCTACCCTTGGTCTTCATGTCGCATCACGATATGTAGCGCATGGGCGTTGGCTCTCGTGGTAGCGGCTCGAATGCGAACGGCGATTCGTGGCTATTGAATAAGTCAGAATCATAGCTGTCAATATATAACAGATCCGAAGAGCTGGTGGAGTTGACGTTGTCACCCGAAGGTCCGGCGCGGTCACGAATCAGCTGAGCGTCTGCTCTTCGCTGGTTTCGTTCGCCCAGTGGGCGAGACCGGCATGCCTTGCGCGCCTTCCCCGCTAGGAACACTCGTGACGTCACACGAAGAGGTTCGCTCGGCTGCTCCCGTCACGTTTCGGTTTCGTGCTTGCCTGCTTATTTAAAATTATTTCCGAATTTGAGCAACCAAGCAAGGTTTGGGCACGGGCTAGTTGGTATTCCATTGTTTCAAACTTCACACACAGCGCATACATAGAAGTGTCTTCGTCGTTCTTTTGGTCCCTTGTATATGTATGCGCTGTAAGTGAAGTTTGAAACAATTGAGCAACCATTCTACTATCCCACGCGAGACAGGGAGGTCTCGGGAAGCTAAATATTCCATTAGGTCGACATGTTAAAAAAATATCGCTGGAGTTGCCCTCTGACGCTATCGCGTTAAAACATTGTAGGTACAGGCTTATGCAGGTACAGGAAATGTGGGGCAAATGCAAGAAATAGAAAAAAGAAGAACCGGAAACCCGACGTCAGGGGCACTGTTGCTGTCCGGTCTTCACTTCTATGTTGATATTCTACTAGGGCTAGAATGGCGTCTCCAAGTATCTGGAAGTCCCTAGGAATGGCGTCCGTCCTGTAGCGGGCACAAAATAAGCGGATGATGAAGAATAAGCAATCCGTTTCAGTCTGCTCTGAATCTTGAGAGAATCCTTCGGCAGTGAAGCCAACATATATCAGTATCTCTAGAGCGTCGCTCTATCGCGTTTTCGAAGCCAGCCCTCGTCCGCTATCGATAGAACGGCATCACGACGTCGCTTCGACACCGGAGCCGAAGGGCTCGCTGAATGAGGCGGCCAGGCTCGAATCCATTATGCTCCCAAGTTCGTCAATCGCAGCTGTCGTGTATAAACGCCCGTGACAAACGCTAGCTGTCTCTCGCCTTGAATATGCGGAAAGCACTAGACGCGATGACGAGAGGCAGGAGTGAATTAGACTTCGGAATGCAATCGCTTCACTCAAGAACATGCAACAGAGCTTTCACGTGGACGAATGTCTTCGCACATACAATAGTGATTTATAGACGCTTTGCTGTTGGTCTCGAAAGCTCCCGTTCGCTGTTCTTGGGAGAACTTCACGCACCACTTCAAAACCTTACGATGAGAACCCAAAGAAAATGCAGAAAAAAAAAGTCGGCCATCACTCAGAGCAGAGTGTGAAATACTGCCACCTATTCAAGTGAGAGCAGACTGCGCAATGCAAAAAATATATACGCGCAAAGCGGCATTCAGACGCAAAATTATGGTAGCGTATGGTCTCACACTATCAAACGAAACTTGTACTTTTTCGATCACACTTGCTCACACAGGTTGTACGTATTTTGTTCCACGGTACAACGAACGTGGCCAAACATTCTTCTTTTTTTAAGTCACATAGCGATTGTTTACATAATTTTAGTGTCGTTAAGGTAATTGTTGCTCTATCACTAATGACACGCATTTCAAGATGTAGAAGTGTACTTCATCTACATGGAAGCCTGCACTGTCATCAAACGGCGCCAAGGAGTGGTTCCTCGAAACTCTAGCTCAGAAAACGAAACGCTCGTGGAAAAGACCTGAACGGGGAGAAGCAAATTAGCACAGAGATCTGACAACCAGCTGCTCGAGGTTGCAATGATTCCTAGAAAAAAAAATTACGCGGAAAGCTGACAAGACGCAGCTTGGCGAGAGGGAGTCTACAGAATAAACTATCTCCTAAAACGACTGCAGCCTTGCCGAATAGCCTTCCTGTAAAGTTGACACCTACAGCGATGTTCGCTTGCATACTCTGGCTGCTCGTAGGAAGCAACCAGCACGTTCTGCGCTCCGAAGCTGCACGAACGTTCACAATAGATTATAAAAGAGAAACGTTCCTAAAGGACGGAAAGCCCTTCCGATTCGTCGGAGGTTCTATGCACTACTTCCGGGTACCGCGACCCTACTGGGACGACCGCCTGCGCAAGGTGCGAATTGGCGGCCTGAACGTCGTCGACTTCTACATCGACTGGAGCGGTCACGAGCCGGAACCCGGACAGTACAACTTCCGCGACAACTACGACCTGACCGCTTTCCTGGAAGCAGTGAAGAAGGCCGACCTGCTGGCCCTGGTGAGGCCGGGACCCTTCGTGTGCGGCGAAATCGACAACGCCGGCTTTCCGTACTGGCTGGTCAGAAAGCACCCCGGCATTCGATACCGGACGATGCAGCGAGAGTACGTTCAGGAGGTGAAGAAGTGGTTCAACGTCCTCCTCCCCAGGATAGTCCCGTACCTCTACAAGAACGGCGGGCCCATCATCCTGGTTCAGCTGGAGAACGAGTACGGTCACCTGGACGGCTACTGCGACCCCAAGTATATGGAGTTCATGCTCCAGTTGCAGGAAAGGCTCCTGGGCAAGGACGTGGTCATGTTCCGAAGTGACTCGCCCGTACAGTCGAGGTACGACTGCGACCACGTCCGTGACGTGCTCGTGGCGGGCAACTGTTACCCGAGGACGAACGTTTCGGAAACGTTCGCCGCCATTCGCCGGGGTATGGTGAGGCCCGGAGGCCCGATCCTGGTGCCGGAGTACTACACCGGCTGGATGGACTACTGGGGCTACGCGCACAACAAGGAGAACCCGCGCCACGTCGTCAAGACCTTCGAGGAGATGATGGATCACGGAGCCAACGTGGTCTTCTACATGTACCACGGCGGAACCAGCTTCGCCTTCAAGGCGGGCACGAGCAACACGGCGCCTCTGGTCAGCAGCTACGACTACGGGGCGCCGCTGGCCGAGGATGGCGATCCCAGGCCTTACTACTACCAGATCCGCAGGTCCATTAGCAAATACATGCCAGTTCCTAAGGGAAAACTCCCGCGGCGATCCCCGAAGCTGAGCCTCAGCGCGATTCGCATGAACGAAGGCACTCCGTTGGACACGGTAATGCGACACTTCCTGGACAAGGGGTGGCTTAGGCAAAAGCGATCCAAGTATCCGATGACGTTCGAAGAGTTTGGCTTGGACTTTGGCTTTATGGTATACAAAACGAGAGCCCAAGTGCGGCGTGCTCGCAAGTACAAGGTCACGTTGCACGGCCTGCGGGACCGCGCGCACTTGTCACTGCGACAAGAACGTCACGTGATACAAGCGTTCACGATGAACGAAAAAGAAAAGCCGAAACTATACAAAAGAGTGCTCCTTCGGAAAGGAGAGCAAGTGTCAATTTTAGTAGAAAACATGGGGAGGGAGGATTTCGGCCCCAAGAACAAGGATCCGAAGGTGAGCACACGGGAAGCTACCAAGCGTGTTTTGGCGTTGTTCCTTGTAAAGTGGAAATTCAGGCCAGTTGGTCTTGGGTAACAGGTAATTTCCATCGCATTAGACAAGACACAAGCAGTGTGTGTGGCTTGCCTCTGTGGTCATTCCTTGTCTAATGCGCTGGGATTTGCCTATTATACAATTCGAGTACAGTGACAAGGTGGAACACGAGGCGAAGAAAAAGCCAAAATGACAACATAGCGATCGTAGTTGCCTGCTGCCAACGTTTTTCCGAAATGCAATACAATGCAGTTTTTCCGAAATAGTAAGAATACAATAGGGAAAGTTGTTATGAGAGCTACGAAAGCATCCAGAAATACGTGGTCTACACGTATATGTGTAAACTTGGTACTTCAGGCTACGCGGACGCGCGTAGGTCCTTATATTCTTTTCCTTAGAGCTTAACTGCCATTACAAATCCGCTGAATTACATTTGGTCATTTCATTATGCCTCCCATTCACTCCAATGGACCCTACCGAAGACCATTTGATCAGCAGTTGCTGCTGGTCAGGACTGCTATAGAAGAGCGCGGATAATCATCGACATGCGTGTTCCGAGATGTTACCATTAATTATTTGCTGAAATTCGGCAGAGGAAATTAGTTTAGGATGTAGACCACTTGAACAACTCCAAATACGCGGCGCCTCGAGTTTTCGAAAAGAGCAAACAGCAGTGGACAAATAATGGAAAGCAAAAATTCACCTTCTATCTTTTGCGAGCAGTGCTCGAACTTACCATTACCTACAATTGCACGCGCTCTCTGATCACCAATGAATCATTTTCCCCTCATCTTACACCTTTCACCACCCTTCTGTACTTTCTAAGCAAAGACCATGTCAAATTAGGTCAATACATCGACTCATGATTGTCACGGTGGCTTAGGGGTTTACGCAGGGGAATATGGTAATCCCAAATTCAAGCACCATGCTGCCTCCTTTCTCATAACTGGTTCTCATTTCAGGGAATCAGACGGGTGACCGCAGACGGCTCGAACATGACCGGCTGGCTCATGGAAGCTGTTCCTGTGACGCGGAACAGGGACGTCAGCGAACTGATGCATTTCCTGAGACGACGTAGCGGAGAGGCTTGCAAAAGTGCGCCATGTTTCTATCACGGCTCTTTCGTGCTACCAAAGGGGCAGGCGCGTCTGGACACGTTCCTGGACCCTTCCAACTACACCAAGGGCGTCGCCTTCGTGAACGGCATCAACGTCGGCCGCTACTGGCCCGCGGTGGGGCCGCAAGTGACCCTCTACGTACCCGCCGTCTTTCTGCGGCCCCACCCCGAGGAGAACAGCGTCATCATGATGGAAATCGACGAACTGCCGAACCGAGGTCGGCGAGGAGTCAGCTTTGCGAAAAGGCCACGTTTAGAAGGCTCTGTGGAAAGGCCTGGTGCTTAAAGCTTAGTCTTTTGAGAGTCTGATGAGTAAGGCTTTCACCAGTACAATCGTGAGCGATATGGAAGCGGTAACTTCTTCGGGTTTATCCTAGCAGCGTTAAAGTTCCGTTAAGTCCTGGAAGGTCGCCGTGTTCGAAGATGAACTAGACCAACAAGCTGCTCTCGAAGGCCTTTGCATGTAGCGAAGGCTGCGCCCTCTTCACTTGAACGCTACGTGTTGAGGCACAGCGTAAATTCGATTTCGTTTCTTTCTTTTCTTTTGGCGGAATCTTCTTCACGTGAACTTTTCTGGAGCCCATATAGTAATGTAGAAAGGAAAAGCGGCTCTGGGAAGCCGTGATCTTTATATTCGAACACAATAAAAAAAGTAAGCTTGTAGTGAACAGACGAATAGGAACAAGCCAAGCATTGGCCGATATACCGGTTTTTCCATTGTCGCAGTGCTCGCTGGAAAGTGATACAATATGCAGCATACCTTGCCCTCAATCGTCCCCCTGATGTCAAGCTGTCAGTTTGATCATCTCCCAGGCCGGTGGTGATGACGAATAAAATGTTATTTCACAGTGAAGTTCAATTCCTTCCTGTTGCAATTACGGCAGCCATGTAAGAACTCGGAAGGCCAGTTTTCCCTCGCTGAGAGAATGTGCGCCAGAGAAAGCCAGGTGAGATATAAAGCATTCAGCGCAAAATTTACCAGCCCTACAAATAGCGAGCCAGGGACGTAGACAGGGGATGGAAGCTTGAGCGCCGCGCGTTACCTAAAGTCGGATGGCAAAAATTTGATGCTGTCTTGAACGAGCACAGCCTCGTTTACTCAATCCTGTTTTAAGAGATCAGTGCTACACGCAAAAGCTGGGTGACGGGACCACCAAGAATCGAAGTAGATTAGTTCACAGTAGAGCGAACTACGAAGCAACGATGTCGGCGTTAGAAGCCTACTTCCAGGCGCCTGATGCGCTTGCCGAAGAAATGAGTTTTGAGGAATTATGGAAGCTGTGCCGTCTACAGGGAGTGTTTGTGCCACGTCGGGTTCGGTCAAGTAGACGTGCCGGTATAACCGTGGTTCAACGCTGAGTTGCCTTCTCTGGTTCGCCGTCAGAAACGGGTGTATACTAAGCACAAGAGAAATAACTTGCCGGCTCATTTTGCTCTGGTATAAGCGAAATAAAAGGTAATTTTAAACACGTGAACGACTCAACAAAGAAGGCTTACTTTTGAAACCTCGGGAAAAAAAATTAACAGCTGACACGAGGGAGTTCTGGAAGTACGTATGCCGAAATGGTAGAAATAACGGCTTCATCCCCGCCTTTTAATAAAATGAAACCATTATTCAAAATGATGAACTCCAAGTAGAGTGTTTTTTTTTTTTGCTCAATACTTGTCGTCCATATTTAGCCCTACTAATACAGAAGATACTGCAGTTTCGAAACAGATTCACGTAGATCGCATGGCCGCGGTGTCTTTTTCGATAACTGGTGTTCATCGAGCGCTAAATGATATAAAAAAGAGCAACGCCTGCTGCCGAGGTGATATCCTGGCTTCAGTTCTGAAGCACTGTTCAGGAGCTTTAGGTTTGTATGTCTCGGTTATTTCAACAGTATTTAAATCATGCGGCTTTACCCCGTGACTGGAAGTTGGCACATGTAGTGCCTGTACATAATAGTGGGCCACGCAAAAACGTTCAGAACTACACACTGGTGTAGTTAACAAGTATCCGGTGAAAAATAATGCAGCTTCTTATTCTTCTATAATGTCACATCTTGAAAAGCATAATATTCTTAATGACAGATAGCACAGATTACGTCGCAGTTCTTCATGCGATACACAGCTGGTCGATAGAATTCACACATGATTTGTCTCTGGCTATTGACAGGCAGCTAGTTGTTGACTGTATCTTCTTGGATTTTCGCAAGGCCTTTAATGTCGTTGCGCGTGGCCTCCAAAGGTCAAAACTTAGAGCTTAGAATCTGGATGAAAATGTGGTCAAATGAATTAATAATATTTGGGGTTTTACGTGCCGAAACCACTTCCTGATTATGAGGCACGCCGTAGTGGAGGACTCCGGAAATTTTGACCACCTGGTGTTCTTTAACGTGCACCTAAATCTAAGCACACGGGTATACACAGAAGTATGATGTTCCGAACGGTTTTTCTTGAGTCGATGGCACAGTCACTAACGGGTTACCCCAGGGATCATCAGGGATAGCCCTGATGGTTTCAACAAAACAAAAACGTTAAGGCTACCTAGCGCATTTTTTTAAGAATACCTTGAGTCAAATGATGCCGTCTAAAAATGTCGTCATACGATGGACTCGTAGGCAACAAAGCACTTCAGTAAATAAGCGCCATTATTCTTTTATTAACTGCCTCGTGATATCGCAGCCGAGCCAGTACTACAGGTTGTTACGTAAAAATATGCACTAGGAAACCCAGCAGTGACATTTTTTCGAACGTGTGTCTCAGAGCTCGCCCCACACAATACGTCATCAAGGGAGCCTACAATACGAGGTCGTTAATGCCAATTGATTGTATAGGATGTCATGAAGAGCCCAAGCCGCATATATATGCCGCGCAATGCGACCAAGTAACGAGATCAATGCAATCAATATGAACAGGTGCTGCGCCAACTTACAACAGGTGTTTTCTCCGTCAGTCGAACGCTGCCGTGTTTCCTTTGAAGAAGGTTACATTGATAGGAAACAACACGAAGTCGTAAATGTTCTTCCTTACTCCAATTTATTGCGGTAGAGGCGTAGACGGGGCATGCTCATTCCCCGTGACGCATGCACGTAATTGCACTTGATCTTATTCCGATATATGTGACGTTATGCTGTGTTCAGTAGTGAAGACCGAAGTCCGCCGAGGTAAAGCTTCAACAAAATTACTGTGCAGTGATGACGCACTACCGCAATGGCGAATTTCGGCTGCCAAGTTTTACTATCCGATAATTCAGTTGAGACGGTAACGTGTTAACATCGCACACCCCCACGCGCCAGAGCAAAGACATGTCGGGAGATGTTCGCGCGGCCCTGCTTTGCGTCTGCGCCAACTTCTTGCTCAACCACGTGACCCAATGTTCCGAAGGTCGGTCGCTTGTCGTGGACCACACGCGCGCGATATTCCTAAAAGATGGTGAGCCATTTCGCTTCGTGGCGGGAGAAATGCACTACTTTAGGGTTCCGAGGCCATACTGGAAGGACCGACTCTACAAGATCAAGATGGCCGGCCTCAACACGGTCGCCTTCTACATCGAGTGGAGCGGACA